>NC_091106.1:22261785-22585000 GCF_024713975.1 Paralichthys olivaceus
TTAGTTTTAAGTTAAGCTTCGATTCACACAGAAAATAAAATAAAAACAAGAAAAGTTTTATGTTTTGTCACTTGAACAATTAACACCTGTTGTGAATTCACTGGCTAACAGGAAGTCCCACTTTTCTAACTGTACACAACATAAAATAGGTTATTGCAAATGACACAACATAAAACCATTTTTCAACCATGGGCAGGCCTACAAATGAACAAAAAGACATTAAAATGGCATTAAATATTCTGATTTTTGTGACTGGTTCATGACGTCGCAGATTTCAGGTATGCAACGAGGTCCTGGCGCTCTCCTTTCTTCTTGATGCCAGCGAAGATCATTTTGGTTCCAGGAATGTACTTCTTGGGGTTTTCCAGGTACTGCATCAAGGTCTCTTCGCCCCACACGATACCTGGAGAAAGACGGACAATCAGTGATGACCAGGAACGGGATAAATTATTCATTCAGGGTAACCAGAATCAGAATACTTTATTGATATCAGGGGGGAAATTGTGTTTGTTACAATTGCTCCAAGTAAAAGATAAAAATATAGCATATAAAAATAAAATATGAAATATATACAATATATGGTGAGTACTGTTCATTGAATATTTAGTGCAAATGGATAAGCTTGTAATGAGTCCAGTCTGTTGACTGGGAGGAATTGTAAAGTAGGATGGGCACAGACAGGAATGACTTCCTGTGGCATTTTTGTGATCTAAGAGATCAGAGAGATTTAACTAAGAGAGACCAGAGCTCGAAGTGAGGAGGAAACAGATATCAGTGGTGGAAGTTCAACTAATTGGCACTTTTAAAGCAAACGAGTACAAACTGATAACGTCAGTGCAGAAATGAAAGATCTAAGAGCAGGACTTTAAACAACAAAGTTTGTAACTAAAAGTAATCAGGTAACATTTAGCATCTAACATGGCAAACATTAATTAGGTTCAGCTTCTCATTGGTGAATATAAATATATAAATATAAATCGTCAAGTGCTGTGTTTGAAAAACAATTCACTATCATGCCTCATCTTTGAGCTGCTACAAACAACAAATGTCACATGTTGCTTAAAAGACTTAATTATAGATTATCAATTAATAGTTAATAAAATACTGACTACTTGATGAGCTAACTTCATCATAAAGGTATTTTAGAGATGTTCCATAGTTAGTAGTTTTCATTAATTCACAGCAAATTAAAAAAATCTTTAAGCCAATTTCAGACGATGCCTTCCTCCTCTTCACTCGCTCCGTTTCCAGGAGATAAGTGGGTTATTCGTGTGAACTGACCTTTACTCTTGTTGGCATCTGTGTACGAGTAGCCCTCTGCCTGGCCGGTCTTGCGTCCGAACAGACCCCAGAGGTTGGGGCCAACCTTGTGCTTGCCCCCGTTCTCTACTGTGTGGCACTGAGCACACTTCTGGACGAAAGCCTTCTTTCCCTTGGCAATGTCTCCCATTGTCAGCTGGATGGAAACAGAAAGATTAAAAAGATTAAAAAGCAGAAATGAAAAGTGTGCGTCTATTATTCATAGAGCCTGGATGAGACAGGAAGCTCCTCCACTGCTGCAGTTTGACCGAGGCCTCGCTGTGAAGGTCGTTTGAGGTGAAGACTTTATCTGCACCTGTAGCTCCACTCTCTTTACTTTCAAACACTCCTGACTTTAACCTTTGAGCTGGTTGGCATCAGGCAGAGGTCGTTTCAAAGAAAGGGACAACACCCTTACCTTCTTACCTGCACAAAGGAAAATGCTCGAGTGGATAACAGATTTAAAAAGAGGGAATATGTGTAATGAGCAGCTAACACACAAGTTTAAAATGAGTCATGACAGTGATATGAGTGTTACAGTAAAACATGCTCCCCCTGCATAGTCTGTCCTCACGTAACCTTAAGTATGACTCATCTGCTATGTAATGAACCTGCACTACGTCAGCTTGTCCTCCATCTACACTCCCAATGTAAAATACAAATAAAAGAAAAGAGAAAAGTGTAGTTGGGGAGTTCAGATGGGTGATGAATTACATAAGAGGGACCGTTTTAGCAGGGGTACCGGTTTTCGGGCTCAACACCACCTGAGTGTCTGTCTTCTCTCGACCTCACCCGCTGCAGGAGGACGTGACACACGACACGAGAGGAGCCCTGCGTCTGAAACCCGTTCACGACACGTTTCATACGCAGAAGACGTGTTTTTAAACACGTCTTCATTCACACTGAAGCAGCCACGGAGCTGCTAGCACGCACAGAGCTAACGTCAGAGTAGGAAAGCACCACCATGAGCCCCCCCGCGCTCCTCCTCCTCTCCGTCTTAACATGGCGGGCTGCTCCTGCACCAAGGACACACAGCTTCTCCTCCTCACTGACTGACAGCAGCTGTCACCGAACTCTGATTCACACACGTGGTTCTACACGGTTTCTGTTCGACGCGGCTAACGAGGCTGGAGGTGGGGGTGGGGGGGGGGGGGGGGGGGGGGGAAG
Source organism: Paralichthys olivaceus (assembly GCF_024713975.1). Taxonomy (NCBI): domain Eukaryota; kingdom Metazoa; phylum Chordata; class Actinopteri; order Pleuronectiformes; family Paralichthyidae; genus Paralichthys; species Paralichthys olivaceus. The sequence continues at coordinate 22,264,252 of NC_091106.1, forward strand.
CTAGCTTAGAAACCCGCCGCCGTTAGCCGGGGGATGTGTCACCCATCCCGGGGTCAAGGATGCCTCAATGACGGGGTGTGGATGTCGCTCCTGCTTCAGCTTCACCGCGTCCGAGAGGACAAATAAGTTGAACTAGGTTTAAACACACAAACCCCGAAGAGGAGGAGGAGGAGGAGGAGAACAACGACTCAATTAGATAACGAGCTCGGAGCGCAAACGGAGCAACCGAGCTATTCCCCAACATGGCCGTTAGCTCCCACTGCGGCGCTCCAGCATCGTTTCCGGGCGTGAAAGTCACAAACCCTCCGCCGGCAGCCGGAGAGGAGGACGAGGAGCTCACCTGTGAGTTAGACTCGGTGTCGGTGAACAGGCTCCGGGGTCGAACGGCGGCTCCTCTCTGCGGCTCCTCTCTCCGTGTGACGGTCGTAAAGAAGGTCACTGCGCTTTACGCTCACCGGCTCATGACGTCATCCGCCGGTCACGTGCCGCGCGCTCTCCTCTGCACCGTGACGTAGAGCACGTAGTCACCGCGTCTCAATTCTGTGAAGACTCGTTCCCTTCTCTCTCTCTCTCTCTCTCTCTCTCTCTCTCTCTCTCTCTCTCTCTCTCTCTCTCTCTCTCTTTATATTAATTTAATGAGCGGATCAATGAACTCCAGGAGATTTAACCCTCGAGTGCACGTGTCAAAGTCAAATCACTGAACCTCGTGTTTCCTTCCTAGCTCTGAGGGAGCGGAGTTAGGGAGCTAGGAGCTAGGGGAGAAGGTGCCATGCGTGTTTTGGGACGCGTCCCCGCTTCTCGTCGCGTGACCAGCTTCCATTGAGAAGCAAAGGACACCTGCTGAAGTGGCCTTATAAGGACGCACGTGAATACTTTAAGCTTTTGTAACTGGTATTATGAAAAATATGAAAGTGTACACAATCTTTAGTTCAACAGTTTCTTTTATTCTATATATTTCACAGAGTCTGGAGATAGAATAGAATAGAAAGCTTTATTGTCATTGTGCAGGATACACTCAGATTGACAGTGCTCCTCCAGTTTAGTTTCAGTTGAGTAAAGGATGTGCTTAAATACAATATTTGTACAATTATACAATAAGACCATAGTTACTGTTCTATTAGTGGAATACATCATCTTTCACATGAATATTTATAGGTGAAGTACCCTCATAACAAACAAGTCACAAGACTCTGATGATAAATGTCCTCACATGAACCGTGAAACTTGAGCTTCCCTAGTAACAGTGACAAATGACAATCATACTGTACATACGTCAAATGTGCATACCTGTCGTCTAAAGAGCACATTGTGTTTATATTTTTTACACTGATCAATACTTTTATATGTTTGTATTTATTTATTTGGGTGAATTTGGGTAATGTGGGACATTGGTTAATATTGTGGGACACCTAAGCTTTAGTCTAGTGTATTTCCTGGTTGAACAAAATCTAGTCGACAGAACTTTGACTATAGTTTAGTATCATGTGACTGAAATCAATGTGGTGATGTCACAGAAGCGGGCAGGGCAAGTATCAATCAGAAGTCCCGCCCCTTGGCTCTGCATGACAAGGTCAATGACATAAGATTGTGACGAGATTAATGTTGAGGATAAAAATCTTTCATAAATAAGACAATGTTACTTATTGACCTTGACATGCATAAAGGAAGGTAATGGAGACCTTTTTTTAAAACCCTGATATATGTGTCCCAGTTTACAAAGTGACCTGTCCAAGATTATTTGATTCAGACAGAATTTTCTTTTTTGGTACAGAGAACACTAAAAGCTTTGCCCTGTCTGAGAATGATATCTGCATTCTATCTTCTGGTGTGGTCAGTAAACATCTTAAGGATTACAGAAACGTATGATATGTTGATCTAATGTCCAAAACAAATATTGGAATATGTCGCAGAAGTCAAAATTGCACAAATGTCCCAGGTTACCAGAATTCACCCGATATGTTGTGTTTATGCTCAAACATAACGCAGCAAATTCCTTGTATGTGTTAACCTACTCGACAATAAACCCAGATACTGATTCTGATTTAAATCATTTTTCTTCAGTAGGTTTTATTTTCGTCTCGGCTTATTGTATTCTATTTTAATGAGAGTCCGGTTGCTTTAGTTGGTGATTTAATCATAGAAACATCAGTGTTTATGTGTTCATTTTAAAAGATCTGTATTTATATTCACAAACAAATCATTTTCTTAATTCAAGTCCTACATATTGGGTTGAATGTGTGTAAATAAAGTTATTTATAATAAAGTTAATCTGTTAAACATCAAATGTATGTATCTTCTCCGAAGCATCCTTGTGCATTGAGTACTCCCAGACACTAGATGGCAGTAAACGTTCCCTCTCTTTGCAGTTTTTCAGCTCTAACTATTGAGTGTGTTGACTTAATATTAACCACAAACGATATAAATAAATAAAAAATAACAACTGAGTGATTAAAACCCGCTTTAGGTTTTTTTCCCCTGGTTGTTTTTGATGATTGTTAAAGTGAATCACCGACCACAGGAAACAGGAAGTGCCGGGGAGCAGTTAAAGGCAGCACCGACAGCCGCGGCTGCACCGAGCTCAGACAGGAAACAAACATGGAGGAGTACCCGACCAAACAAGCCACCGAGAACCTGGACGACCCTCCCAACAGCCGCCTGTTCGTCGTCACAAGCCGCTCCATGACGGAGGAAGCGCTGCGGGACGCGTTCTCCGTGTTCGGGGACATCCAGGGGGTCTGGGTCGTGAAGGACAAACAGACCAAGGAGTCCAAAGGCATCTGCTACGTCAAGTTCGCCAAGTCCTCGCAGGCCTGTCTGGCCATGGAGGAGATGCACGGGAAGCAGCTGGCGGAGTCGTCGAAACCCGTCAAGGTACCGGACACTGTGGATTAAAGCAGTGGGATGCTAATGGTTAAAAAAAAAAAAAAATTTAAATCTCCGTTAAAACCCATGGAGAGCAGCTCGTTAGCTCGTTAGCATGTTAGGCTAGCTGCGCTGGAGAGAGGAAGCTGTGTTCGAAGTGTGAGTTCACTCCTAATCCCACGTGTTCACGTATAATCTACTGGCGTGTTTAGATTACGTGTGTGTGTGTGTTGTTGGTGTGAAGGTGGATTTAGATTCTGATGAAAACTCCTCTAACGACTTGTTTTTAGTAGAAACTGGGTCCCAGGGTTTCTCGTTTGTCCAGTGACCCCCTGAAACTTCAAACAGTCCCCGAGAGCCACAGCTCGGGAATGTGGATTATCTCGATGATCCAGAACAGTGGAGAAAGTCCTGTGTGTCTGAGTTACTGCAGATTTATTATCTTCCATTCTGGTGTCTGAGTATCAGAAGCAGACAAGCAAAGACATGTAAACTAAGAGAGAAGTAAAAGTTGCTTGTTAAATCGTTCTCTCCTGCTTAATATAATATATAATAACTTTATTTGTATAACACATATCTAAACAAGAGTGCAATGTACCTCACAAAATCCATAGCTGAAATGAATGAATACAAATTAAAGGTGTTCAAGTTAAATTTTAAGCGTCAAATCAAAACTTGATTTAAATGTTAGAAATCAAGGTTGGACAACAAATAAATCATGTAATTGTTTGAAAATCCTTAATTCATTGTTGTCTCACTGTGAAGGTCTTAATGTTTTCCCTTTTAAACTTGTTACCAAATGTTTGTACCGGTTTTGTTTCTTCTTTTCTGGTCATTCAGGTATTCATTGCCCAGTCACGGTCGTCAACAAGACACAGAGATGTTGAGGATGAAGAGCTGACCAGGATCTTCGTCATGATCCCTAAAACCTTCACAGAGGAGGACCTCAAAGACACATTCAAAGTAACGACACCTCCCTCTCAACTTACTTGTTCTGTGCCTCATCGCTGTCATTAGCTGTTTCCAGACATGAACTAAAGAAAAGTATTTCCAGAGTTTGTCTTTCACATATGAAGGACAGCAGGTGATTCTAGAACATTAAATGGGGTTAGGCTATAACTGCCCTCTCTGTTTGTCTTTCAGGATTATGGTGATATTGAATATTGCGTGATCATCAAGAACAAGTTCACTGGGGAAAGTAAAGGGTTGGGCTACGTGAGATACTACAAACCCTCCCAAGCTGCACATGCCATAGAGAACTGTGACAAAGGTGTGACTCCTTTCATTATTTGCAGAAGAAACAGTAGCAGGACATTTACTGAGATGTCTAAGAAACATTTAACAGAATGTTTACTGAGTTTCCAGGTATGATCGTCCCTCTCTGTAAACCACATGTTTCTCATTACTGTGATGATGTCATTAGCTTACAGGGCGATCCTGGCTGAACCTCGCACCAAGGCTACAGCGTCAGAGGATTACAGTGGGGGATCCAGCAGAGGGGATTACATGGGCGGTAATGACACCATGAACCAGTACCCCGTCCCAATGGGTAAACGCTTTTTGTCGGTGCTTGTTCTGTCATATTTGTGTTTAGGTGTTTCAGCACTTTACACTAGGAAATAAACACAGCACTGACACTCAAATCAGATTTTTAGAACAATAACACAACTGTCATCTTTGTTGTTAGAGACTTTTCTATTCTGATTCTTCAAGTGGTTGTTTCTTTCTTCCTGTATTATGTGTGAACTGTGTATCAGAATTGTTAGAACTGTTTATCAGGGTCTGTGACAAGAAGTTTAGTCAATCCAGGATGAGGTGGATTCCAAAGCGATCCAACCATCTGACAAGCATTTCAGACAGAGACACTGGTCCAGTTAGTGTGTCCCTGTCTTCCTGCCAGTGGTTTCACAGGATCCCACTGATCTGTAGGTGGCAGCAAAGCACCATGTGCAGGGTAAAGTGTGTGGAGGGAGGCAGGAAGTCAGTTTTATAACATATATTCGATATCTTCCAGCTTCCGTAGTGTTGATAAAGTTGATGTTTGTCCCTCTACAGGTGACCCTGGGAACTACCAGGCCATGGACTTCCGCTCCGGTGACTTCACGCGGAGTCTGATGATTTCAACGCGGGCCGCACTTACACAGGAGCAGATCTTTCCACTGTTCGACATCATTCCTGGTATGGAGTACTGCGAGCTACAGAGAGACGCTTATGGAATGAGCAAAGGTTAGTGATCTAATACTGTTTAAGGGATTTAAAATAAACCTGATGTGTATTTTATCTAGCAGTCTTAAACAAGTTTTGTTGTTGGGTCTCATGATTCCCTCTAAGTTAGTTACAGAACACAACAGGATACAGGCAAAATCTCTGGAATTCATCTCATCTGTGATTGTTGATGTGTTCAAATTGTTGATTTTTGAATTCAAAGAATAAGCTACATATTTTATAATCTATGCTTTCGGCTGTTTGTCTGCTTCCTGCGCTCTCAGGTCACGCACTGATTCGTTACAGTAACTTGGGATCAGCAGTTTATGCCAAAGAGAAGCTGAATGGATTTGAATATCCACCTGGAAACAGACTGGTGGTAAACTTCGTCGATGATGGAGAGGACCGCAGCAGGTACAGACACACACACATGCACACACTACACATGTCTATCTACTCAATACACAGGACCAGACGTTAATGGAGGCATGAAGCAGAAGTGTCCTTCAAAGTTAATATATCCATTAATTTAAGAACTGGGACCAAAAATGTTAGACCGCTGTTAGTTCTCCAAAGATTTAAAATGACCACAACAACAACCAATCTTTGAGCTGCAAAATGTGGACACATAGTGAAACAGTGTGTGTGTTTCTGTGTTTGTTTCTGTGTGTGTTCTGTGTGTGTTCTGTGTGTGTTCTGTGTGTAGTCCTGTAGGTCGGATGGCGATGCAGTTTGTCGCAGCACAGATGATGTCTTCAGTGTGGAACGGACCCTCCAACAGTCAAGTGATGAAACCTCCTGTAAGTTCAGGAAATCAATGCCTGAGTTATCAACTCGTTTAGATCGACCCGCTCGTCACTTTGAGTCATTTTCCCACTTTTTCATTTGTCACTTGCATCGTCTTTGCGTAAGATTAACACTCACAAACTCCTCTAAAAGCTTTTTTTAATGAAAGAAAATGAGGTTTCTGCTCATTGCTCTTGTATTTCAGACATTTATTGAACCCGCTCCACAGGAATTAACAAAAAAAAACTGCCTGTGCAATTTTTTCAATCTGAAAAATTTTATATTTTATTTTCCTTCGGGACAAAATCAAAACTTCAGAAAACGGCTCACCCTGTAAACAACATTTCAAAGTTAATTACTGTTCTGGGTAATTATTCCCCCAGGCCTCTGACACTTATGACATTTTGCAGGGTGAATAATTGATGAAATAAAGTTGGTAATTACACACATACTTAACCTTGGATGTTTTATACCACCAGGTATAAAAAATAAAACATATTAAAGTTGGTGGGGTTTCTTTTGTATCCCCCAGGGTTTCTCTGCCGTCTCTACAATGTCTCGGGTTCAGACAGACGTCAACTTGCCCCCGCCGAAGAAGCTCGCTCCACCTGACAGCAAAACCAAGGAGCGCTTGTTTGTCGTGTTCTCCCCCTCCCAGCTGCCCCCGGATGTGCTGGAGGACGTTTTCTGGTCAGTTCGTCCTGCGTTGTCTGTTAATTTGAACTATTTGCTCATCAGTAAAATTACATCTTGTGTATATATACGCCACCCAATGCTCAGAATGATGGTCCATTAACCAGAGGGTCAAAGGTTCAATCGATCACAACTCTTAAGCACAGTCAGCGCAGATTTGTCGGGGGCATCAGGCTAAGTGCTCTCTAATAACGCAGCAGACAATCAGCATTAACAAATGTTCCTGCAGTTCAATTAAATGTTGTTTCTTCCCATGGCGTCTCTCCGTCTGTCACTACAGTCGCTTTGGTTCCCTGATCGAGGTCCATTTGGTTCCAGGAAGGAAAGTTGGATACATGAAGTACGCAGAGAAACAGGTGAGAGTCGGGACTGAAGCTGAAGACAAACCAGAGAAAGACACGAAGAACTTCATGAAGGAAGCGTTGCAGCAACAAAACAAACATTGTGCTTTAACTTTGAGGATAACTTGTTAAACACAGACCAGCACCTGTTCTTTCTGTGTCTGTGTCTCGATATGTTGAAATGAAAATTATCGGATTATTTTTTTTTAATGAACCAGGTTCGTGTTAAGTTTGTCTCCCTGAATGAATCCCGCTCGTCTCCCCTCTGTCTGTCCGTCCCTCAGTGCGCAGACGAGGCCATGGCAGCGCTTCACGGTCGGGTCGTTAACGGAGTGAAGATGAAGGTGATGCTGGCTGATCCTCCCAGAGAGGAATCGCACAAACGCCCTCGTACCTACTGAGACCACATGACAGAAACGACCGGTAAGTACCGTGTTTACTGCTTCAGGGACCAGAATGAGTAACAGGACGTGTGGTACCAATGTTACATCTGATATTAATGTGTTTTGGGTGATTTATGATCAGATAGAGCTCAACCGCATGAAAGTACAGATTTAACCCGAGACTCATTGAGGACAGATTGTAAGTCAGGTTTACAATACTCTATCTTTTTTATTCTTTAATAATTTATTTCTCTTTGGCTGCTCATGCAGACTCATTGCCTCCTTTTTACAATCCTCCATTACAGTGACAAAGAAAGCTGGTTAGCATGTTAGCTTGTTTCCTCACCCCTACATTTATATACTTCTCTATCCTCAGCACTTCTTCTTCCATTAGAGGCTGTTAGATGTTCATGAAATACAAAGTACAATCTTCTGCTGATGAAATTGCTCCGTAGTCTGATAAGAAGTCAACAAGTAACTGATGAGTTCTTTCTCTTCCTGTGAATAACACTGCAGCTTCTTGTTCCCTAGGCGACTGTTGTCATGACACAATGACACCTGACCTGACAGACCGACCGACATCAAGACCTCCTCCTGACCCCTGACACGACCTTTGACACCTGTCTGACCTTGCTCTACGTTACATGTCACTTATCTGACGCCGTAATCCAAAGCGACTTAGAGTTGGTGCCTCTGGCTGCAGGACGACCGCTCTGCCCCCTCAGCCTGATACAACAAGAGCACAGGGAGCGTAAACCTCCCAGTGTGTGAGTAGTCGTTTGTCACCAGTGTCAGGATTTTACGCTTTTTTTAAATTTAAGTTCACAGTTTCAGCCACGACTTTGGGTCTGATCAACTCGACTAACTGATGAACAGTAGAACCACAGCAACAGCAGCACCACTTTTTTTTTTTAATCCACAGAAGAAAACATTTAGTTTGGCAACGTTTTGTTATTGAGAAAACTTAACGCAGGTATTGTAAAGCTGGATATAGACAGTTTATCCCAAGAGGTCCTTAATTTTCCTCTGTTGCTATGAACTGTAATCTCATGTTGAGCAAGTGTAAAATTTCCTTTTTGCCTTGACACAAATAAAAATTAGTTCCAAACACCTTCCTGTCCGTCTCACCTCTTCTTCTGGAGCCGTCTGATGGATAACTGGTCCGTTAACTGTTGTTTTATCAAGATTTTCATTATGTGAAATATAAAAAAAGCTTAGTTTCAGGGTTTCTTTAGAGGTTTTAGTTGCTGTAGTTTTTCCTCCTGTTCATTAGGTAATCAATGTTTAATCATTATTTCAATAGTCATTGTTTCAATGTAAGATAATATGCAGCTTCATCATCACAGTACCTGGGCAAACAGGGAATTTCATAAGACTCATGTGAAAGGACATAATAAATCTGACAACTCAAAGTATTTTAATCTTCATATCTTATCTCTATATCTATAATCTTTTTTTTATTGCTATACATTACATGCAGGCATTTGGCACCACTCGACTTTGTTCCTGTTAAATTAGTTAATTTTCATCTTTTCAAATGTGTTCATGTGATTTAATTTCCTAAATGAAAACAGTATATATATATATATATATATATAACCCCAGACCAGTGAAGTAGTGCTGGTTGGTTTCTGTCAAACCACTATAAACAACTTGTGTTGTAATTGTACATTATCCAAGAGGAGACACAGACACACGCTGGATGTACAGTAATCTTTTATTTCTTCAGGAGGAAACTCATGAGAACAATATTTACAAACCAGGATGGTGATGGGATCTTTTGGTTTATCACATTAATCTGCTCTCAGAAGAAACAGCCACTAGTTTAGAAGCTATGTCTGAACTTTTCCTTCAAATAAAAATTCAAAAGAGCTGTAACCTCAGCAAAATCAATTAGTGGAAAAACAATCTCCACCAGAATTAGAATGAAAGTGCTTGAACTACAGCTTTTATTTTGGTACGAGAGCCGGTGACGCCGTGAACAGATTCATTTGACACGAGCTCTCTCTCGACATCCATCGGTAATGATACTAACTTTATTGAAGCTGTTTTGCTCTCAGTCGTGATGCTTTCATTTTCAAACCCTTATATTCAAACTCAGCGGATTAACTATTTATCTGATCAGCTTGAGATGTGCTCGAAGCCTCATTCATCAAAAGTTCAGTTTAACGTCGAGCAACAGAAACTGCACAACAACAACAGCAGCCCAATTCTGATGGTAGAAACGGACACAGGTGACATTCATGTGGAGTTGGCCCTGGTTGATGCTGATTGGCCCTGCTGTGAAAATTTGGACACCCGGTGGACAGAACGTCTGGGAGGCAGAGGGATGCGAAAGGGGCGATAGAGAAAACGGGGCGGAGACGGGCAGTGATGTCATGATATGATCAGGCTTTATTATTGGAGTCTCTGAAATGTTAAAATCATTCAAACATCTGGTCTCTTTGTTGTGTAGCTCCATGCATCCATCAGTCCGTCCCTGTGACACATAGTCCTTCCCAACCTCCACCTCACGCGCTGCCGCTCAGTCCTCCAGGGCCAGTGTGTTGAGTTCCTCGTCAAGCTCCTCCAGGTCTTCACCCGTGAACAGGTTCTCATCCACCGGTACCTCCTCTTCCTCCTCCTCCTCCTCTTCTTCATCCTCCCCTCCCCCCTCTGCGCCCGAAAGACCATTGGCCTCGGCACCGCCACAAGCTTCGTTCAGCTGCTCCTCTACACGAGCGGAGGAGGAAAGAAGAAAGCGATTAAAGTTGGTTCATATGTGCATCAGAAATACTTCATTTGCTCTTAAAGGGGATTTTTCTTACTGGTGTCCTCTTCTGTTGGTTCCAGCTTACTCCGAGAGGTGAAACGGTCCGTGGCTGCCACGGTAATGCCTGTGTTGTCGACCTCTTGTGGAACAAAACGAGATAAGTCTATGTCCTGGATCTGTGAGGTATCAATCTGCAATAAGAAGATAAACAGCAGGTTCAGACAGAGAACGACACAAGAAATCTTTATCAATGTAAAAAAAGAAATTGAATTGGTTCGACGTCTATCTATTTAATCATCACCTCTTCCTGATCATCTTCCTCGTCGTCGCTGGCGTATCGAGTGTCATCGGCCTCAGCATCGTCATCGTCAACCAGCTCTGGGTGGAACTCGAACACCTCACGTCCACTCACCTACACATACAGATATCTGGTTAAATCCTCCATCATTGAATGAAAATGATTTAAAAATATATATATATATCGCCGTCAATCACACGAGACAAAACGTGAACAGGAATCTTTTCAAGAGACAGAAAACAAAGAACTTACTATGAGTGATTTTCCAGCCTTGAAGTCAGCCTTCTTCTTCTCCATCTCCTCCCTCGCTTTGTCCACCTGTGAAACAACAGCAACCAGTCACATCGTTTTATTTCATCACATAGAGATTCATGATTCAATCACGAAGACGTGATTTCCACCGGTTCCCACCTTCTCCTGCCTTTTCCTCTTCTTCCAAGCCAGGAAAGTCTCCAGGGTGATTCGAGTCACGTTGGGACCCAGAGCTGCTCGCTGCAGGAGGAGAGACAGACGTCAGCATGAGCACAGTTATGTTGTCACACGGAGGATTAAAACCACATGTGACAGATCTGGGTGGCAGCCGTGATGTAGCCCTTCACCGTTTGAGCGGTAATAATAAACGGTTTGTGTTTCTTAACATTTGTCCCAGTATAACATTGTTTTCAACTGACCAATGATCTTTCCAGTATTTCTAAGCAGAGAACTTTTCTAGAACTTCTACGACTTGTGTGTTTTATTTTTCCAATTGAATTTCTGCCTCATGCCTCCTTTACCTCATTTTCTACCAGTTCTTCCAACGAAATTTCCTCCTCTTTCTCCTCCTTCTTCTTGTCTTTCTTCAGGACGAAGCCGGGCGGCAGGGCATGTCGGTACATGCATTCGCCGCCGCCTCCAGGGCACATCCAGAACCATCCGTACTTATTGTTCTCTATGGCGTCCAAGAAGTATTTACACACCTGCAGAACACAGAGAGGACGGCATGTTACATACAAATCTATAATTTATTTATCTAATGTTCGTTTTCAAGTATTAAAACAGACTCACAATATGTGTTTTGGACTTTTTCTTCTCAGCTTCTCCGTGTTTTTTGTTGACCACCTCCTCCAGCTTCTTCTCATCCCAGTTATCCATCGTATCTGAGCAGAACACAACAGAAACCACATGCTCAGTGAGCGGTAGGTTGGATTAGCAGCAGGGTGATACTGAATTTTTAAATGACGTTTAAAGTACAAGTGATGATGATCTTCCTTGTTCTCTCGTTTTACTAAAGATGAACAAATTAATTCCATTGACAAACTGGTTTTAATTAGAAATGAAGAGAAAAAAGAAGCCGAGCCGACAGGAAACATGCTTATGTTTGATAATATCGTCTCTCCGCCCGAGGTTAGGTTTTCAGCTCTTTCAGTTTGTTTGAAATTACACCAAATCTTCTCAAATTATTTCCACGAAACTTGGAAGGGTGGGACACGAGCCAAGAAAATAACTTTTTACGACTTTCTCTGACATTGTGGGATGGTGGTGTTTTGACATTTTCACAAATTTCCCAGGGACTAATTCATGGATCTTAATTTACAAAAGACACATTTAGGGGCTGATATCTATGACTGTGTGAAATTTGGTGCAGCTTCAGTGAATGTGAGGGGCCCTTGGCAGGGGTGCTGTAGTCACACTGTGCACTAACCTTTCTCGAGGTCTTCATCTCTTTCATCCACGTAGAGGCTTCTCTTCTCACATTTCCTCTCCATCGACAGGTCGTGGCTGAACTTGCATTTGTCGCCTTTAGTGCACTGACCCTGCTTGAAGAACGCACACAGCACTGACTTCGGGTCGACACCTGCAGAGAAGAGGGGAACGGGTTTTGATCATCTTTTCAGCAAGATTGTTGAAATTCAACAAACACACACAAGAACAATCAATAAAAACACAATGTATGATTAGTTAATAAGTTGATGTTGTGTCACAGCCGTGTGTTTGTTACCTTTGCTGACTTTCTGGGCAGCGACTACAGGTTTAAACAGCTCGTTGAGTTCGTCCAAATCTTTCTTCTTATCAGCTTTCTTGGTGGTTTTATCTCCCTCCGTCTGGGTCATATCACACGGACACACACGTTAAATGAGCAATAAATTGTTGGGCACAGAGAGCAGAACGCACATCAACAAACCAGGTGACTAAAAACTCATTACACTCCAGTCACATTAGACAAGGTATGATCTATAAGGGATGAAGGGGTGGAGAAATGGATGGAGTTGCTTTAACCTTTGCACCCTGTTGTCCATGTTTCACTTGCTGAGTAACATTCTTGATGAACTTCTGCTGTTTGGCCCCCTTCTTGTTCTTCAAGCCAAATGTCTTGTCCTGGGGAGGGGGCGGGGAAACAACAACAGGTCAATTAATCATCAGTTTCATAACTTGACCAAGAAATAACCCAAAAGCAAAGAGATTCACCCGAACAAGACTTGTTCTCCTTCGTTATTACAAACCAACCAAAACCCAGAGGATGAGAGGAAATCTATTTATAGCAGCGCAGAGCTCGGAGGCCTCCACATTGTCTGATCAGCCTCAGATTAAAGTTGACCTGTACATTAAACATTTAAGGGAATCATTGACCTTGATTATTAATCAGTGCTCTGACATCAGCTTTTTAAAATGTAAAGTCTCAACATAGACTCCTTTGGCTGCACATGGAACAAAGACATCGCAGGTGCTAAGAAACAAAACAGTGCGATTTACAGCTGGAGCACCAGTGTGATGCAACGCTGCGATTCTACGTGGTCTCTCGTGTCCAGTAAAAACCACGTCTGCATTAAATCTCACTTTGTGATCTCTGTAGCATCAGTACTGTGGGCAAACTTTATATAAAAGGTACAGCCACGATGGCTCATAATGGTTTTTTAAAGGCAGGATGAATATGACTCTCGTGTCACACTGATATAACATGATAAGAATATCCACTATCACAATACACATCTGTCACAGCAGTTGACCAAAAGTTGTAATAAGTCCGAAGTGACCGTCTTCCTGTTGATTTTCCTCCTTGAAACTTACTAATTAATAACATGTACAGACTCTCATCTCCATGTTCCACTTAACCATGTAGTTATATTCAATTAAAACCTGATTATACTTCTAGATAGAGTCCAACCTGAGCCTGTGCAGAGCTGACAGGTCTGTGTGCTCCCACTCTCAGGAGGGTGTGAGTGTTTGATGATGAGCTGATGATTCCTGAGGACGATTCAACTCAGGAAACTTTTCTGAACGCTTAACTTTTTCCTTCATTGTCAACTCGGGCGCTGGAAGCTAATTCCCTCATGTGTCCCGAGGGCCGGTCAGAAACAGGCCTCACTTAGCTCCGGCTCCTTCACTAGACACCAAACCACCAGGTTTGCTTCAGAAAACAAGAATCACTGAGTGAAGACCACGCTTCTTGTTCTAGCCGCAGACGTTAGGCTCGTTAGCTTCACCGGGGGATCAGAGCCTCTGTGGCGGCTCGGCCCTGCGAGCAGCTCGGCCTCCTGTCAGCTGCTAGCTCGCTAAATGCTAACTAACAGTGATTCAAACTTCTACCAAGAGGAAAGTGGATTGATGATAAAAGTTATAAAACACGTGACAGCTGCTCAGAAACCGTCTCTGACTTCACGGTTCACTCGTCAGCTCCGCTGTTAGCCTCGGCCACAGAGCGGCGAGCTAGCTGCCCGGCTAACGCCGACATGCTAACTCGTGCAGTTTCCGTTTACCTCAATGATCTTTTCCTTTTTCTTCTCCTGGGTCTTCTTGTTTCCCGCGACAGGGACGGGCTTCTTCGGGGGCATGTTGGCTCCGGTTCACCTGCGTTCAACCAGCCGATGTTTATTCCAATGTGCCGTTTCTGAAGGGACGTCGCCTCCACATTTAGCTCCTTTAGCCAGACGTTGCTAACAAACCTCCGCCGAGCAGCTCCGACCACACATGTGAGCCGGTGACGTCCTGCGGCGCCATGACGTCACCCGAGAGGCACGACGGGTACTGTAGTCTGTTCTGGGGCCGTCTGCAAAACACTGATGGAGCTGATTCTCATTTGTTCTTTCATGGAGCCTCAATTCAGATTCTGATCCAGATTCAGATCCAGATCCAGATTCAGATTTAGATTCAGATTCAGATCCAGATTTAGATTCAGATTCAGATTCAGATTCAGATTTAGATTTAGATTTAGATTTAGATTCAGATCCAGATTTAGATTCAGATTCAGATTCACATTTAGATTCAGATTCAGATCCAGATTCAGATTCTGATCCAGATTCAGATTCACATTTAGATTCAGATCCAGATTCAGATTCAGATCCAGATTCAGATTCAGATTCTGATCCAGATTCAGATTCTGATCCAGATTCAGATTTAGATACAGATTTAGATTCAGATTCAGATCCAGATCCAGATTCAGATTCAGATTCTGATCCTGATCCTGATCCTGATCCAGATTCAGATCCAGATCCAGATTCAGATTTAGATTTAGATTCAGATTCTGATCCTGATCCTGATCCTGATCCAGATTCAGATTCAGATTTAGATTCAGATAAAGATTCAGATTTAGATTTAGATTCAGATTCAGATTTAGATTTAGATTCAGATTCAGATTCACATAAAGATTCAGATTTAGATTCAGATTCAGATTCAGATTTAGATTTAGATTCAGATTCAGATTCACATAAAGATTCAGATTCAGATTCTGATTCAGATAAAGATTCAGATTCAGATGACACACACACACACACACACACACACACACACACACACACACACACACACACACACACACACACACACACCAACTCTCGGAGTTTGTTACTCAGGATTCTATGTGACTTCTTTGCAGTTCTGGTGTTTGACCGCTGGATGTCAGTGTTGCAGTGTCTCTCAGAAAGAAGAACCAGAGTTCCAGTTTATTTCCCAGAGAGCTCAGAGTCAGCATGAGAAGAGAAACAAGAGCTTCTGCTAACAAGTGTTTTAACAAGTCAAGTTGACAAATGGTTTATAGAGAGACAAGTGAGACAAGACAATGTTTGTCATAGTGAAGTGTGGAGTTATGAGCATGTGATCATTAAACAGCCACTTAATTCCTTAAAATGCAGAGGGTGGCGACTACCAACTATGTCAAGTTTCATGACATTGTTCTTTGTATCGACATGTTAACGATTGATTGATTATACAGAGAAAATAATAATATAATCTTAATTTGTACAACACCTTCACAAACAGGGTTTACAAAGTTGCACAGACGCATTCTCACTAATAGGAAGAATTAAGAAATAAAAGCAATAAGAAGACAGCATGGCGTAAAAAGCAATAAATACAAATAAAAAGAATAAAAGCAATAAAACTTAATAAGACAACATCAAAATGTAAAAACTTGATTCAACGTGCGGCCGGAAACTATGACAAAAAAGCAGAAAATCATTGTCCTGAGCATAAAAGGTTGTTAGAGAGGCAGCATCTGGCCACTGCACATAAGGCCGCTCTTATTGCCTCTGTTTAACAGTCTGATTGTATAGGCTGCCGGTCAATTAAGATGCCCCTGGTCGGACTTTTATTGCCTGAGTATTGGAGGAAATTTTTGACCTATCCCGAAACCTTGTGGGTTGTTTGTGCTTTGGGGTGGAAATTAGGGGGAGAGCAGAGGATAGAGCAGCAGCAGCAGAAGCAGCAGGGCTGCAGTCGTTTGCAGAACTTCTATTAAGAAGAAAAAAAACCCTTTTTTATACCAGGAGCGTGAGAGCGTGTCACGGCTGCAGGCGCTCAGACGACCAGCAGGGGTTTCACCGCTTCAGCTGCTGATTCAAGTTGATTTCATTAGATTTCATTTAAGTTACTAATGTGATTTCATTTGGCACATTTGACATGTGTGGCCTTCGTCCATATTCCGCTTCGGTTCATCGGCCAGTTCAGGCCGTGTGTGTGTGTGTGTGTGTGTGAACAGTAAACTTTGTCTTTACTGTCACACTATGGGACTAAAGCAAGTCCCCATCATGTAGATTATAACATTTTAAATTGAAGACATGTTTTAAGATTAGATTCAGGTTAGGATTAGGTTGAGTTTAGGTCAGAAAGTTAGGTTAAGGTTGTAACGACGATTAAGGTGAGACCAAGTCTCCAGGAAATTTATGTAAATTAACATAATGTGCTCTGAAGTCATGGAGACACAACTCTCTGTGTGTGTGTGTGTGTGTGCAAACTACTATACGCAGTCACGAGCCAAAATGGGTCACACACGCCTGCTCCTTTCAGGCTCTCATTTGCTCTTGTGTGTTTTAATGAGCTTTGGTTTTTTCGAGGGTATAAGCGACAACAGTTACTGCGTTTTGGTTCCCAAATAATGGCCGTACTAGTGAGCGTGCTCTAATGAGTCCCACAGTGAGACAATGAATTTACCCAGTATCCTCGGCTGCAGACGTGTTACCAGGCAGCGTATCAGCTCGCTCTCTTCCATACAGCGATGTATATACAGTTTTATTTATGACACATTTGTCATGCACGGCGAACCTTCCACTTTGCAGCTCACTTACTTACAGCTGACACATTTGAGTGTGTGTATACTAACCTACATTGACACGACTCCTGACTACATGGCTGAAGGCGAGTTTTAAGACAACAGAGGTGGGTAATATCGCCTGGAGCAACTTTCTCACCGCTCCTCTCTGTCTGTGAGGGCCTTTGTGTGTGTGAGAGCAATTCTAATAAATCACTATCTCTGCTGCAAGACCATTTTTCCCCCATAACCGCCTCCTTCATATAGTCACAAACATCGATCGTTTCTGCAGAGGGCATGCATGTCATGCACACACACACACACACACACATACACACACACACCTGCAGATGGAGAGAAAACACCTCCTGCCTAATTAGCAAAGCACAACAGTTGATCTTCATCCTGTGGTATTGGAGAAAGCTTGAACCTCATCCAGTCCAATTTCATCTGAGGCAGTAACGGAAGGCGTCCTTGTATCTCGTCCTGCTCGTCCTCGTTCAGTTTCCAAGGACAAACTGCAGCACCGTGTCTGTGCCGCTGACGGCTGAGCAGGTCTTCGGCTGTCAACTTCTACCCATCAACCAGAGATCACCTCCAGCCAGGCCCGCCCAGGCCACTGTGGATGGAAAACAAGACCTCCCATCAACTCCCCCTGCACGCCACAGAGATCCCAGCCTGATGGTCCTTGAAACCCAGGAGTTATTATCTGCACCAGTTTTCATTGGCATTTGTTTGTTAGTAAGCAGCATTCCACGAAAACTACTCAACAGATTTCCACAAAAGCGTTTGAGGAAGGATGTGGTACGGGTCAGGGAAGAACCCATTAAATATAGATGTGGATCCTAATCGGGGGGATCCAGGGATTTATTTTTTCACTCACACCAGGAGTGTCATATTATTTTCAGAGCTGCAGAGAAATGCAGGCAAATAGAAACAACCTGCAAAAATATTTCATCAAAAATAAACAGGAGGTGGCAGGAGGTGACATAGAACTGAAACTAAAAGCAGAGCAGGAGACACAGGAGCTGGACCGAACAGACGCGACAAAGACAAAGAGAAGCACAGAGGCTAAATCCTCCAGGGAGGCAGGGATCGTTGAACACAGGTGAAACACATCAGGAACAGGTGCAGACGATCACAGGGGCGTGAAACAAAGAAGCTTCAAAATCAAAATCAAAATGCAAACCAAGGTAAATCAAAAGATCCTCACAAACAAACCAAGAATAATCAAAAAGTCCAAATACAAGAGTTCAGTTTTGAGAAGTAACTTGTTCCTCTGCGCTGCTGTTCTGGAGAAGAGTTTGGAAAGTCCAGAACTTGTGAATTTGAAGTGGTTTCATTACAGGACAGTTGGGCCTTGGTGAAGAGATGCACTCTGCTGAGTGAAGTTCTGGTTTTATTCTGAATTTGATGTAATTCCCTCTTTAATTTCATCCCCACGTTCCCCTCCACCTGCCTTGTCTACATTTGCTTTACACGATTTCCCACAACTCCCAGAGAACAGGTGTGTTGTATTTAGCTTTGAGTTTCATGTTGAGGTAATGAGCAATAGCAGGCGAGGTAGTGATACCGACTGCGGGAGAACACGCTTTTCTCATCTGAGAAAAGGCGGAATCGTATCCTTTTACTGATAACGCAACACAACTCCGCTGGATGCATTGTACTGCAGGTCCCTGGAGGCGACTGTCGGTGGAAAGATTGTTATGTACTCCTCCTCGCCGGGTGGATTTCTTTCTCCTCGTGTGATGGTTGAAAGTCTGAGGAAAATCAAGAGCAGCGCTTTGCTCCACAATCCCGAGGGACAGACGCCAAAACAGGATGTTTAGCCTATTGTTGACGTTTCAGATAAGTCAAAAAAAATTGGTGCTGCCTTTTTTATATCATCGCTGCTGCGCTGGAAATATCTCCTAATGTGAAAAACAGAATGGACCCAGGAAATTCAGAGTTTTTTTTTCCTCAGGTTCTATTTTTAAAACAATGTTAAACTGTTTTCAGGAGGATTTGTCTTTAACTAGCTGTCCCATTATTCACTCAGTGCAGAGAGAAACACATTGACTCCTTCTCACAATTGACTGGAGCTGTTTGTAAACCTTATTACTGTCAGTCATAAGTGCTGCCTCCAATTCATTTCGGTGGAAGCTCTGGCTGCACTGATGATTGAGTTTTTTTATTGCTGTATATTCAGCTATTGACTCCCTGAGGGGCTTTATCAACTCATGCTTGTTTTTTTGTGTGGTTTTCCTTGCGTTCCCATATTTCTTCGCGTACCCACTGAGCTTTTACTCCATCTGCAAACCGTATTCATCTCAGGGAACAATAAAGATTGTATTGAACTGCACTGAGTCATTCAGGGAGGGATGGAGGGTGGAGGTTTACTGGCTGATAACTGGAAACAATGGGAACATTATTGAGGGAGGTCATAACACAACAGAAAACAATCTCGCTGCACAGTCCATTTAGTTGCTGCTCTGGGCCTTCGATAAAAAACCACACGATCGTAATTAGCACACAGAGTCAGCGGGGACGAGGAGTCCTGCAAGTTCTCGGAAAATCTGACATTTGAACACCTACGGTGGGTCTCAACTCAGAGGTCTGCATCCTTCAGAGGCTGCATCCGAAGATCGAAGGTGAAACTAGATTGTAGGTATAGTTGTTATCACACTGGTGTATGTTCAAGAGTGTATCTTTGGTTTTAATCTGTTATTTGATGATATAACGGTGAAATGTCACGATCGAAAGATAAAACTGAGTTTGTTGGTTTTCATTTCATCCTTCGTACACACACTATTTAGTTTTCTGTCCAAAGCTGCTGCTAGAAGTTGACATGAGGTTTGTATTGAAATGAAGGGGAAACCACAACCAAGCTGCACAGAGCTCTGTCGGATTAAAGATGGCGACATTTGTCTTTTCTCTGCAAGAACAACGAGAGTGACAAGACAGGCTCACTGCAGCTGTACGTTAAGAAAGAACTTTGAAGATCATCTGATACGACTGAGAGCTCCGGAACAACGACCGAATGGAGCTTGGCCTGAGGGTGGTTTCTCCACTGGGGTTTCCAAAGTCAACAAATGTATTTAAAGCTCTATATTACAAATCAACAAAGGAAAGAAATGCATTTCTAACATCTACAATTATCTGACAAACTCCATCTGCTGATATCATCGAAAAACACCCGAGCAGCTACCGGCTGGATCTGAGTCGTTCAGGCAAAGTCCCTCCCCCCTGGGTTACATACGTTCTAATAGAAAAGGTGTTCCCTCATATCAGCCTCTTGTCAGGGCTACAGGAGCGTCTCCTAGATTAGATTACGTTTGACAGATAACTAAATCTCTTCACATTAAAAATGTATATGTAGTCTCACTGTTGAATGCAGCGCTCCTTCATTATTGATAGCAAAAGACGCAGTTAAGACTCGTGCAACAAAATCTACTGAGCACCCCCCTTTTGCATTTGGCGAGGGACGTGTTCATGAAACGCTGCAGTGAGAAGGAGAAGAGGTGACGTCGAATTAAGACTCTGCATCACGTTTTTAAATGTTTCAGATTATGAGGACAGATTACAAATGACCAAAGAGAGATAGACTCCTTCTCTTAAATAAAAAATGAGGACTTTCATTCCCAAATTAGACGTCCAACACTTAAAAAGATAAATAAATATATATCTCCCGCCTACCAGCAGATGATTGCTGGCAGTGAAGCTCGGCACCGTTAGAGTTAAGAGTCGTGTCACGTTCGCTTCGGCAAATTGTCACGATTTAAGGACTTAATAAAAACGTGTTTCTGAAATATTAACAGATGAATTTGAGACAGTAAAGACAAATTTACTGCGGCTTGAAATGAAACCTGTAAATCAGCTTCAGATCCGTGACTGAGGCCGAGGTTATTGCCACTTAAAGAACACAGATGAACATTTCACCTGCTGTCACTCACAGCTTGTCGGAGCCTCGCAGGCATGCCCGTCTTTTAATGTTCCTTTGTTTTTATTGAGGCAACGTGGAGGATCATTTACACACATAAACTGTTAGTGGAAACTTTGAGTAAATAAAAGGGGATCGTCCCTTTTGTGGAGTCCAGTCACGTCCTGCGTGAACAGCGTGCAGCTCAATTCAAACTCTTTTGATTAGAGTTGAAATGAACTCCGCTTTAATGATGCGAGCGTTTCAGTTAAGATTTGCAATCAGCCAAATGGCTCAGTTTAGAACAACTGAAATAAACCAAATAATTAATTTGGAGACGTCGGTAAGGCGCTGAAAGATTAATTTTGAGAGCAGCAAAGAAGTAAATGATTCATCTGAGCAGAAGTGGAAGCAGCTTAATGTTGAATGGAAGCAAGTGATTCATTCAAACGAGTCAGATCTAAATGATTCTGAGCCAGTTTCACCCTGAAGTTAAAAATAGACTGTGGTGGAAGACACACACACACACACACACACACACACACACACACACACACACACACACACACTCAATCACTCACTCACTCACTCACTCACACACACACACACACACACATATTCACTCACTCACTCACTCACTCACTCACTCACTCACTTACTCACACACACACACACATATTCACTCACTCACACACTCATTCACTCACTCACTCACTCACTCACTCACTCACACACACACACACATATTCACTCACTAACTCAACCACACACACACACACACATATTCACTCACCCATATTCACTCACTCACTCACTAACTCACACACACAGGTACACTTACTGTCACCATGCACGTGCACACACACACACATGAGGATACAGAGACCTCTGAGTACCACAATTACATTTTTTGGATTTAAAAAAGACAAAGAAAAAAAACTCCCTTACACGCACTTTCTGTCACTCTCTCTCTTTCTGTTCTCTCACTTGCTGACACACAAATACACACACACACGTTCTCTGACACAACCCCACTCCCTCACACACACACACACACACACACACACACACACATACATACACTCTCTCGTGCTCTGGCTCATGAATTAAAGAGCAGAGCTGGTCCAGGGGGAAGAAATTATTCAGGCAGATCTGCTCTCCGACAGAGGAGTGGGAGGGAGGGAGGGAGGAGAGAGAGGGAGAGAGGGGGAGAGAGAGGAAGGGGAGTTGAAGATGGAAGGAAAAAAGAGGAGAGAGAAAACAGGAGGGTAGGAAAGAAAAAAGGCCGTTAATAAGGAATGCACTGATTTGACATAGAGTGCGATCAAACCCCCGATGGCATGCTGTGTGTGTGTGTGTGTGTGTGTGTGTGTGTGTGTGTGTGAGTGTGTGTGTGTGTGTGAATGCACACTTCATTGATTGTGTGTGTATAATGGATGTGGGGGGCATGTATCATTTTCTCTGTGTGTTCATGTTCTCTATTTGCATCTATGTGAGCAGTGAGGTGTGTGTGTGTCTGTGTGTGTGTGTGTGTGTGTGTGTGTGTCTGTGTGTGTGTGTGTGTGTGAGGGAGACACCTTTATGATATTGGATGACAAGCTTCTTTTGTCGCACGTTGCATTAAAACAGGCGATAAAAGATGTTTTCTGTCCAAACCCCCCGATGAGGTGAAACTTAAAGGTGAACTGATAAAGCTGCTGAACATTCATCTTCAGTAATAACAGCACAGACACATGTGTAGACTCTAACGCCTCATTTCAGCTGCTCCGAGTACGAAAAGAGATTTTTATGATGGCATGGTTGTCAAAGCAATTCATCCGCTAGAGGGCACTGCAAAGTTTTTGTCGAAATCCTGATGACGAACAAAAAAAAAAATCAGACGAAAACATAATCTGGTACGAAGAACCAAAAAGACGTCCGGCCTCAGATTCAAGATCTGATTCTGAGTTTCTCCAGAGTTTCTCCAGAGGAAGTGTTCGTGTGAAAGCAAATTAGAGTGAGAGCGTTCCTGGCATTTCTGCGCATTTTCTCGAAAAGGTCTGGACGAGATGAGAACTCAGTTGATTCTTTGCAGGATTCACCGCGAGCAAGCTGGTGAACACGATGCATCGGTAAAAACAAATAAATGATAAATCACCTAATGTTATAACATAAAAATAACCAAAGCAAACGTAAATTCAAATTCTCTATTATGCTGCTTTTTGCAATGGTTAAATAATCAGTGATGGGTCATAATTATTAATGCTAATCTATGTTTAGCTTTTAAAAGTAATTTCTAAAAGTGACTGGTGAAATGTAGAGAAGTAGAAAGTAACACACAGTGTGAATACTTCAGTGAGTTTAAGCCTGAGAGCGACAGTGAGACCCCACCTGAACCAATTAGACTGAATATAAAACACGAGCACAGGACTGGACCGTGACATAGAGGAGGTTAATATTAATATCACGTCAATATTAATATTATATATGTTAATGTTTTACTCTCCCGCTCTCAAATACAATCATTTCATCGTGACCAACACAGATGTGTGACTCATATTTTTTAAATGAACACATAATGGAATAAAAATCTTTGAACAAATAGTTTTTAATATTATATTCCTTCAATACACATGATTGTACCAGAGGACATCATCCCCCTCGTGTTTGAGGTTGATTATATTTCTTATTCTTATTATAAATGTCTCTGTTTTCTTATTTTGTATGAACCAGTTCCCAACGTGTGTTAATTTATCCATGACATCAGTTCATCACTCATCACGAGACAGGCTTTGTTTTTCTTTTCTGACTGGATGACGCCATGTTGGTTTCATTCAAAAGTTTCTGCAGTTGTTTCCCTCTGTTGTGAAACAGCGCCCCTCTGGATTGTAAGCGCAGACATGTGTTATTCTTCGGTTGTGGTGAAAAGGGGTATTGCACGGTGACAGCCGGGTTACCTGCAGGAAACAGGTGAAGTTGATTAAACTGACGACGACGCGTTTTTATTCTTTTATTTTGTACTTTCCTCTGTTTCCTGTGTTTCCTCTGTCACTTCTCAGGCTTTGAGTTTTATCGCAGATTTGTTTGTATCAGTGTGAAGTGGAGATAAAAACGTCTGTGGGAATATTTGACCTGGAAACGTTCTGCTTGACCTCCAGTGAGGAAGCAGGAGGAAGAGCTGCAGCTTCAGAACATGTGAGTCCATCAACCTGCAGCTGTTTGTGTCTCATCTTTAACCTCCAGCTGTTTTTACAGTGTGTGTTGAAATTGAATGATTAACGTTGTGCGTGAAGGTCTGGACTCATTTCTGTAAAACTCCAAAGAGGGAAATTAAGTTAAAAGATAGAAGTTAGAGTAAATAATGTCAGAGCTGCAGAGATCCTGACAGAAACAAATCAATCTTCTAATAATTTCAATTACATTTAATGAGAAGTTCTATTCTTGGTGTATTATTTGCATTTGAACATCTGATAGGATGTTGCACCAATTTCCTGTTGTTAAGGCGGGCAACGATAAATCTTTGATTTACAATCACTGTGTACGCATCTACATCTCCTGTGTGGTGATAAACCTGTTTATTATATAACTTATTTTATGTAGTCTACCAACATTTCCCATGTCAGTAATTCTTTTTTATTGCGGAGTAACATAACACTGGTGCTGAACGATATGGCCGAGAGTGATATCAATACGAAAATGTTCACATTGGTTGATATTGATAATTATTACAGGAAATGTCACACAGATTCACCTTCCTTGTTTGGTTCAGACCTTTTCAGTTCAGTCTGAATCAAATACTTTACATCTTGATGGTACTTTTTAATTATATACTTTTGTTATATTGATACTGATGAACGTTACATATTGTTTTACAAACCACTGAATTAACTGTTAACCGACCACATCACCTGCACCTCACTCACTACAGCAGTAAAAGTACCTTTATAAGTTACTGCTGTAATGTTCTGTATGTATGTGACACTTCAGGACTGACAACAAACAAACCAAACTAAAACCAGCAGCGTTTTTAAAAACTCTGTGACGCACCACGAGCCGGCTTCATGTTTAATGTTTCAGGTGAGAGAGCAAAATGCAAATGCAGCTTTTTGAACAGTTATGAGGAGAGAGAGAGAGAGAGAGAGAGGCAGTGGCTTCCTCCTCGAGCGCCCACCATGAACCTGCTGCTAATGACGGAGTGATCACAGTCAGCGAGCACCTCAGTGTGACAGCTGCGCTCGTCACGTGTAATCAGAGGTGCAAGCCAAAGACAGGGGGTCGTTAAAGTTTGATGCTGACGTCTGAAGACGACAGAAAAGCTTTTCTCCCGTGGAAACTCCACAAGGACAGAGAGAAAGTGAAAATCGAGTGAGTTCTTATTGTCTTTATCAACAAACTAAAACACGGTCGGGTGGGTTGAAATCATTCTGAAACAATCAATGGCGACCTCTCAAACTACAGACCCCTCTGGTTAGTGGACAACCCGCTCTACCCCCTGAACCACAGCCACTCAAGGTCATATTCATCATATATTTGTTTTATATCATATATATATATATATATTTTAACATTTGGAATCAATTTATTTGTAAAAGTATCTTCTGGGCTGTAATCTCAGTTATTTAATGATTAAAAATCAAAATAATTTCCTCACCCGTGAGGACAGTTTTAAAATTACCTCTTTTTGATGAAGCAATAATTTGAATTTACAAGGATATAAAATGAAGAAACGTTGTAAAGACTCGCAATTTGAAATATAACTTGAAATATATCGGTGAATAAATTTGGTTTTAGTTTCAGCACTAATTTATAGCAGACTTTTATTTGAAGAAATAAATGATGGTTGAAATAATAAACCAATATGAAGGGTCTATATGAGATATCTTTATTCATCATGATGAATTACTCTGAAAACGTTAAGACTCGACCACTGAGCTGCAGTTGCACTTAAACTTATTGTCCATTGAGTGTTTCCTTTTTAGTTTTTCATTCGCAGTGTTCACAGACATGCAGCTGCAGAAGTTTCTCAGTGACGGAGGCAAAATTACTTAAAATACATTTTCTAAATGTGGTTCCTCCTGCTCAGAGTGTTTTTCCTACAGAAACTCAAGGTTGGCAGCTTTTCTCTGTAGCTCTCAGAATTAAAATGTGCAGACGGGGGAACATTCCTGTTGTAAAGTATGACCCTGGGCACAGAGTGAAATAATATTACATGTGTCTACTGCGTTTGTGCACAGTATGTCCTGGAAGTGTTGTTTTCTTTCTCCCATGCTTTTAAAATAAATGTAAGTGAGTGCAGGTCCCTAAAGCAGCTAATACAGAGATGATTATTTCCCCCGCTCCCGCAGAGAAACGTTAAAGTGTCCTGCCACTGCCAGACGGAACATTACATCCATTATTGTCTCTTTTTAATCTCCTCTTGCTCGTGTTATTCTCACAGAACCAGTTGTTTGAAACCTCCCCTCAGCTGCTGCGATCACGCCGCCCTGGACGGAGGTATTTCACCTCCAGCGGCTCCACGCTGGGCTGAGCTGGGCTCCGCGTCCAGAGCTGATCTGCACGATCGATATCTAGTGCGCGCTGTTGGCTAAGTAAAGCCCGGCCAAATCAATTTTCACGTGTAACCCAGGTAAAAAAAAAACACCTTTTCTACAGAATTTAAATCTCCGCAGCGCTCGGTAAAACAAACACTCCGGCTTCAAAACAGCATCTGGTGCTTTACGTTGACTTAAGGAAGATCTTTCCGACTGTCGTGAGATGGTTAAGGTTCGGTTTGACTCCGATTCAGCTACAATTAGAATTTAAATCCCCTGTTTCCTTTGATTCATTTTCCCTTTTTTAACTTCCTGCAACTTATGACACTTCATATTTACTCAGGGTTTAAAAATCACAGCTCTTTCATCGTGATGTAATTCCAGTACAGCAGCTTCATCTATTGCATGTCTGTCCTCTGTTGCTCCTCCCGAGGTTTCTTACATTTTTCCCGTGAAAAGTTTCTCTGGTGGACATTTTTTCGTTAAATTATTCAAAGATCTTTTTTCTCTCTCTCTGCATTTGATGATATTCAGTACCGGTATCATCAGTATTTGTGCTTTGACTCACTGTTATAATTAGGGAGAGGTTGTGGTTGTGGTAAATAAACTACGGTTAAAGTTTTGTCAAGTCAGGCTGAAACAGTTTACCATCAACTAACTTCACTGGTAAAAGTTTCCTTCTTGTGATATTTTTGTAAACGTGGCCAAAACAAGGCATTTTAATTTATTACTGAAACCATGAGCAGTCATTGCATTTTGATTTTAAACTAGTAGAACTTGTTTGGTAGGTTGTAGCCGCTGACACGATTTTGCGACTTTTACCCCTAAAAATAAAATAAATAATGATTTCCCGCTCGATGTGGGAAAACAAGTCTAGAGGTGATCAGTTTTCAACATCACCAACATCAGATCAGTTAACGTCCGTGCAGTCTGTACGTCAGAGTTTGTGGTTTGCAAACAGTCGTCAAAGTTTCTCCAAAGCTGAAAGAGAGTCGTTCAGATTCTTCCATGTTTTACAGTCAACCACTGACCCTGATTGATTTATCTGCCAAAGACAAACTTTACAGCCTTTTTCCTCTAACAGGCTGTAATTTTAGACCTCGCCTGTAACCACGAGTGTAATTAACGTGTCTGGTTTATATCGAGGATAATAAAAATAAATATCAGTTGCTCTTGTGGTATAAAGGGGCTCAGAGAGGACACGGTCGGACTGACGTGTGGTTAAATGAGCCGGGATACAAAGGAGAGGGCAGGAGCGAGTAACCCCTCACATTATCATGTCTGAAATTCTAGCAAAGAGGAGAAACATACACACACACACATGCGTGCTCAGACGTGTGCTGCATACGAAACGCGGTGTACGTGGTTTGATCCTGTCAGTACACAGAAGTACGACAGTTGAAGTACATGACAGGTACATGTGCGGGTTCATCCGTTATTCTGGACAAAAGCTTTTTCGCCCGACTGTCTGATTTCATTATTTGTGACTCCACCAGTCCACTCGTCTTTCAGTGTGGTTGTTCAGCTGCTGATGTTGTTTGTGATGATTACTGTCTGGGTGTGTATCCTGGGCGCTGAGAGCAAAATGCGTAAAATTGAAATGATCCCTGTAATGATGTCTGCTACTCCTACCGACAATCTCCCTGAGTTTCCTCGTCGTCGTTCAGACGTGAGGTGGCGTCGCCGGAATTTTCACATTTAGCCACTAATTTTTACTCTCTTCAGATACTTCCCTTCACAGGAAGTAGATCATCGTGAACAGAAGGATGCGGTAAATAGAGATTGTATTTTCCGTGTAACCTCCTGTGCTTCAGATTGTGCAGGGCCGTGCGAATGCTCGTCTCGGCTTTTGTCTCCCTGCTTCAAGTGTGCGAGGTTTTATCTCTCCACCAAATTATTCAAGAAGTAATAAGACAGCAAAGTACATATAAACAAGTTCCTGGCTGCTCGCGTTTCTGTCCCCATCATCACCCATCTCATTACCTGCAGCATTATTCATCAATACTCCCCCTCTCCCCCACCAGCAGCACACGTATACCCCCACTGGGAAGGATGGCAGCCTCTGACAAGCCCCAAGTAAATGGGCACCTCCTTTTAGAGAGTGTGTGTGTGTCTGTGTGTGTGTCTGTCTGTGTGTGTGTGTGTGACAAGTGCTGACAGTCCAGGAGTCTGGCCTCGTACAAGGTCAGCATCTGTGAGCTTCATCAGTGTGTATGAGCGTATGAGTGTGTATGTGTGTGGGGGGGTACAAACAATATACCACCTGTGCCCCCCTGCCATGTCCGCACCCAACAGATGCTCTGAAAGTCAAACCCAGCCTCACACACACACACACACACACACACACACACACACACACACACACACACACACACACCTAGTCATGAGTACCATGCAGAGTTATCAAAGTCAGCGGAGGTTAGTTTTAGTGTTATGAGTGTGATAAATATGATAAAATATGGACCATAAATTCAGCTCATATGGAGGAGGACAGGAACTAAAGTCTGTCTGACACAATCATCTCACACACACACACACACTATGAGAGAATGGGCCCCTGGGCACAGACAGGTAGAAATGTTCCGTCTCTGTGGTCTTCTCGCGTCGCTTTGTGTCTCGTTGTGCTTGTTTTGCATGTCTTTGTCGTCGCCGTGCGTCTCTTGACTGAGCTCCGTGACTTTCAAACAAGAAATGGGCGAGTTCATATCGAGGTTGTGCCCCAGGACGCCCGACCTCCAGGGTCCCGGGGGCCTCTTAACGCCTGCGTGACTCCCTCGCAAAGGGAGAGGTACTGTAGCTGGACGCACCAACCGCAAAGTGACGGAATCACATCTCACTAACAGAACAAATACTTTGTGACTTGCGGACATGCCCGAATGTGAGGAGACCCTGCTGTTGAATTCATGTTCTCATCTGGAAACACCTCGGGATCATACAGGAGGAGATGGAGAGTGGAGCTGGTGGGTCGGGTCTGGTCACACTGGCTGGGATAACTACTTGATATTTTTACGTTGCATGTGCCTGTAATCAGGAAAACAGACTCTCTGTGGGGTTTCTGGTCGGGTTTGGTTATTTTTCTCTCGGGTTCAGAGAGTGGGGAGCAGCCACAACCTGAAAATGAACTCCTGCCACACAACTACTTCAAATCTTTTCTGCATCAGTTATATTTTTATGAATAATGTAAGTACATTGAAAATATCAAAATAGTTTTAAGTTGCGTGAAAGAGTTGTGCACTCTGTATTTGTCTGTTAACCTGCACTAACTTTCATCGTCGTGGCGATTGTTTGACAGCTGTCAACAAGAGGCCGATCGATCGTCGTCAGGTGAAAACTGGGATCACGACACTGTCACATATGAGTCTGTCATCTGAAGTCACTGTGCAGATCACAGTCTTCATCGAAACACCAAAAGAGGTAAAAAAATATATAGGTATAACAAAGACGACTCCAAAAATGAATTAATTACTTTGGAAATTAATATTATTAGATTTAAAACTTCAGTGTTAAAGTGTTGAAGAGATATTTCATATTCTTGAATGACTGTTTAGTTTTTCTGGCAGGTCCGTACAGAGACTCCTCTTATTACAAAAAAGCAAGACCAATAAAAATAATTGATTAGAATTTTATTACCGCCACAATAAAAGCGTTCGGTATGTCAAGACAGAATGTTTGAATTTCAAGCAGGGCGGAAACTGCACAACTCGACAGGAGGCAATACTGTGACAGCGAGAGCCAGAGGGAGGCATTATTGTTATCGTCTCCCTTGGTGGTGACTCGCTTGCAATGTTTCGTTGCTATTAGAGAGAAACATAAAAATAAAATCGGATTAAATGCACATGACAGGAGGCAAACTCTCCAACTGGAGTCAAGTTTATGACAAGCTTCTGTCATTTAGCGTGACTGCGTGATTTATTTGGCCTCGCTGGGAGCTGAGGAGGCAAGCTGGGAGTTTTCTAATTCCTTTCTCCATCATTTCTGCAGCCATCAGTCAAAGCTGCAGAGAGCAGGGTTGAAATGTGAGCGCTCGATAAATGCGTTGTTACGGCCGCCGAGTTACATTTGGAGTCTTTGTTATTTCAAGCCTTGTTCTGTGAGATGCTGAAGGTCCCGGCGTCTTGTTTGAGCCCTTCTCCGGTGAATCCCTCCCCGGGTTGTGGAAGGTCGGTCGGCGGCTCAGACTTAACGACATCAACCACGTCGGTCCAGTCAGCTGATGCAGGGCGGGATGCAGATGTGTTGGTCGGAGTTCACCCTGAACATTTGTTCTCACACGGTTTTCACTCTTGCGTCGATTCCTAGAGATAATGAAGAATCATTAATAAACGGAAATATGTTCTAAAGCAAACTCACAGGATTACAATTTTTCTGTTAATATGCAGAGGAGATGTTAATTGTACATGTGGCAAATCAAAACTAGAGCTTTATCACGTTTGTTTTCGGAGGAACCCATTAAATTGTGGTGCGGATATGAAACCTCCTCTTAAAAACAATGATCAACCCTAATGTGTCAACTGAAATTATTTAAATCTGCTTATTATTTTCTCCCCTAATTGTTCATTTATCGTCTTCGTGATCAAGAATCAAGCAGCAGATTTGTCTCCTTCAGAACAGAAACACTGGAGACGTTCTGCTTTATTCGGAACCTGCCGGATGATTTATTGATCAAAAATAGCTTCTAATATCTTTCTATCATCAAATTGATTATGTGACTCTTTTCAGCTGTAATGCAGTTTGCAGCCTGTAAATCAGTTTGTCTCTGTTTTTTCTCCTTCAAGCAGAAATAAACTTTATAATCACACAATGAGAAGTTCTGTGAATCCGAGACTCTCTTTACATTATTAGTAAACTCAATTTAACAGCATAAATCATTTCTCCTCATTCCTTCTTGCTGTAGAGTATCAGGCACTTCAGTCAATGTATTCAGAAGAATCTCTGTCTGCAGGGGTAGAAAATTAATTTTGGTCTCGTCTGCTTTGCTTTTTGTGGAGAACGTTGAATTTCATGACCTCTGAGTGAGCGCTTAAAGGCCTCTCACGCTAGATTACGAACAGCCGAAGCAAAATTACATCTGAGTAAGTCCTTAATTGATTTATTTTAGTCTTGAATATTAAAATCTTTCGATAGATTTTCATCAAATGTCCGGGAACCATATAGATTCAAGGGCAGGATTAGAGCACGTCCCTGTCTGACGGTCACTAGTTTTCATAAAATCAAACAGAATTTACTTTATTGTTCATATGTTATTATTTTAGACCCAAGTTCACAACTTTTTAAATTCGGTTTGAGTTGTGCTTTTTCTTTGTCGACCAATTCTGAATGTTTCTTGAGAACTGCGATCCACATGATACCGATGCATTTGAAATGAATAGATAGATCGAAGATAGATATTTATCTTTAGCTCTCGTTTGATTATTGTTGTCTTTTTAACAACCGACTCAAAGATCGCAGCCTGAGACTGTTTAAGAACAAACAACAAAATGAAATACTCACCCAGCTGTAGCTGTAGTACTTTCAACTATGGATATTTCTGAAGCGGCTGAGGTAAAGTTTTACTATTGAACCGAGTTCTCATTTACGTCAATTTTGGGTGCACTCAAGATATTTCATCATCACTTGATGTTGAGTCTGTCTCTCTTTTCCAAATGTTGTTTTGGATCCTAAATCACTTCATGCTTCATGCGAATAGTCTGGCGTGTTCAAATGAGCTCTCGAACTATCTTGTGCCATTTATTCGCAAAAAGCCCTTAGTCCTTAATTTAGATTTAAAGATTGTTGTGAATTGGGGCTCGTATGAGATCAACAGGAAGTTTGTTCCATCTGTGTAACATATCAGTGAAATGCAGATTGAACTGTTTGGTTGTACGACTGCAGACACAGACAAATGATCCCACATGATCCAAAACACCCGTCAACCTCCTGCACTGATCCCACACACGGCTCTGACCCTGTCAACCATGTTATACCTGTCACACACACACACACACACACACACACTCTCCTGGTTAAATCCCCTTGATGATCAGATTTATCTTGTCAAACAGAAAAGTCTTAAGTGTTATTCCGGTGTAATTTGTGAAGGTAAGCAGACGAGGAGAAGGTGCAGCACTAACGTCTGTAACACACTGTGTCGCTCTGGTATTCTGTTTAAACTCTCAGATTTCCTGACATCTCTTCGTATATCTCACTCTGACTTGACCTCATATCAATAATTAATCTATCCTGGAAAAGAAAATCTCGCTCATGAGCTTAAAACTCTTAGTTCCAGCGTTGGCACTTCTGCTGAGGCCAAACTTTAACTTTGGATAAGCAATTTTCTTTCCTTCTTGCGTCAGGTGCATGAACTTAGGTTCCTGTTTTCTTTTTCCCGTCTTCTTATTCCTTTGTGTACAGATAAAATAAACTGTCCACACTGGTCGGAATCATTAAACTCTGCTTTTTCAGAAATAAGAGCAGAGTTTCTGCAAAAGAGGATGTTTGCTCTCTCAAGCCGTCGGTTTAACTTTCAAACCGTTATCCCGAGGTAGCAGATCTAATGGGCCATCAGAAGATACTGTAAACTGTAAACCTTCTTCGAACACTGTTTTGGCTTCTAAAGAAAATGGTAGCTCCAGTTTTCTCTGAGTGACGACGAGAGGAGAAATGTTTGTGTGAGGAACGACTGAAGATAACAACAAGCTTCCTCTAAGATTTGTGTCTCATGCTTGTTCGAACTCCTCATCTGCGAAACTGTGGCTTCACCTTTTTTTTTAAATTCAAGCCTTAACTTAAAACAAAGGATTAAAGATTTAACCGTGTCGGGTGACGGTGTAATTATTGGCATCCAGAGTTTCGTGGAACTACACAAGGACCCGGCAAAGGCCCTTTGATGAAGTTTCAGTTCAATGTTAATCAAAGTGTCTCGTGCTTCACTTTTATTGTGAAAGTTTTAGATATGAAATCAAAACCACAATCTTGTGACAGCAGAGGAGAGAACACACACACAGGTGAAGGTACGAGAGACTTCACTGAGGCTCAGCCAGGTCATACACGAAACATTAGATGAAACACAAACTCCGACAAACCAAGAAACAAGTGTCTTCAGTCTTAAGACATGAACTCTGGAAAATGTCCCTTAAATTGCGTCTGGACATTATCAAGAGATTTCATTTTACAGACGAAGGACGCAGCAGCAGATTGTCATCGTAACGAAGCCTTCACAAAGACAGGAACATGTTCAGAGGGTTCAGAAGAGAAGTGCATCCTGGGTAGAAATGCGGAAATCACATTTAGTTTACAACCCTTATCGGCAGAAGCTGTTCCCTTTCCACGACGACGCCTTCAACTGCGTCTTCGTATTGACTCGCAGCAACTGACTCGGACGTTTGCGTTCTCACGTGCAGCTCGTCGGGATGATTTGTGGAGATACCTTATTTATTTATTGTTCTTCCAGATCAGGATCTATACCCCTGAGTCTTTTTCAGTTGTTAACAATGTTCTCTGGTAATTGGGCAGAATGGACAATACATCTAAATAAAGAAAAACTAACTGCAGGAGCTCCTGCTTCTCCACCACGTGTCCCCACAAACGTGGTCAAATCTACATTCGAGGATTCGACTGAAGGTTGAGGACGAAGGTTCAGGTGTTTTTGTCCGAGACAGAATTTTGTGTCCAAGGTTTTTCAATGACACAGAGTCACAGATACAGGAATGCACATTCCTGCATTTTCCTCCCTCTCTCCCTCGTGTGTGTGTGAGAGAGAGAGAGAGAGTGTGTGTGTCTGATTGAGTGTGTGTGTGTGTGTGTGTGTGTGTGTGTGTGTGTGTGTGTGTGTGTGTGTGTGTGTGTGTGAGTGTGTAGGTGTACGACAGGGCAGCATATGGCTAACCCTGCATGTAGTGAAATATTAAAAAGCAGTGTCAGCAAGAAGGACAGTGTGTGTGTGTGTCCCATGGGGAGTAGAAATCTGCCGGACATAGACAACTGGGCATGACAAGCTCCCACTGTGACGTACACACACACACACACACACACACACACACACACACACACACACACACACACACACACACACACACACACACACACACGCACACACACTCACTCTCCTCTCTCTCTGCCAACTTGTCCAGTTGGCCTTATCTGCTGGCGAGACTAAATGCCATCTCTACCACACACACACACACACACACACACACACACACACACACACACACACACACTTTCCTCCACATGTCAAGGCTTTCATAAACACACCGTGCCTGGGATCACAAAGTCTTTATCACAGTGAAGATGTTCAGTTTCCAATAAGACGAGTGTGTGAGAGAGTGATCCAGGTTTTTGTTTCCCTCCTGCTCTTCACCTCCGACGCTCCCCCTCTGAATCTCCTGCCTTAGAAGAAAATATTTAAAAATCTGTTTTCATCAATTTTGGGGTCAAGGGAGAATTT
This sequence comes from Paralichthys olivaceus, assembly GCF_024713975.1. Classification (NCBI taxonomy): domain Eukaryota; kingdom Metazoa; phylum Chordata; class Actinopteri; order Pleuronectiformes; family Paralichthyidae; genus Paralichthys; species Paralichthys olivaceus. The sequence goes on from NC_091106.1 coordinate 22,298,904, forward strand.
TATCTGTATTTGTTGCCTGATCCTGAGAGACGTGACGCCACGCCCCTCATGTGTGTTTTCATGTTGATTCAGTTGCTGTAGTTTTATTTCCTTTTCATTTGTCCGACTCATGACTGTTTCATGAAACGTGCTTCCATCGTGTCCGTTTCTTCTGTGACGTTCGAGCGTACAAACCGTATAAAACAATCGGTGGAACACACGCGTCCACCAAGGCTTTACCATCTGTTTGCATGGTTCTTCTGTATGCGATGTCCCACCCCTCCACAAAATGTCACGGATATCGGTTCAGTGGTTTTTGCGTAATTCTGCAAAATTGACAAACAAACTAATCTCAATGAAACATAAACATAATCTCCTTAGCGCAAATAATAATTTGGTTTTATGGCCGAGCAGGCTGTGGTGTATTTGTACGAGTATAAATACTGGAAACAGAATAAGAAACTCTTTCACATGAAAGTTTGTTGTGCGTCTAAAACTGGAAAAAGGTAAAAAAAAAGGGTTGAGCATGAATGTGCTGCGTATGTTTCAGGTCACTCAGCAGATTTAAGTGAAATCTTTCTTGTGTAGAAGTTGAGATTGTTGGCCTGACGTTCCGAGGGTCAGATGGTTGCTTCAATCATTAGGAACCATCCTCTGGGGACTGTGAATATTCAGAGCAAACGTAATGGCAACATGCCTTTTGGGGACATCTCGCTCTGGACCGAGGGTTGACAGATGGACCCAACAACTGACAGTGACATCTGTAGGCCCGTCTGCTAGCAGCGGCAAAACATGTTGGACTGGCAAAAATAGAAACATGGAAAGAAGGGGGGGGCAGAGATGATGACGGGAAGGTGAAGAAGCATTTCTGTCACTTCTCTTTCTGTCGTTCACCGTGTAAAACTAAAAAACATGAACCCGTAACACTCGGTTTCCATTATGATGGATTCTGAGTTATTTGAGCCTCCGTGTTTTTTTTTATATTCCCCGTCCGCTGGAGTTTCAGACAGAATGTGACAGGTCGAGCAGCCCAATTAGCTCTGCACACGCTTTTTATAGTGAAAATGTCAAGAGTGTCGTATCGATTATATCAATAGACTTCCTGTTTTGCAGGTCCGAGAGCCCCGACAGAAACTGAAGGTTAAACCACAAGCCACATGTAAGTGACAGTGAAATGAATCAATCACTTGCATTAACAACATGATGATCGATGCGTATCGCACGTGGACCTCGTTATTTCTGTCTCACTGTGCGCGTGCAGGTTGTTTGATGTGCTCCGGACAGTTTGAGCTTGTTTTTGTCCTTTTGTACTTTACAACAAAACACAATTAAAGCTAATAGAAATAATTTGAACAGAATAAATAGTGTTTCTGGCTAAAGATGCTTAAAAACAAAGCTGTAACTATTTGCAGCCCCTGTCGCAGGTTGTGCATGAGAAAAGTTTGGTTTTAAACTTTGATTCAAGGAGGTCGGATTTAGAAAATGCCGTTTCAACCGGGAAGATGGAAATACAACATACACACGACTCCTCCTACGTCATCCAAGTGAGGAGAGCCCGAGAAAAATGAAAAATTCTCCCTTTATCTGCTCTGACTTCAAACAATCGAAGGTTTATTATGAGTTTTTTAAGTTTTTTATCTCACGTATGAACACGAAAAAATACGTAACCATGGAGTCGAGCGTTGAGCGACCAGTAGCTGCTGCTGGATCCAGTGTTGGGATTCTATAAGCATAGTTTACAGGCAGCAGGAGTCTCTCTCTCTCTCTCTCTCTCTCTCTCTCTCTCCACTAATGGTAGCAATAACTCTCTCTCTCTCTCTCCCCCCCCACACACACGGCTTAATGGCTTTTATAATGAATAGCCCTAGATAGTGGGCTAAATGGTGGTTGCCATGGTGATGGGTCCAATCGATCAGAAGTATTGATCAGCCATCGATAAGTTCCAGACGGCGAGCTACTGGAATAGCGAATGAGTTGTGTGCGTGTTTAAGTGTGTGTGTGTGTGTGTGTGTGTGTGTGTGTACTGTACGTGCACATGTGAATAATGTGAGTTAATTCTGTGTGTGTGTGTGTGTGTGTGTGAGAGAGATATTTCTCCGGAGTAGTTAGGATTGCTGTAGCCTAATAGATTCATGTGCCATGGCGCCTCCTCCCGCACCCAGAGTCTCGGTGATGTAAGCAACTGAACAAACCTGAATAAACATTACAGCAGCTGAAGTATGTTTGACCTTTGCATAGTTTAATATTGAACATAATAAAGTAGAGAGACTGTTTTTTGCAGGGCGGCCTCCTGATATCTCAGAACATCGGAGAGCCTGTTGATGAAATAAAGCTCAACTGCTCATCCGATCAAACTTGGTCCGGCGTGTTGCTGAAGTTTTTGGGATGAGAGTTTCTCGACAAAGCTTCAAACATCATTTTTCTACTTATTATTTAAAGACACCGGAACACAACCACCAATTATTTGTTGATAAAAGTTCCGATTGAATCAATACAATAATCTTTTAACGTTGAGTTAAAGTAAAGGCTCATAAAATAAAATTCAGATGACAGTTTAGTATTTCTTATTGATCAGAAGAAAATGTGATCAGAGAGAAGACTCTGTCAGAAGGATGTTTTAGCTTTTAGGATTTTGTAGGAGATGGAAGCTGACGTCTGTGGGTGAGGAGTGGGTGCCCCCTTTTTTTCCAGCTTTGAGCAAGAGCTCAGATCTAATTAGATTTTAAAAGAGGAAAACGTAAAAGGACACATGCGGCACTTGTAGACGGGAGAACTCCAGAGATTCACTTCAGAACTCGAGGACATCGCTCAGGAAGGGATTTCAATCACAGGAGCGAGTTCACCGAACAACAGTAGGTAATTATAATTAATGCTGTGGAGTGGGAGAGAAAAATTACCTACACACGATCTTCATAGGATTCAAATCACTGACCAGTGCAGGGATGTTAAAATCATCCCTTCTCCCCCCCCCCAGAGAAATCAATCCAGTCTGAGCGAGGCATAAATCTGAAATCGCTGCTTTCAAGAGGATATAGATTATTTTATGTTCTGAGTAACTGAATGAATTAGGTGGATGAACGTACTCATGTCCACAATAGTTCTGCAAGAGGTTATTTACTGCTTGTTATTTGTTTAACTGGGAGTCTTTCCTCAGTCGTGACCACGTAGAGCAGCATGTGTCCGTTTTGTAATAATTTATAATATGAAATATTTATTTTACTGTTTTGCAGTAACAGCCTCTTGCCACTAGGGTGCTGAGGTACTCCCAAACCCCTTCAACATCACAATCAACATGGTGCTAGCGTTAGTTGGAGTTAGTCGCCATCGAGCCACGTCATTACATCTCTTAATTTCCCAGAAGCCCTTGCGCCGTCATAAAGCACAATATCACCGATTAACGGATTACAGCGTCTTGTTTCATTAACTGAATTAATTAATTTCAGCCTTGCGGTTAATCCTAAACAGATCATCTGCTCGGTTCTCACATGGGCTCAGTCGAACATCATCTGGAGTTTTAACGAGGGGGCCGGCAGGAGAAACTCCGGAGAACGTCCTCAGCCACTGACATCGGACATTTGCGTTCTCTCGCACGTCGAGGAGATTGTCCGGGCTTCAGTGTGCGTCTGAAAGCAAATTCTGTCATTGCAAAGCTTTGACTTAATATTCATGTGTGGGTGAATACACCTGAAACCTATTTCCATCATCATCATCATCATCATCTCTTTAGCAAATCAAATGAAAAGTCAACCTCTGCTCCTGCTAAATGTCACTCTGTAATATTCAACGTGTTCCAGGAGTTATTCTGTCGCTCTGTAATTAACGCTGAGAGAAGAAAACACTTTTATTTCCATAGAAACATTACAAATCATTAAAACAAACCTGGATGAAACGTTAGCGCCGTTGCATAATGTTTCCTGTGGGTTTGTGACTCCGACCTAATGGTTTGAGCCGAGGTTTTTAATGGTTTCCATTACAGGATGCATTGGTCACTAATGGTTGTGATCATTTCTTGTCGATAACAACAAACAAAGTGACAAACCATTGTGCTGCCAGAAACCAGCACTTAACCTCTGAACCTGTTAAAGATGACGTAACACAGAGACAGATCCTTTTTATAATTTCATGAATAGACAGAGAGGACGTACCTGAGTGCCAGAATGTGTGGACACTTGGGTCCGGACATTCTCTGGAGTTTGTCTTTCATATAAGAAGAACGCAGCAGGAGATTATCAACAGGAAAATGTCCGGAGCATCAGGCATCTAACGTGAGAAATGATTCCACCGAGATGATCTTTTGTTTCGTGAACATTATCACGAAAAGCTCTCAAATCTTTTTGTCTTTCCAAGTCGAGGTGTTCTTCAGCATCTTCTCTTCCTGACTCCTCTCTTTCATCCTGAGATATTCATATTCTTTTATTTCACTTTCGTGTCCATCGCATGTTAGAAACCTCGCTGCTTCGGGGGAGGACGGAAACATTTGTCGGTTGCATTTGTCGTGGCCCCCCCCCCCCCCAGATTGAGAAGCAGCTAAAACCAGGCAAAGGAAGAACGAAGACGTTTCAGTGTGTTTCAGACAGAGGCTGAAAGGAGGAGCTGCAGCAGTTTGTGGGCAGTGATGTGTTTTCTGAATTAATATTATAAACCTGACTGAGCAGAATGTTTCTTTACGAAGTGAAACACAAGACGATACGACCCCGAAGACGCTTTGACGATCAGTTACTGGTTCTGCAGTGATGTCGTGTTGCACCACGCCACAACTCCACATCACAGCTGGACGTGGCCGAGTGTGATACCCAGACTTACACTGCTCCACCTACAGAGGTCAGTGCAGCAAAGCTTTTCCTCCAGGTCTTCCTCCTCCATGTAGCGGAGTTGCTCTTTAATCTGAGCACCGGACACATCTGCTCGTGCCCTTGACTCTCTCTCTCTCTCTCTCTCTCTCTCTGTTTCTCGTCATTGCAGCGCCGTCAAACTGATCAGTCGTGTAACTGGAATTAAGTCTTGGCTTAGTGGAGTCTCGGCCCCGGTCCTGCCTCTCCACAGAGAGGCCTGAGCATTGATCCATGATCAGGTTCTGCTCATCAGCTGTTTTGTTGCTGGCAGGGCAGGCGGCAGCAGAGCAGCAGCTCATTTAATTAATGCAGATTTGACTGGTCATGCTGCTGCTGCAGACTCGCAGCTACCTGCTGCCCCCGGGAAAAAAAAAAGAACCTGCAGCCGTGTCACAACATCACATCAAAGAGGTTTCAGAATTTCTTATGTAATTAACTGGGAGGCTTCTCTCAGTGAGGCCATCACGCAGCTCATCATGCAGCTGGCAGGAGAGTTTTGTCGTGTCCCGTGCGGACGGAAGAAATTACCTTGGTCCTGTCGGTTTTGACAGCTGCCTCGGTTTCAGCCACTTGTACGATAATTGTCATCTGCCATGTTTTAATATGGACACAGACGTGCTGGTGCTCGGTTGACTTGTTGCCCATCGGACCGTCTGCGTTCACTTGGTACCGGTCTGCACAATCATTTGCTTATAGGCACCAGTGATTCTAGAATCACATTAGTGCAGCTCCATAGAAACTGTAATAGAAAAATTGAAAAGGAGAAAACGAGAGAATAAAGGAGACATGAAGAGATTGGAGATGAAAAAAGTAAAGTGTAGAGACAAAACAATTCTGGTCACGTACGATAAGTTTTTAATTCTCCGTGAATCTGCTTAATAAACCTTCCTGAGTTGCACATTGTTTATTTTCTCGACACAAGTTTTCAACATCTGCTTGGAGAACTCTGTCGAGTGCTCTTTCCCTCCATAGGTCACCATCTTTCCCTAACAGTCATAAATATTCATTCAAGTCTGCTGATGCAAACATCCTGTAATTTCTTCTACTGTATTAAGTATATATAGATTAATCTATATCTCAGTTTGTGTGGGAGCGAGCCCACGCCATATTGCATGTTTGATTTCTCTATCTGCTGGCACCAGCTGTGAAACTATTGGGGATTTAAATATTTAACATCTTGAGATATCATTTTCTCTCGCTCCTCTCCACCATTACTCCTCCACACATGACTGCTGCGGCTCAATATCTGCTCCGTGTGTGTGTGTGTGTGTGTCTGCATGCAAACATATGTGCTTGCTCTGCTCTCTTGGTTTGTTTTTGTTTACATTAACGTCCGCGAGTTCGGAATGACAGTATTTGTACAGCTACGCATTTTATTTTGATTTTCAGCCTCTGTGCTTCAACTTGAAATACAATAATGTGTGCTACTTTAGGTTTCAGCTCTAATTCAGGTGGTCTTTTTAATACATTGTGCCCCAACTGCAAGAGGTCAAAAGTAATCGGACACTTGCCCGCTGAAAGTTTTTTGGGGGCAGCTGCTTTCAGGATTAGTTTAAAAATAAAAGTTCATGTGGCATCGAAAAGTTTTAGAGATTGAGACTTCTCTATCGATGTGAGGACGCAGAAGCATCAGATGTTGGTTTGGTCTTAACCTGTGTCTCAGAGGTCTCTTAAGCAATCCACAAAATCTGCACTCCCAAGTTCACAACTTGACCCAGCACCTGCCGTTACCCTCAGCTTCCTGTCGTTACCCTCAGCTTCCTGCCCTTACCCTCAGCTTCCTGTCGTTACCCTCAGCTTCCTGTCGTTACCCTCAGCTTCCTGTGGCTGCGGCAAACAATCCAGACTCTGTTAGGAATTCTGGATGTTTCAGTATTAGAATAAAGTTTTGTCTCAAATGACCATGATCTTTCCCTCCCCTGTTAATGTCTGGACGTCTCCACACCAGACTGAATATTAGCAGCCTTCACCTTTGGATTGGTGTAACGTCACAAACCTATGAAGAGAAAGAGGAAAAGAACAGAATCACGAGCAAACATTAAAAAAACGGTTAAAATGAGCAGTGAAAGGAAGAAGTAGAGAATATCACCACAGATATAACAGTGTGCTGCCTACACATGCGTCTAGAAGCATATACATATTTATTGTCATCTTACGTTTCACATTACTGCAGCCGGGAGGTCTCTGTCTTTATTCAGAATATTTCTTTTTCCTCCTCCTCTCTTTCTCTCTCTCTCTCTCTTCTCAGCCATGAGATTACCTGAAGAGACAGTTAGCTGTCAGTGTGACGCACACACACACACACACACACACGCACACACGAGCAAGAACAATCATGCATCCATTTGAACAAGCACATGTACATGAGTGGAGATTGAAGCCCCCCCCTAACACACACACACGTGCAGCGGCAGGCGGTCGTCGCAGTCAGCAGGGACATTTAGTTGAATAGCACTCATTTAGACGGAATGGCCATTTTACCCTGCCTGTGTGTGTGTGTGTGTGTGTGTGTGTGTACGTGCATGTTTGCACCGTGCAGAGCTTTGGGAATAAGACACTATTACCTGGGAAAGTCTATGAGAAACTCTGTAAATATTGACAGAGAGAGGGAGAGAGGGGGAGAGTGGATGAGATGAGGTGGAGATATGAACCCTAAGGGGCTGTGGATTGATAATTTAATGGTTTCACTGGGAAAGAAGATTGGATCGAGAGGAGAAGGGAAGGAGGGGAGGAGATGGGAGGAGGAGGAGGAGGAGGAGGAGAGGTGGGATTTGAACCCTCGCTGTTGCCATGGCAGCATTTGGCTGTAAGACGAGCCAAATGGCCACGGCTCCAAATAGTTTGTTCAGAAAACACTGCAGAGGGTCTCATCGCGTCGCTGTCATCGACTCAACCTGAAAGAGGACGTCGCGGAAGGAAAAAACCTTTTAACTGAAAAAATAATTAACTTTTCTTCATTTTAAATCAGCCTTTGAGTCACCTCCTCTATATGAGGAGTGTCACAGCAGGACTTCAGGGCAAGTCGCATTAATGTCGGGGTGAAAAGAAGAATCAGCGCAAGAGAAATTATTAGTTTTAATCCCACAAGAGGATTCAGAGAGGTCACAGGAGTTAAATAGGAATTATTATTATTGACATGGTTTAAGAAATATAAATAAAATAAATGTATATAATCAGCTTAGTCATTTTATAATTCAAAACTGTCAATTAAGTTAATTCCCTGACCTGTATTAACCTCTGCTATAAAGAGGATGGGCCAAGAAACAACCCAGATCTAGAATCTTGTCTTCTTTTGATTTCAGAGGACTGTTCGGCCTTAAAGGAGGAAAATGTGATATTGTGCAGTATAAACATTCAGTTTCTCATTATTTATTAGTGACAAACTGATTCTCTCTCTTTAACTATATCTATATATATATACAGTATATATATATATATATATATCAGCATAGGTACGGAGTCTTGTTGTGAAGTGTCTGATGTTTTTTGCCGTGTGTGTTGATTTGAAAAACAGCCAGTGTCATTAGTGAGTGCAGTGGGTGGAGATCATTATTGATTTTATTGAACATCTGTGACTCAGCTGTTTTTGTCATTGAGACCTGCAGCGATCTAAACAGTGCAAACCAGACAGATGTGCAGCAGAGGTGGATGTGCATCCAGATGTAGTGGATTTGTATTTAGCCTGCATGAATGAAAGAATGAAGTTCACGATGGTATAAAAGAGATAACATAAGATTCATGGGAAAAAAAATTTCTGACCATCAGCGTACAGACGATGCAAAGATCCTGAAACAACACAGCAATAAAAAAACCACTACTTCAAATATTCATTGGCCTCTGAAGTACCTGATGCTGCGTCTGAGTAGCAAATACTAGCATTAGCTAAAGTGGGCCGACACGTCAGGGGCCGTAAAACTGTGCCATAAAAAAAAAGAAGGGAACATTGTCTCACGCTCAGCAGAACTGATCCGTTCAACACAAGTTACACGTTCGATACCTGCTCATGCCCAACACAGGATTCACAGCGCTCAGGTGTTTGTTATCAAGTGGTTGAGCAAACAAATACAGAGCATTTTATCTAGATGTGTATTTTTAATTATGCAGTTTGGTCATATAATATTTAAAAATAAAAATATATATGAACAATAAAGACATTAAACGAGCAAAGTATGAAATGATGAGGTGTTTGCAGGTTTGGTTTTATTTTAATGTTTAACTTTATTTAGTGTTTTCAGATCAGTTTTATTTTCTTGTAGGTATAAGAAGGTTTTTTTCTTCTCGTATCGTCTCCTGACACGTTGAGCTGGTTAATGTTGAAGCTGGATGTTTTTGGACATTTACAGGATTTTTTCACGCTCGTTGCAAATCGAACCAAATCTTTTAAAACCGCTTCCCTTGCAGATGTGTCTGTGTGCAACACCGAGGCACATGCGTGTGTCATGTTTTATTGTTTCATTAAAAAAAGCAATAGCTCTCACTCCTCTGCAGTTTTATAAGGTGTAATTACCTGGCGAACAATGAGAGGAGCACATCTGTGAAGTCTCCTCTTCCACTCGCTGTAGTTTTAACGATTCACGTCTCAGTGCTCGTCTCACACCGACCAGTCAACAGGCCGGTCGGAGTGTTGTCTCACATCAGCAGCTTCTCTGCTAATGAGCCTCTGCTGTGATTGTCAGACACAGCAGAGGCTCAGGAGTTACAGTAAGTTAGAGCTGAGTGGTCGATTTCAGGCCGGTCCACACTCCAGTTGCGACGAAATCACAACTGAGGGTCGAGGATGTGCGGTAGTTTGAAGAATCGGCTTATTAGCTCTCAGGATCAGGTTTTAGTCTCTCGCTCGGTTTCTTTAGTTTCTCGTCAAACGATAGCCGAGGGGATTGAGACTGACGAGCTGCTGACGTCGTCATTTAATAAACCAGTGACAATATTTAAAAATCAGCTCTTTTAATGTGAACTAATGTATTGTGCAAACTGTTAGTCCGTCTCTGAGCTCCTAACACCACGGTTTAGCCAGAACGTGTAAACGCTTTAGATTGATTATTTGCCTGTTTCTTGTTCCTTTGTCTTTGCTCTTTGTTATCATTCAAATATTGGACGGACAGCTCCCTCTGTTAATCGAACCCTCAGAGGAGCATGTGGCTGCACAGTAACTGTATCTGGTGGCTTCATTTAAGACGTTTGCCGGCTCCTCAAACACCACAGATTTGTTTGTATCATATTTCACAGTAAAATGAAAAATGGTTTTTGTTTTGAAATGTCACTCAGCTAAAACATTAAATTCCATGACTCCACTTTGGGGCCTTGAGAAGATCTCTGTAAATTTTTAGATGTTTTATACAAAAAATTATTTTTTTTCAACAAAATAGTTTAGCAAATGAATAAAAAATAACCTGTTAGTCGCAGCCCTTGAAAGAAAATACTCATTCATAAGTAAAAGTCCTTGTCCTTGTGAAATGTGTACTTCAATTGCTCATCATGCAGAAGTATTTGCCTTCAGTGTAATATTATTACAGAATGATTCTTTTTGATTCATGCATTTACTCTATGAGTTTCATTTTTAATTACTGCTTCATGATTTAATCTATAAAAATGTATTTTCTGAACTTGTCATATAGGTTAAATATGTAAAACGTAGAAGCTCTATTAAGTTTCAAATTAAGTTTAACAAACATTTCTGCTGTAAATGGAAGAATATCAAATGTACAGTAAACCTTTTAAGATTCTGTCTCCACATATTTATGGAGAGAAACTGAGCAGGTATGAAAAGCAAATGTTAATTATTAGTCACACGGTGAGACGTTAAAGTAAAGCACACGTGGGATATTATGTCACATGTTGGTGCTGAAACAGGATTAAATGGTTGATTTGACTGAGAAAATGAATCATTTTACACAAATGTCACTTTCTGGCTTCACAAACAAAGATCTGCTGCTTCGTGTCTGATTCGTGTCGATGTTAATGGGAATTGTTTGTGCAGCGTGAATAAAACTCACACTGAGCACTGGGAAGTTTTTTGGACATTTTTTAAACCAAAAAAAGAAAATAATTGCCTCAGTTGACACGTGAAGGAAACGACTGCAGACACACAGCCGAGCAAACGTAACACAGCTTTTCTCTCTGTTTGTTTTTCATTCAGTGTTGAATCTTTACGTTTTGGACGAGTGAAGTTAACGTCCGACGTTGAATTAGCCCCTTGGAGCAAAGGACAGATATTTTGGGGCTTCGGGTGTAGACAGTGGAGATCTTGTCCCCAAATCTGTTTATAGAAATGTGACATTTCCCAGTCCAGAACTAATCTTTCCAGTTATTGGGACACCAGATGGATGCACAACTAGGCTGCATATGACATGACCTCATAGGCCTTGTGCAGCGGGTTCGCTAGTTCGATTCCCCGTCGGTCGTATCACTTACTGAGCCTCTCTCCCTGTTTCCTGTCTTTACTTCACTGAATCAATCGGGAAAATAAATGCAGAAAAAAGACGACTTGTCGTTTTAGGTAAATTCTCTTTCCCTAGTCTATCTATCTGTCTATTTATCTATCTATCTATCTATCTATCTATCTATCTATCTATCTGTCTATCTATCTATCTAAACCTTCAAGATGTGAATTGTTCATCCAGCTCTACATGTTTTGTTTTGTTATCCTGGAGGAAGAGAAATGCTTTTCAGTGTGTGAGATCCAGACCAGTCCCTCTGTCCAACACATCCCACAGGCCCACTTAGCATTCTGGTCGGAGATGCTCGGCTCTATCTTGACTCAGACATATCTTGGTGGACAGACGCACAGAATGAAAGTCATCTCCATGGAAGTATGATGGAATCAACATTGTTGATTTGTCATTCGGTCGGTACACTGCGGGCGGCTGCCAAACAGCCACTGATACGGTTGCCATGGAAAGAGCGCTGGTTTGGTGCATGCGAGGCAGAAAATCTGATGTGCTGCCATTCTGAGTGTGTTTTTTGTGCGTGTGTGTGATTGTGTGTGTGTGTGATATTCACTCTGCAATATCAAGCACATGCACAGAACGTTGTACATTCCTCATCTGCCAGCATTGAAAACTTATCATTTCCTGTCTCTTCACAGAACAGTTGACACCAGGAGATGGGGGAACATGTAGTTGCTGTAGCTGGAAGTCTGATAAGCAAAAGAATCAGATCTCACTCACTGTGAATCCGTCCATCACAACACTGTCACTCTGCATTTCACCTTCTCATAGTCCACTGCATAGTTTGCTCTGATATTCAAGTCAACATAGAAACCAGACTTGAAGAGAAACATTTTCAGCTTTGCTCCCTGAATGTCAATTATTCTTGTTTCGTCCCCTTAGTCGACAGAAATAATTTATTTTGTGCAGATGCTTTTATATATATATATATATAAATTGGTGCCAATACTTAGAGAAGATGTTTGTGCACAAGCAGCTGGACCCAGTGTGAGTCTGAGAGAACAATTTTATATAAAAGAGTCTCTGGCTGTTTGAAATCTGCTGTCAGCAAAAAACGTTGTCACATTTCCAGTCTGTTGTTCGCAAGTCAGCAAGAACTCGCTCAGCAGAGGATGAAGCCAAATTATTGTTCGCTCTGAAAACAGCTTTAGAGAAAGAACGGTTTGATGTGTACTTTGAGTTTGGTATGGCCCAGCCGCTAACATGGAGGAGGTGGGGCGCTATACTGCACCCAGCCACCAGGGGTGCAGTCTGTTTACTTTAAAACATAGATGAAACTCATTAGGAATTAACTCAATAACACGTTACTTGATAATTTATTCATGTTGAACAGACAAATCTGATTCAACAAACTAATTCTTTCAGCCTTCAGACTTTCTCCTCAACTTGTTTCTCCTACTTTACATTTTCCAGGAAACTTTGTGACGAACTTCCAGAGCCGACTTGTTGCCTCCAGGTTTCGCAGGAGGACATGAGAGCATCTTCTGCTCCTTGTTTGTCTTGTAAGGAAAAGTGAGCTTCACTCAGAACACAACTTGTCATGTGGCAGCATTGTTGCTGCTGAGGCGACTGTCAGTGGAGGAGTTTACTCTGCTGCCTGTTCTTTCATGGATTTCTCCCAGAGCGACTGTTGTGTAGGCGATTTGTGTAACACAGCGAGGTACAACACAAGCTTTTTGGTGGGTTCCTGTTTGGATTGTGAAGAAATATCTTATCTTATCTGGATTTTCATGTGTGGATGGAACCATTATAATAAAACATCTAGATTTATCACAGCAGAGTGAAATATATATATATATATATATATATATATATATATATTACTTCATCCACACCACAACACTGACAGTCATGTGTGTAGACCTAAAATAATATTATATAACATTTCTTTTATTATATTTCAAGGATAAATATTGAAGTTTTGTGTATGTATATACACAATATATACAGTATATATGTATATTTATGAATCAACATTTAAATTAACTAGATCCAGATTTTTATTTGGATCTTGACCAAATTAGACACATTCATAAAATCCATGAAAATCCAAGAATTATCTGAGAAATCAAGGGAAATGTGGAAAAGCTGTAATAAAGAAATCTGAAGTAGTTTTTGCTTAAATGTGAAATCTAACAAATGCAAGAGGAAACAAAACCTGTTTTCTTCGTCACACAAAACATTCCACAGAATTTCTAAACTGTTGTGAGAGAAAAACAAGCAGGACAACTTTTTCCATTATTTCCATCTCACTTTTTCTTTGACATCAGGATTAATTGAGAAAATAACTTGCAGATTGAACAATAATTGTTTGTTACAGGCAGAAAAACATCACATGCTGAATTTCCTTGTTGGTTGACAGACATAATTTCCCGTACTCGTTGTTATTGATTGCTTTCATTTACTGAAAGGAAACGGTCATTTTGTCCAAACACAGAAGGTTGTGATCTGAACAATGCCGACATCACACCGCTCTGTGCTAAACTGCACAATTACAAGAATGTCTGCAAATGGCTTTCTGAGAAACAAACAGAAAAACAGCAGAGACAAGCGGCAAAGGGAAATTATGAAACAGCAATAAGGAATAAAAGAATTTCACGGCTCATTAACGTCTGATTTCTATCGGCACGGAAACTCGTCCGCGAGCAACTCCGAGGCACAATATCAGCGTGAGGAGGAGGAGGAGAGGCTCTGCACTTTGAGGAGACGCACAACCGCATGAAAACTACATCTGTGCAACAATCTCGTTAACACTTAAACTTCTCCATATTGTCGTCATGACAACACGAGGACAATGTCGGTCAGGGTTCAAGACAACAGACGGCGACGGCAGAGTCGGAGAGGAGGAGACAGATGGAGGCCAGAGAGGAGTCAGATTTGTTTGGAGGAGAATTTTATGACTAGATCCTGAAATCATCGTAAAAAGTAAAGTCGATAAACTCAAACAGAACCGATGGGCTTTAATGAGGATGGGTGAGCTATAAATAGAATCACACCTAAATAATTTAGAGTAATTATATATAAGCTTGGTGATTATATTAGCAGGATGTACTGCATAATAAAAAAGAAAGTACACGGGTGTCCAGTGTGTGCGGAGGTCAGGCGGAGTGAGGCCCTGTCCCGTTTTTTTGATTCCCGCTGACGAAAGCACAAAGTTGCATAAACTTCTCGAGTGAGTTGTAAGGGTTACGGAGCATTATGCATAATTCCTGAGGCAGTAAAATGGCACAGTGAGCAAACGCTGGGGTAATGTGAGGTTGTGCACACGCAGAGAGTAAAGCACAGTGAAATTGTGCCGTCGCTGCCTCAATAGCAGGAAACAGCAGGGGAGCACTTCTACAGGGGTCGGACCCGATAACACAAACACGCGTTCAGTGTAATGTATGATACAACAATGCAACAGCTGTGCGGCAAATACTCACAGTGCAGGGCTGTAATGTCGGGGTTCGGCTGGAGTCACACAGGTGATGAAGACTCAAAGCTCATGAGCTGCAGGAGCGGGTTTGTGATTTTTCTCTCGCACATGATGTTAAAATATAAACTTCCCTCTAAAGCGAGAAGCAGTTTATGAAGCTTTAGATGTTATTCTGGTGCTGCGGACGAGCAGGAGTGAACAAACCTCTGCATTAAAGAAGACGCACAACGATGCTTTTAAGGTCTTCAGTTGAAAGGAAGCAGCTGCTCTGTAGCCACAGGTCGGGTAACGCACCCTGACGTTGGTTAACACCCGTCAATAAACCAAACGGAGAAGAAGAAGAATCCACAGGTCAGATGTTTGCAGATTCATCAGCTGTGATGAGTCGTCTCTCTTGAGACGTTCTTAAATTCTTTTTATTTGTAGGTGATGATTTGAGAAGTTAATGTGAAATGTCATTTAAATAAGTGTTTATCTGTTCACATGTTTGACTTATATCGTTTTTCAGTTCATTATATCAAAATACTATTGAACACAGTAGTATTTCTACATTCTTTATTTTATGTTTCTTCTTTTCTGTTTTCACTGGAAAATTAATTAATTAATTAATTTTATTTATTGGAAGGGTTAGGGTTGTGATTAGTGTTTGATTTTTGGGTTGTGATTAGGGTTAGGGATGAATACCCATTGCAGATCAAGATATTCTTCAATAACTTTTTTTCTGAAGGTCATAGAGACTTGGAAGTTGGTTCCATCTCCACTAATGTGGCTCTGCCCGATCCATTGAAACTATCCCCGAGCTTCTACGACCTTCGGAAATGGTGAAACCACCAAATCTAAACAAAAAAGTACGAGATATTTTCGAATAACTTTTTTTCTGAAAGTCCTAGAGACTTGGGCATTTCATGATTAGTAAAGGGTAGCCTTCCACGCAACCACACCGAATTTCAGCACGTTTCGAGCAAGCAGCGCAGAGTTATTCACCCTATGGTGAATATGGGTTAGGGTTGCAATTAGGGTTAGGGTTGTGATTAGGGTTAGGGTTAGGGATGAATACCCATTGGAGATCAAGATATTCTTCAATAACTTTTTTTCTGTAGGTCATAGAGACTTGGAAGTTGGTTCCATCTCCACTAATGTGGCTATGCCCGATCCATTGGTACAACCCCTGAGCTTCTACGACCTTTGGAAGGGGTAGGGTTAGGGCTGTGACTAGTGTTTGATTTTTGGGTTGTGATTAGGGTTAGGGTTAGGGATGGAAACCTATTGCAGATCAAGATATTCTTCAATAACTTTTTTTCTGAAGGTCATAGAGACTTGGAAGTTGGTTCCATCTCCACTAATGTGGCTCTGCCCGATCCATTGAAACCATCCCCGAGCTTCTACGACCTTCGGAAATGGTGAAACCATCAAATCTAAAAAAAAAAGTATGAGATATTTTCGAATAACTTTTTTTCTGAAAGTGCTAGAGACTTGGGCATTTCATGATTAATAAAGGGTAGCCTTCCACGCAACCACACCGAATTTCAGCACGTTTCGAGCAAGCAGCGCAGAGTTATTCACCCTATGGTGAATATGGGTTAGGGTTGCAATTAGGGTTAGGGTTAGGGTTGTGATTAAGGTTAGGGTTGTGATTAGGGTTAGGGTTAGGGTTGTGATTAGGGTTAGGGTTGTGGTTAGGGTTAGGGATGAGTACCCATTGGAGATCAAGATATTCTTCAATAACTTTTTTTCTGTAGGTCATAGAGACTTGGAAGTTGGTTCCATCTCCACTAATGTGGCTATGCCCGATCCATTGGTACCACCCCTGAGCTTCTACGACCTTTGGAAGGGGTAGGGTTAGGGCTGTGACTAGTGTTGGATTTTTGGGTTGTGATTAGGGTTAGGGTTAGGGATGGAAACCTATTGCAGATCAAGATATTCTTCAATAACTTTTTTTCTGAAGGTCATAGAGACTTGGAAGTTGGTTCCATCTCCACTAATGTGGCTCTGCCCGATCCATTGAAACCATCCCCGAGCTTCTACGACCTTCGGAAATGGTGAAACCACCAAATCTAAAAAAAAAAGTACCAGATATTTTCGAATAACTTTTTTTCTGAAAGTCCTAGAGACTTGGGCATTTCATGATTAATAAAGGGTAGCCTTCCACGCAACCACACCGAATTTCAGCACGTTTCGAGCAAGCAGCGCAGAGTTATTCACCCTATGGTGAATATGGGTTAGGGTTGTGATTAGGGTTAGGGTTAGGGTTGTGATTAGGGTTAGGGTTGTGATTAGGGTTAGGGTTGTGATTAGGGTTAGGGATGAATACCCATTGGAGATCAAGATATTCTTCAATAACTTTTTTTCTGTAGGTCATAGAGACTTGGAAGTTGGTTCCATCTCCACTAATGTGGCTATGCCCGATCCATTGGTACCACCCCTGAGCTTCTACGACCTTTGGAAGGGGTAGGGTTAGGGCTGTGACTAGTGTTGGATTTTTGGGTTGTGATTAGGGTTAGGGTTAGGGATGGAAACCTATTGCAGATCAAGATATTCTTCAATAACTTTTTTTCTGAAGGTCATAGAGACTTGGAAGTTGGTTCCATCTCCACTAATGTGGCTCTGCCCGATCCATTGAAACCATCCCAGAGCTTCTACGACCTTCGGAAATGGTGAAACCACCAAATCTAAAAAAAAAAAGTACGAGATATTTTCGAATAACTTTTTTTCTGAAAGTCCTAGAGACTTGGGCATTTCATGATTAATAAAGGGTAGCCTTCCACGCAACCACACCGAATTTCAGCACGTTTCGAGCAAGCAGCGCAGAGTTATTCACCCTATGGTGAATATGGGTTAGGGTTGCAATTAGGGTTAGGGTTAGGGTTGTGATTAGGGTTAGGGTTAGGGTTGTGATTAGGGTTAGGGTTGTGATTAGGGTTAGGGATGTGATTAGGGTTAGGGATGAATACCCATTGGAGATCAAGATATTCTTCAATAACTTTTTTTCTGTAGGTCATAGAGACTTGGAAGTTGGTTCCATCTCCACTAATGTGGCTATGCCCGATCCATTGGTACCACCCCTGAGCTTCTACGACCTTTGGAAGGGGTAGGGTTAGGGCTGTGACTAGTGTTGGATTTTTGGGTTGTGATTAGGGTTAGGGTTAGGGATGGAAACCTATTGCAGATCAAGATATTCTTCAATAACTTTTTTTCTGAAGGTCATAGAGACTTGGAAGTTGGTTCCATCTCCACTAATGTGGCTCTGCCCGATCCATTGAAACCATCCCCGAGCTTCTACGACCTTCGGAAATGGTGAAACCACCAAATCTAAAAAAAAAAGTACGAGATATTTTCGAATAACTTTTTTTCTGAAAGTCCTAGAGACTTGGGCATTTCATGATTAATAAAGGGTAGCCTTCCACGCAACCACACCGAATTTCAGCACGTTTCGAGCAAGCAGCGCAGAGTTATTCACCCTATGGTGAATATGGGTTAGGGTTGTGATTAGGGTTAGGGTTAGGGTTGTGATTAGGGTTAGGGTTGTGATTAGGGTTAGGGATGAATACCCATTGGAGATCAAGATATTCTTCAATAACTTTTTTTCTGTAGGTCATAGAGACTTGGAAGTTGGTTCCATCTCCACTAATGTGGCTATGCCCGATCCATTGGTACCACCCCTGAGCTTCTACGACCTTTGGAAGGGGTAGGGTTAGGGCTGTGACTAGTGTTGGATTTTTGGGTTGTGATTAGGGTTAGGGTTAGGGATGGAAACCTATTGCAGATCAAGATATTCTTCAATAACTTTTTTTCTGAAGGTCATAGAGACTTGGAAGTTGGTTCCATCTCCACTAATGTGGCTCTGCCCGATCCATTGAAACCATCCCAGAGCTTCTACGACCTTCGGAAATGGTGAAACCACCAAATCTAAAAAAAAAAAGTACGAGATATTTTCGAATAACTTTTTTTCTGAAAGTCCTAGAGACTTGGGAATTTCATGATTAATAAAGGGTAGCCTTCCACGCAACCACACCGAATTTCAGCACGTTTCGAGCAAGCAGCGCAGAGTTATTCACCCTATGGTGAATATGGGTTAGGGTTGCAATTAGGGTTAGGGTTAGGGTTGTGATTAGGGTTAGGGTTAGGGTTGTGATTAGGGTTAGGGTTGTGATTAGGGTTAGGGATGAATACCCATTGGAGATCAAGATATTCTTCAATAACTTTTTTTCTGTAGGTCATAGAGACTTGGAAGTTGGTTCCATCTCCACTAATGTGGCTATGCCCGATCCATTGGTACCACCCCTGAGCTTCTACGACCTTTGGAAGGGGTAGGGTTAGGGCTGTGACTAGTGTTGGATTTTTGGGTTGTGATTAGGGTTAGGGTTAGGGATGGAAACCTATTGCAGATCAAGATATTCTTCAATAACTTTTTTTCTGAAGGTCATAGAGACTTGGAAGTTGGTTCCATCTCCACTAATGTGGCTCTGCCCGATCCATTGAAACCATCCACGAGCTTCTACGACCTTCGGAAATGGTGAAACCACCAAATCTAAAAAAAAAAGTACGAGATATTTTCGAATAACTTTTTTTCTGAAAGTCCTAGAGACTTGGGCATTTCATGATTAATAAAGGGTAGCCTTCCACGCAACCACACCGAATTTCAGCACGTTTCGAGCAAGCAGCGCAGAGTTATTCACCCTATGCTGAATATGGGTGAGGGTTGCAATTAGGGTTAGGGTTAGGGTTGTGATTAGGGTTAGGGTTGTGATTAGGGTTAGGGATGAATACCCATTGGAGATCAAGATATTCTTCAATAACTTTTTTTCTGTAGGTCATAGAGACTTGGAAGTTGGTTCCATCTCCACTAATGTGGCTATGCCCGATCCATTGGTACCACCCCTGAGCTTCTACGACCTTTGGAAGGGGTAGGGTTAGGGCTGTGACTAGTGTTGGATTTTTGGGTTGTGATTAGGGTTAGGGTTAGGGATGGAAACCTATTGCAGATCAAGATATTCTTCAATAACTTTTTTTCTGAAGGTCATAGAGACTTGGAAGTTGGTTCCATCTCCACTAATGTGGCTCTGCCCGATCCATTGAAACCATCCCCGAGCTTCTACGACCTTCGGAAATGGTGAAACCATCAAATCTAAAAAAAAAAGTATGAGATATTTTCGAATAACTTTTTTTCTGAAAGTGCTAGAGACTTGGGCATTTCATGATTAATAAAGGGTAGCCTTCCACGCAACCACACCGAATTTCAGCACGTTTCGAGCAAGCAGCGCAGAGTTATTCACCCTATGGTGAATATGGGTTAGGGTTGCAATTAGGGTTAGGGTTAGGGTTGTGATTAGGGTTAGGGTTGTGATTAGGGTTAGGGTTAGGGTTGTGATTAGGGTTAGGGTTGTGGTTAGGGTTAGGGATGAGTACCCATTGGAGATCAAGATATTCTTCAATAACTTTTTTTTTGTAGGTCATAGAGACTTGGAAGTTGGTTCCATCTCCACTAATGTGGCTATGCCCGATCCATTGGTACCACCCCTGAGCTTCTACGACCTTTGGAAGGGGTAGGGTTAGGGCTGTGACTAGTGTTGGATTTTTGGGTTGTGATTAGGGTTAGGGTTAGGGATGGAAACCTATTGCAGATCAAGATATTCTTCAATAACTTTTTTTCTGAAGGTCATAGAGACTTGGAAGTTGGTTCCATCTCCACTAATGTGGCTCTGCCCGATCCATTGAAACCATCCCCGAGCTTCTACGACCTTCAGAAATGGTGAAACCACCAAATCTAAAAAAAAAAGTACCAGATATTTTCGAATAACTTTTTTTCTGAAAGTCCTAGAGACTTGGGCATTTCATGATTAATAAAGGGTAGCCTTCCACGCAACCACACCGAATTTCAGCACGTTTCGAGCAAGCAGCGCAGAGTTATTCACCCTATGGTGAATATGGGTTAGGGTTGCAATTAGGGTTAGGGTTAGGGTTGTGATTAGGGTTAGGGTTAGGGTTGTGATTAGGGTTAGGGTTGTGATTAGGGTTAGGGATGTGATTAGGGTTAGGGATGAATACCCATTGGAGATCAAGATATTCTTCAATAACTTTTTTTCTGTAGGTCATAGAGACTTGGAAGTTGGTTCCATCTCCACTAATGTGGCTATGCCCGATCCATTGGTACCACCCCTGAGCTTCTACGACCTTTGGAAGGGGTAGGGTTAGGGCTGTGACTAGTGTTGGATTTTTGGGTTGTGATTAGGGTTAGGGTTAGGGATGGAAACCTATTGCAGATCAAGATATTCTTCAATAACTTTTTTTCTGAAGGTCATAGAGACTTGGAAGTTGGTTCCATCTCCACTAATGTGGCTCTGCCCGATCCATTGAAACCATCCCCGAGCTTCTACGACCTTCGGAAATGGTGAAACCACCAAATCTAAAAAAAAAAGTACGAGATATTTTCGAATAACTTTTTTTCTGAAAGTCCTAGAGACTTGGGCATTTCATGATTAATAAAGGGTAGCCTTCCACGCAACCACACCGAATTTCAGCACGTTTCGAGCAAGCAGCGCAGAGTTATTCACCCTATGGTGAATATGGGTTAGGGTTGTGATTAGGGTTAGGGTTAGGGTTGTGATTAGGGTTAGGGTTAGGGTTAGGGTTGTGATTAGGGTTAGGGATGAATACCCATTGGAGATCAAGATATTCTTCAATAACTTTTTTTCTGTAGGTCATAGAGACTTGGAAGTTGGTTCCATCTCCACTAATGTGGCTATGCCCGATCCATTGGTACCACCCCTGAGCTTCTACGACCTTTGGAAGGGGTAGGGTTAGGGCTGTGACTAGTGTTGGATTTTTGGGTTGTGATTAGGGTTAGGGTTAGGGATGGAAACCTATTGCAGATCAAGATATTCTTCAATAACTTTTTTTCTGAAGGTCATAGAGACTTGGAAGTTGGTTCCATCTCCACTAATGTGGCTCTGCCCGATCCATTGAAACCATCCCAGAGCTTCTACGACCTTCGGAAATGGTGAAACCACCAAATCTAAAAAAAAAAAGTACGAGATATTTTCGAATAACTTTTTTTCTGAAAGTCCTAGAGACTTGGGCATTTCATGATTAATAAAGGGTAGCCTTCCACGCAACCACACCGAATTTCAGCACGTTTCGAGCAAGCAGCGCAGAGTTATTCACCCTATGGTGAATATGGGTTAGGGTTGTGATTAGGGTTAGGGTTAGGGTTGTGATTAGGGTTAGGGTTGTGATTAGGGTTAGGGATGAATACCCATTGGAGATCAAGATATTCTTCAATAACTTTTTTTCTGTAGGTCATAGAGACTTGGAAGTTGGTTCCATCTCCACTAATGTGGCTATGCCCGATCCATTGGTACCACCCCTGAGCTTCTACGACCTTTGGAAGGGGTAGGGTTAGGGCTGTGACTAGTGTTGGATTTTTGGGTTGTGATTAGGGTTAGGGTTAGGGATGGAAACCTATTGCAGATCAAGATATTCTTCAATAACTTTTTTTCTGAAGGTCATAGAGACTTGGAAGTTGGTTCCATCTCCACTAATGTGGCTCTGCCCGATCCATTGAAACCATCCCAGAGCTTCTACGACCTTCGGAAATGGTGAAACCACCAAATCTAAAAAAAAAAAGTACGAGATATTTTCGAATAACTTTTTTTCTGAAAGTCCTAGAGACTTGGGAATTTCATGATTAATAAAGGGTAGCCTTCCACGCAACCACACCGAATTTCAGCACGTTTCGAGCAAGCAGCGCAGAGTTATTCACCCTATGGTGAATATGGGTTAGGGTTGCAATTAGGGTTAGGGTTAGGGTTGTGATTAGGGTTAGGGTTAGGGTTGTGATTAGGGTTAGGGTTGTGATTAGGGTTAGGGATGAATACCCATTGGAGATCAAGATATTCTTCAATAACTTTTTTTCTGTAGGTCATAGAGACTTGGAAGTTGGTTCCATCTCCACTAATGTGGCTCTGCCCGATCCATTGAAACCATCCCAGAGCTTCTACGACCTTCGGAAATGGTGAAACCACCAAATCTAAAAAAAAAAAGTACGAGATATTTTCGAATAACTTTTTTTCTGAAAGTCCTAGAGACTTGGGCATTTCATGATTAATAAAGGGTAGCCTTCCACGCAACCACACCGAATTTCAGCACGTTTCGAGCAAGCAGCGCAGAGTTATTCACCCTATGGTGAATATGGGTTAGGGTTGTGATTAGGGTTAGGGTTAGGGTTGTGATTAGGGTTAGGGTTGTGATTAGGGTTAGGGATGAATACCCATTGGAGATCAAGATATTCTTCAATAACTTTTTTTCTGTAGGTCATAGAGACTTGGAAGTTGGTTCCATCTCCACTAATGTGGCTATGCCCGATCCATTGGTACCACCCCTGAGCTTCTACGACCTTTGGAAGGGGTAGGGTTAGGGCTGTGACTAGTGTTGGATTTTTGGGTTGTGATTAGGGTTAGGGTTAGGGATGGAAACCTATTGCAGATCAAGATATTCTTCAATAACTTTTTTTCTGAAGGTCATAGAGACTTGGAAGTTGGTTCCATCTCCACTAATGTGGCTCTGCCCGATCCATTGAAACCATCCCAGAGCTTCTACGACCTTCGGAAATGGTGAAACCACCAAATCTAAAAAAAAAAAGTACGAGATATTTTCGAATAACTTTTTTTCTGAAAGTCCTAGAGACTTGGGAATTTCATGATTAATAAAGGGTAGCCTTCCACGCAACCACACCGAATTTCAGCACGTTTCGAGCAAGCAGCGCAGAGTTATTCACCCTATGGTGAATATGGGTTAGGGTTGCAATTAGGGTTAGGGTTAGGGTTGTGATTAGGGTTAGGGTTAGGGTTGTGATTAGGGTTAGGGTTGTGATTAGGGTTAGGGATGAATACCCATTGGAGATCAAGATATTCTTCAATAACTTTTTTTCTGTAGGTCATAGAGACTTGGAAGTTGGTTCCATCTCCACTAATGTGGCTATGCCCGATCCATTGGTACCACCCCTGAGCTTCTACGACCTTTGGAAGGGGTAGGGTTAGGGCTGTGACTAGTGTTGGATTTTTGGGTTGTGATTAGGGTTAGGGTTAGGGATGGAAACCTATTGCAGATCAAGATATTCTTCAATAACTTTTTTTCTGAAGGTCATAGAGACTTGGAAGTTGGTTCCATCTCCACTAATGTGGCTCTGCCCGATCCATTGAAACCATCCACGAGCTTCTACGACCTTCGGAAATGGTGAAACCACCAAATCTAAAAAAAAAAGTACGAGATATTTTCGAATAACTTTTTTTCTGAAAGTCCTAGAGACTTGGGCATTTCATGATTAATAAAGGGTAGCCTTCCACGCAACCACACCGAATTTCAGCACGTTTCGAGCAAGCAGCGCAGAGTTATTCACCCTATGCTGAATATGGGTGAGGGTTGCAATTAGGGTTAGGGTTAGGGTTGTGATTAGGGTTAGGGTTGTGATTAGGGTTAGGGATGAATACCCATTGGAGATCAAGATATTCTTCAATAACTTTTTTTCTGTAGGTCATAGAGACTTGGAAGTTGGTTCCATCTCCACTAATGTGGCTATGCCCGATCCATTGGTACCACCCCTGAGCTTCTACGACCTTTGGAAGGGGTAGGGTTAGGGCTGTGACTAGTGTTGGATTTTTGGGTTGTGATTAGGGTTAGGGTTAGGGATGGAAACCTATTGCAGATCAAGATATTCTTCAATAACTTTTTTTCTGAAGGTCATAGAGACTTGGAAGTTGGTTCCATCTCCACTAATGTGGCTCTGCCCGATCCATTGAAACCATCCCCGAGCTTCTACGACCTTCGGAAATGGTGAAACCACCAAATCTAAAAAAAAAAGTACGAGATATTTTCGAATAACTTTTTTTCTGAAAGTCCTAGAGACTTGGGCATTTCATGATTAATAAAGGGTGGCGTTCCACGCAACCACACCGAATTTCAGCACGTTTCGAGCAAGCAGCGCAGAGTTATTCACCCTATGGTGAATATGGGTTAGGGTTGTGATTAGGGTTAGGGTTAGGGTTGTGATTAGGGTTAGGGTTGTGATTAGGGTTAGGGATGAATACCCATTGGAGATCAAGATATTCTTCAATAACTTTTTTTCTGTAGGTCATAGAGACTTGGAAGTTGGTTCCATCTCCACTAATGTGGCTATGCCCGATCCATTGGTACCACCCCTGAGCTTCTACGACCTTTGGAAGGGGTAGGGTTAGGGCTGTGACTAGTGTTGGATTTTTGGGTTGTGATTAGGGTTAGGGTTAGGGATGGAAACCTATTGCAGATCAAGATATTCTTCAATAACTTTTTTTCTGAAGGTCATAGAGACTTGGAAGTTGGTTCCATCTCCACTAATGTGGCTCTGCCCGATCCATTGAAACCATCCCCGAGCTTCTACGACCTTCGGAAATGGTGAAACCACCAAATCTAAAAAAAAAAAGTACGAGATATTTTCGAATAACTTTTTTTCTGAAAGTCCTAGAGACTTGGGCATTTCATGATTAATAAAGGGTAGCCTTCCACGCAACCACACCGAATTTCAGCACGTTTCGAGCAAGCAGCGCAGAGTTATTCACCCTATGGTGAATATGGGTTAGGGTTGCAATTAGGGTTAGGGTTAGGGTTGTGATTAGGGTTAGGGTTAGGGTTGTGATTAGGGTTAGGGTTGTGATTAGGGTTAGGGATGTGATTAGGGTTAGGGATGAATACCCATTGGAGATCAAGATATTCTTCAATAACTTTTTTTCTGTAGGTCATAGAGACTTGGAAGTTGGTTCCATCTCCACTAATGTGGCTATGCCCGATCCATTGGTACCACCCCTGAGCTTCTACGACCTTTGGAAGGGGTAGGGTTAGGGCTGTGACTAGTGTTGGATTTTTGGGTTGTGATTAGGGTTAGGGTTAGGGATGGAAACCTATTGCAGATCAAGATATTCTTCAATAACTTTTTTTCTGAAGGTCATAGAGACTTGGAAGTTGGTTCCATCTCCACTAATGTGGCTCTGCCCGATCCATTGAAACCATCCACGAGCTTCTACGACCTTCGGAAATGGTGAAACCACCAAATCTAAAAAAAAAAGTACGAGATATTTTCGAATAACTTTTTTTCTGAAAGTCCTAGAGACTTGGGCATTTCATGATTAATAAAGGGTAGCATTCCACGCAACCACACCGAATTTCAGCACGTTTCGAGCAAGCAGCGCAGAGTTATTCACCCTATGCTGAATATGGGTGAGGGTTGCAATTAGGGTTAGGGTTAGGGTTGTGATTAGGGTTAGGGTTAGGGTTGTGATTAGGGTTAGGGTTGTGATTAGGGTTAGGGATGAATACCCATTGGAGATCAAGATATTCTTCAATAACTTTTTTTCTGTAGGTCATAGAGACTTGGAAGTTGGTTCCATCTCCACTAATGTGGCTATGCCCGATCCATTGGTACCACCCCTGAGCTTCTACGACCTTTGGAAGGGGTAGGGTTAGGGCTGTGACTAGTGTTGGATTTTTGGGTTGTGATTAGGGTTAGGGTTAGGGATGGAAACCTATTGCAGATCAAGATATTCTTCAATAACTTTTTTTCTGAAGGTCATAGAGACTTGGAAGTTGGTTCCATCTCCACTAATGTGGCTCTGCCCGATCCATTGAAACCATCCCCGAGCTTCTACGACCTTCGGAAATGGTGAAACCACCAAATCTGAAAAAAAAAGTACGAGATATTTTCGAATAACTTTTTTTCTGAAAGTCCTAGAGACTTGGGCATTTCATGATTAATAAAGGGTAGCCTTCCACGCAACCACACCGAATTTCAGCACGTTTCGAGCAAGCAGCGCAGAGTTATTCACCCTATGCTGAATATGGGTGAGGGTTGCAATTAGGGTTAGGGTTAGGGTTGTGATTAGGGTTAGGGTTAGGGTTGTGATTAGGGTTAGGGTTGTGATTAGGGTTAGGGATGAATACCCATTGGAGATCAAGATATTCTTCAATAACTTTTTTTCTGTAGGTCATAGAGACTTGGAAGTTGGTTCCATCTCCACTAATGTGGCTATGCCCGATCCATTGGTACCACCCCTGAGCTTCTACGACCTTTGGAAATGGTGAAACCACCAAATCTAAAAAAAAAAAGTACGAGATATTTTCGAATAACTTTTTTTCTGAAAGTCCTAGAGACTTGGGCATTTCATGATTAATAAAGGGTAGCCTTCCACGCAACCACACCGAATTTCAGCACGTTTCGAGCAAGCAGCGCAAAGTTATTCACCCTATGCTGAATATGGGTGAGGGTTGCAATTAGGGTTAGGGTTAGGGTTGTGATTAGGGTTAGGGTTGTGATTAGGGTTAGGGTTGTGATTAGGGTTAGGGATGAATACCCATTGGAGATCAAGATATTCTTCAATAACTTTTTTTCTGTAGGTCATAGAGACTTGGAAGTTGGTTCCATCTCCACTAATGTGGCTATGCCCGATCCATTGGTACCACCCCTGAGCTTCTACGACCTTTGGAAGGGGTAGGGTTAGGGCTGTGACTAGTGTTTGATTTTTGGGTTGTGATTAGGGTTAGGGTTAGGGATGGAAACCTATTGCAGATCAAGATATTCTTCAATAACTTTTTTTCTGAAGGTCATAGAGACTTGGAAGTTGGTTCCATCTCCACTAATGTGGCTCTGCCCGATCCATTGAAACCATCCCCGAGCTTCTACGACCTTCGGAAATGGTGAAACCACCAAATCTAAAAAAAAAAAGTACGAGATATTTTCGAATAACTTTTTTTCTGAAAGTCCTAGAGACTTGGGCATTTCATGATTAATAAAGGGTAGCCTTCCACGCAACCACACCGAATTTCAGCACGTTTCGAGCAAGCAGCGCAGAGTTATTCACCCTATGCTGAATATGGGTGAGGGTTGCAATTAGGGTTAGGGTTAGGGTTGTGATTAGGGTTAGGGTTAGGGTTGTGATTAGGGTTAGGGTTGTGATTAGGGTTAGGGATGAATACCCATTGGAGATCAAGATATTCTTCAATAACTTTTTTTCTGTAGGTCATAGAGACTTGGAAGTTGGTTCCATCTCCACTAATGTGGCTATGCCCGATCCATTGGTACCACCCCTGAGCTTCTACGACCTTTGGAAGGGGTAGGGTTAGGGCTGTGACTAGTGTTGGATTTTTGGGTTGTGATTAGGGTTAGGGTTAGGGATGGAAACCTATTGCAGATCAAGATATTCTTCAATAACTTTTTTTCTGAAGGTCATAGAGACTTGGAAGTTGGTTCCATCTCCACTAATGTGGCTCTGCCCGATCCATTGAAACCATCCACGAGCTTCTACGACCTTCGGAAATGGTGAAACCACCAAATCTAAAAAAAAAAAGTACGAGATATTTTCGAATAACTTTTTTTCTGAAAGTCCTAGAGACTTGGGCATTTCATGATTAATAAAGGGTAGCCTTCCACGCAACCACACCGAATTTCAGCACGTTTCGAGCAAGCAGCGCAGAGTTATTCACCCTATGCTGAATATGGGTGAGGGTTGCAATTAGGGTTAGGGTTAGGGTTGTGATTAGGGTTAGGGTTAGGGTTGTGATTAGGGTTAGGGTTGTGATTAGGGTTAGGGATGAATACCCATTGGAGATCAAGATATTCTTCAATAACTTTTTTTCTGTAGGTCATAGAGACTTGGAAGTTGGTTCCATCTCCACTAATGTGGCTATGCCCGATCCATTGGTACCACCCCTGAGCTTCTACGACCTTTGGAAGGGGTAGGGTTAGGGCTGTGACTAGTGTTGGATTTTTGGGTTGTGATTAGGGTTAGGGTTAGGGATGGAAACCTATTGCAGATCAAGATATTCTTCAATAACTTTTTTTCTGAAGGTCATAGAGACTTGGAAGTTGGTTCCATCTCCACTAATGTGGCTCTGCCCGATCCATTGAAACCATCCCCGAGCTTCTACGACCTTCGGAAATGGTGAAACCACCAAATCTGAAAAAAAAAGTACGAGATATTTTCGAATAACTTTTTTTCTGAAAGTCCTAGAGACTTGGGCATTTCATGATTAATAAAGGGTAGCGTTCCACGCAACCACACCGAATTTCAGCACGTTTCGAGCAAGCAGCGCAAAGTTATTCACCCTATGCTGAATATGGGTGAGGGTTGCAATTAGGGTTAGGGTTAGGGTTGTGATTAGGGTTAGGGTTGTGATTAGGGTTAGGGTTGTGATTAGGGTTAGGGATGAATACCCATTGGAGATCAAGATATTCTTCAATAACTTTTTTTCTGTAGGTCATAGAGACTTGGAAGTTGGTTCCATCTCCACTAATGTGGCTATGCCCGATCCATTGGTACCACCCCTGAGCTTCTACGACCTTTGGAAGGGGTAGGGTTAGGGCTGTGACTAGTGTTTGATTTTTGGGTTGTGATTAGGGTTAGGGTTAGGGATGGAAACCTATTGCAGATCAAGATATTCTTCAATAACTTTTTTTCTGAAGGTCATAGAGACTTGGAAGTTGGTTCCATCTCCACTAATGTGGCTCTGCCCGATCCATTGAAACCATCCCCGAGCTTCTACGACCTTCGGAAATGGTGAAACCACCAAATCTAAAAAAAAAAGTACGAGATATTTTCGAATAACTTTTTTTCTGAAAGTCCTAGAGACTTGGGCATTTCATGATTAATAAAGGGTAGCCTTCCACGCAACCACACCGAATTTCAGCACGTTTCGAGCAAGCAGCGCAGAGTTATTCACCCTATGCTGAATATGGGTGAGGGTTGCAATTAGGGTTAGGGTTAGGGTTGTGATTAGGGTTAGGGTTAGGGTTGTGATTAGGGTTAGGGTTAGGGTTGTGATTAGGGTTAGGGTTGTGATTAGGGTTAGGGATGAATACCCATTGGAGATCAAGATATTCTTCAATAACTTTTTTTCTGTAGGTCATAGAGACTTGGAAGTTGGTTCCATCTCCACTAATGTGGCTATGCCCGATCCATTGGTACCACCCCTGAGCTTCTACGACCTTTGGAAGGGGTAGGGTTAGGGCTGTGACTAGTGTTGGATTTTTGGGTTGTGATTAGGGTTAGGGTTAGGGATGGAAACCTATTGCAGATCAAGATATTCTTCAATAACTTTTTTTCTGAAGGTCATAGAGACTTGGAAGTTGGTTCCATCTCCACTAATGTGGCTCTGCCCGATCCATTGAAACCATCCCCGAGCTTCTACGACCTTCGGAAATGGTGAAACCACCAAATCTAAAAAAAAAAGTACGAGATATTTTCGAATAACTTTTTTTCTGAAAGTCCTAGAGACTTGGGCATTTCATGATTAATAAAGGGTAGCCTTCCACGCAACCACACCGAATTTCAGCACGTTTCGAGCAAGCAGCGCAAAGTTATTCACCCTATGCTGAATATGGGTGAGGGTTGCAATTAGGGTTAGGGTTAGGGTTGTGATTAGGGTTAGGGTTGTGATTAGGGTTAGGGTTGTGATTAGGGTTAGGGATGAATACCCATTGGAAATCAAGATATTCTTCAATAACTTTTTTTCTGTAGGTCATAGAGACTTGGAAGTTGGTTCCATCTCCACTAATGTGGCTATGCCCGATCCATTGGTACCACCCCTGAGCTTCTACGACCTTTGGAAGGGGTAGGGTTAGGGCTGTGACTAGTGTTGGATTTTTGGGTTGTGATTAGGGTTAGGGTTAGGGATGGAAACCTATTGCAGATCAAGATATTCTTCAATAACTTTTTTTCTGAAGGTCATAGAGACTTGGAAGTTGGTTCCATCTCCACTAATGTGGCTCTGCCCGATCCATTGAAACCATCCCCGAGCTTCTACGACCTTCGGAAATGGTGAAACCACCAAATCTGAAAAAAAAAGTACGAGATATTTTCGAATAACTTTTTTTCTGAAAGTCCTAGAGACTTGGGCATTTCATGATTAATAAAGGGTAGCCTTCCACGCAACCACACCGAATTTCAGCACGTTTCGAGCAAGCAGCGCAGAGTTATTCACCCTATGCTGAATATGGGTGAGGGTTGCAATTAGGGTTAGGGTTAGGGTTGTGATTAGGGTTAGGGTTAGGGTTGTGATTAGGGTTAGGGTTGTGATTAGGGTTAGGGATGAATACCCATTGGAGATCAAGATATTCTTCAATAACTTTTTTTCTGTAGGTCATAGAGACTTGGAAGTTGGTTCCATCTCCACTAATGTGGCTCTGCCCGATCCATTGAAACCATCCCCGAGCTTCTACGACCTTCGGAAATGGTGAAACCACCAAATCTAAAAAAAAAAAAGTACGAGATATTTTCGAATAACTTTTTTTCTGAAAGGCCTAGAGACTTGGGCATTTCATGATTAATAAAGGGTAGCCTTCCACGCAACCACACCGAATTTCAGCACGTTTCGAGCAAGCAGCGCAGAGTTATTCACCCTATGGTGAATATGGGTTAGGGTTGCAATTAGGGTTAGGGTTAGGGTTGTGATTAGGGTTAGGGTTAGGGTTGTGATTAGGGTTAGGGTTGTGATTAGGGTTAGGGATGAATACCCATTGGAGATCAAGATATTCTTCAATAACTTTTTTTCTGTAGGTCATAGAGACTTGGAAGTTGGTTCCATCTCCACTAATGTGGCTATGCCCGATCCATTGGTACCACCCCTGAGCTTCTACGACCTTTGGAAGGGGTAGGGTTAGGGCTGTGACTAGTGTTGGATTTTTGGGTTGTGATTAGGGTTAGGGTTAGGGATGGAAACCTATTGCAGATCAAGATATTCTTCAATAACTTTTTTTCTGAAGGTCATAGAGACTTGGAAGTTGGTTCCATCTCCACTAATGTGGCTCTGCCCGATCCATTGAAACCATCCCCGAGCTTCTACGACCTTCGGAAATGGTGAAACCACCAAATCTAAAAAAAAAAGTACGAGATATTTTCGAATAACTTTTTTTCTGAAAGTCCTAGAGACTTGGGCATTTCATGATTAATAAAGGGTAGCCTTCCACGCAACCACACCGAATTTCAGCACGTTTCGAGCAAGCAGCGCAAAGTTATTCACCCTATGCTGAATATGGGTGAGGGTTGCAATTAGGGTTAGGGTTAGGGTTGTGATTAGGGTTAGGGTTGTGATTAGGGTTAGGGTTGTGATTAGGGTTAGGGATGAATACCCATTGGAGATCAAGATATTCTTCAATAACTTTTTTTCTGTAGGTCATAGAGACTTGGAAGTTGGTTCCATCTCCACTAATGTGGCTATGCCCGATCCATTGGTACCACCCCTGAGCTTCTACGACCTTTGGAAGGGGTAGGGTTAGGGCTGTGACTAGTGTTGGATTTTTGGGTTGTGATTAGGGTTAGGGTTAGGGATGGAAACCTATTGCAGATCAAGATATTCTTCAATAACTTTTTTTCTGAAGGTCATAGAGACTTGGAAGTTGGTTCCATCTCCACTAATGTGGCTCTGCCCGATCCATTGAAACCATCCCCGAGCTTCTACGACCTTCGGAAATGGTGAAACCACCAAATCTGAAAAAAAAAGTACGAGATATTTTCGAATAACTTTTTTTCTGAAAGTCCTAGAGACTTGGGCATTTCATGATTAATAAAGGGTAGCCTTCCACGCAACCACACCGAATTTCAGCACGTTTCGAGCAAGCAGCGCAGAGTTATTCACCCTATGCTGAATATGGGTGAGGGTTGCAATTAGGGTTAGGGTTAGGGTTGTGATTAGGGTTAGGGTTGTGATTAGGGTTAGGGTTGTGATTAGGGTTAGGGATGAATACCCATTGGAGATCAAGATATTCTTCAATAACTTTTTTTCTGTAGGTCATAGAGACTTGGAAGTTGGTTCCATCTCCACTAATGTGGCTATGCCCGATCCATTGGTACCACCCCTGAGCTTCTACGACCTTTGGAAGGGGTAGGGTTAGGGCTGTGACTAGTGTTGGATTTTTGGGTTGTGATTAGGGTTAGGGTTAGGGATGGAAACCTATTGCAGATCAAGATATTCTTCAATAACTTTTTTTCTGAAGGTCATAGAGACTTGGAAGTTGGTTCCATCTCCACTAATGTGGCTCTGCCCGATCCATTGAAACCATCCCCGAGCTTCTACGACCTTCGGAAATGGTGAAACCACCAAATCTGAAAAAAAAAGTACGAGATATTTTCGAATAACTTTTTTTCTGAAAGTCCTAGAGACTTGGGCATTTCATGATTAATAAAGGGTAGCGTTCCACGCAACCACACCGAATTTCAGCACGTTTCGAGCAAGCAGCGCAAAGTTATTCACCCTATGCTGAATATGGGTGAGGGTTGCAATTAGGGTTAGGGTTAGGGTTGTGATTAGGGTTAGGGTTGTGATTAGGGTTAGGGTTGTGATTAGGGTTAGGGATGAATACCCATTGGAGATCAAGATATTCTTCAATAACTTTTTTTCTGTAGGTCATAGAGACTTGGAAGTTGGTTCCATCTCCACTAATGTGGCTATGCCCGATCCATTGGTACCACCCCTGAGCTTCTACGACCTTTGGAAGGGGTAGGGTTAGGGCTGTGACTAGTGTTTGATTTTTGGGTTGTGATTAGGGTTAGGGTTAGGGATGGAAACCTATTGCAGATCAAGATATTCTTCAATAACTTTTTTTCTGAAGGTCATAGAGACTTGGAAGTTGGTTCCATCTCCACTAATGTGGCTCTGCCCGATCCATTGAAACCATCCCCGAGCTTCTACGACCTTCGGAAATGGTGAAACCACCAAATCTAAAAAAAAAAGTACGAGATATTTTCGAATAACTTTTTTTCTGAAAGTCCTAGAGACTTGGGCATTTCATGATTAATAAAGGGTAGCCTTCCACGCAACCACACCGAATTTCAGCACGTTTCGAGCAAGCAGCGCAGAGTTATTCACCCTATGCTGAATATGGGTGAGGGTTGCAATTAGGGTTAGGGTTAGGGTTGTGATTAGGGTTAGGGTTAGGGTTGTGATTAGGGTTAGGGTTAGGGTTGTGATTAGGGTTAGGGTTGTGATTAGGGTTAGGGATGAATACCCATTGGAGATCAAGATATTCTTCAATAACTTTTTTTCTGTAGGTCATAGAGACTTGGAAGTTGGTTCCATCTCCACTAATGTGGCTATGCCCGATCCATTGGTACCACCCCTGAGCTTCTACGACCTTTGGAAGGGGTAGGGTTAGGGCTGTGACTAGTGTTGGATTTTTGGGTTGTGATTAGGGTTAGGGTTAGGGATGGAAACCTATTGCAGATCAAGATATTCTTCAATAACTTTTTTTCTGAAGGTCATAGAGACTTGGAAGTTGGTTCCATCTCCACTAATGTGGCTCTGCCCGATCCATTGAAACCATCCCCGAGCTTCTACGACCTTCGGAAATGGTGAAACCACCAAATCTGAAAAAAAAAGTACGAGATATTTTCGAATAACTTTTTTTCTGAAAGTCCTAGAGACTTGGGCATTTCATGATTAATAAAGGGTAGCCTTCCACGCAACCACACCGAATTTCAGCACGTTTCGAGCAAGCAGCGCAGAGTTATTCACCCTATGCTGAATATGGGTGAGGGTTGCAATTAGGGTTAGGGTTAGGGTTGTGATTAGGGTTAGGGTTAGGGTTGTGATTAGGGTTAGGGTTGTGATTAGGGTTAGGGATGAATACCCATTGGAGATCAAGATATTCTTCAATAACTTTTTTTCTGTAGGTCATAGAGACTTGGAAGTTGGTTCCATCTCCACTAATGTGGCTATGCCCGATCCATTGGTACCACCCCTGAGCTTCTACGACCTTTGGAAGGGGTAGGGTTAGGGCTGTGACTAGTGTTGGATTTTTGGGTTGTGATTAGGGTTAGGGTTAGGGATGGAAACCTATTGCAGATCAAGATATTCTTCAATAACTTTTTTTCTGAAGGTCATAGAGACTTGGAAGTTGGTTCCATCTCCACTAATGTGGCTCTGCCCGATCCATTGAAACCATCCCCGAGCTTCTACGACCTTCGGAAATGGTGAAACCACCAAATCTGAAAAAAAAAGTACGAGATATTTTCGAATAACTTTTTTTCTGAAAGTCCTAGAGACTTGGGCATTTCATGATTAATAAAGGGTAGCCTTCCACGCAACCACACCGAATTTCAGCACGTTTCGAGCAAGCAGCGCAGAGTTATTCACCCTATGCTGAATATGGGTGAGGGTTGCAATTAGGGTTAGGGTTAGGGTTGTGATTAGGGTTAGGGTTAGGGTTGTGATTAGGGTTAGGGTTGTGATTAGGGTTAGGGATGAATACCCATTGGAGATCAAGATATTCTTCAATAACTTTTTTTCTGTAGGTCATAGAGACTTGGAAGTTGGTTCCATCTCCACTAATGTGGCTATGCCCGATCCATTGGTACCACCCCTGAGCTTCTACGACCTTTGGAAGGGGTAGGGTTAGGGCTGTGACTAGTGTTGGATTTTTGGGTTGTGATTAGGGTTAGGGTTAGGGATGGAAACCTATTGCAGATCAAGATATTCTTCAATAACTTTTTTTCTGAAGGTCATAGAGACTTGGAAGTTGGTTCCATCTCCACTAATGTGGCTCTGCCCGATCCATTGAAACCATCCCCGAGCTTCTACGACCTTCGGAAATGGTGAAACCACCAAATCTGAAAAAAAAAGTACGAGATATTTTCGAATAACTTTTTTTCTGAAAGTCCTAGAGACTTGGGCATTTCATGATTAATAAAGGGTAGCCTTCCACGCAACCACACCGAATTTCAGCACGTTTCGAGCAAGCAGCGCAGAGTTATTCACCCTATGCTGAATATGGGTGAGGGTTGCAATTAGGGTTAGGGTTAGGGTTGTGATTAGGGTTAGGGTTAGGGTTGTGATTAGGGTTAGGGTTGTGATTAGGGTTAGGGATGAATACCCATTGGAGATCAAGATATTCTTCAATAACTTTTTTTCTGTAGGTCATAGAGACTTGGAAGTTGGTTCCATCTCCACTAATGTGGCTCTGCCCGATCCATTGAAACCATCCCCGAGCTTCTACGACCTTCGGAAATGGTGAAACCACCAAATCTAAAAAAAAAAAAGTACGAGATATTTTCGAATAACTTTTTTTCTGAAAGGCCTAGAGACTTGGGCATTTCATGATTAATAAAGGGTAGCCTTCCACGCAACCACACCGAATTTCAGCACGTTTCGAGCAAGCAGCGCAGAGTTATTCACCCTATGGTGAATATGGGTTAGGGTTGCAATTAGGGTTAGGGTTAGGGTTGTGATTAGGGTTAGGGTTAGGGTTGTGATTAGGGTTAGGGTTGTGATTAGGGTTAGGGATGAATACCCATTGGAGATCAAGATATTCTTCAATAACTTTTTTTCTGTAGGTCATAGAGACTTGGAAGTTGGTTCCATCTCCACTAATGTGGCTATGCCCGATCCATTGGTACCACCCCTGAGCTTCTACGACCTTTGGAAGGGGTAGGGTTAGGGCTGTGACTAGTGTTGGATTTTTGGGTTGTGATTAGGGTTAGGGATGGAAACCTATTGCAGATCAAGATATTCTTCAATAACTTTTTTTCTGAAGGTCATAGAGACTTGGAAGTTGGTTCCATCTCCACTAATGTGGCTCTGCCCGATCCATTGAAACCATCCCCGAGCTTCTACGACCTTCGGAAATGGTGAAACCACCAAATCTAAAAAAAAAAGTACGAGATATTTTCGAATAACTTTTTTTCTGAAAGTCCTAGAGACTTGGGCATTTCATGATTAATAAAGGGTAGCCTTCCACGCAACCACACCGAATTTCAGCACGTTTCGAGCAAGCAGCGCAAAGTTATTCACCCTATGCTGAATATGGGTGAGGGTTGCAATTAGGGTTAGGGT
The DNA here is from genome assembly GCF_024713975.1 of Paralichthys olivaceus. NCBI lineage: Eukaryota > Metazoa > Chordata > Actinopteri > Pleuronectiformes > Paralichthyidae > Paralichthys > Paralichthys olivaceus. The sequence continues at coordinate 22,335,419 of NC_091106.1, forward strand.
TAGGGTTGTGATTAGGGTTAGGGTTAGGGTTGTGATTAGGGTTAGGGTTGTGATTAGGGTTAGGGTTGTGATTAGGGTTAGGGATGAATACCCATTGGAGATCAAGATATTCTTCAATAACTTTTTTTCTGTAGGTCATAGAGACTTGGAAGTTGGTTCCATCTCCACTAATGTGGCTCTGCCCGATCCATTGAAACCATCCCCGAGCTTCTACGACCTTCGGAAATGGTGAAACCACCAAATCTAAAAAAAAAAAAGTACGAGATATTTTCGAATAACTTTTTTTCTGAAAGGCCTAGAGACTTGGGCATTTCATGATTAATAAAGGGTAGCCTTCCACGCAACCACACCGAATTTCAGCACGTTTCGAGCAAGCAGCGCAGAGTTATTCACCCTATGGTGAATATGGGTTAGGGTTGCAATTAGGGTTAGGGTTAGGGTTGTGATTAGGGTTAGGGTTGTGATTAGGGTTAGGGATGAATACCCATTGGAGATCAAGATATTCTTCAATAACTTTTTTTCTGTAGGTCATAGAGACTTGGAAGTTGGTTCCATCTCCACTAATGTGGCTATGCCCGATCCATTGGTACCACCCCTGAGCTTCTACGACCTTTGGAAGGGGTAGGGTTAGGGCTGTGACTAGTGTTGGATTTTTGGGTTGTGATTAGGGTTAGGGATGGAAACCTATTGCAGATCAAGATATTCTTCAATAACTTTTTTTCTGAAGGTCATAGAGACTTGGAAGTTGGTTCCATCTCCACTAATGTGGCTCTGCCCGATCCATTGAAACCATCCCCGAGCTTCTACGACCTTCGGAAATGGTGAAACCACCAAATCTAAAAAAAAAAGTACGAGATATTTTCGAATAACTTTTTTTCTGAAAGTCCTAGAGACTTGGGCATTTCATGATTAATAAAGGGTAGCCTTCCACGCAACCACACCGAATTTCAGCACGTTTCGAGCAAGCAGCGCAGAGTTATTCACCCTATGCTGAATATGGGTGAGGGTTGCAATTAGGGTTAGGGTTAGGGTTGTGATTAGGGTTAGGGTTGTGATTAGGGTTAGGGATGAATACCCATTGGAGATCAAGATATTCTTCAATAACTTTTTTTCTGTAGGTCATAGAGACTTGGAAGTTGGTTCCATCTCCACTAATGTGGCTATGCCCGATCCATTGGTACCACCCCTGAGCTTCTACGACCTTTGGAAGGGGTAGGGTAAGGGCTGTGACTAGTGTTGGATTTTTGGGTTGTGATTAGGGTTAGGGTTAGGGATGGAAACCTATTGCAGATCAAGATATTCTTCAATAACTTTTTTTCTGAAGGTCATAGAGACTTGGAAGTTGGTTCCATCTCCACTAATGTGGCTCTGCCCGATCCATTGAAACCATCCCCGAGCTTCTACGACCTTCGGAAATGGTGAAACCACCAAATCTAAAAAAAAGAGTACGAGATATTTTCGAATAACTTTTTTTCTGAAAGTCCTAGAAACTTGGGCATTTCATGATTAATAAAGGGTAGCCTTCCACGCAACCACACCGAATTTCAGCACGTTTCGAGCAAGCAGCGCAGAGTTATTCACCCTATGCTGAATATGGGTGAGGGTTGCAATTAGGGTTAGGGTTAGGGTTGTGATTAGGGTTAGGGTTGTGATTAGGGTTAGGGTTGTGATTAGGGTTAGGGTTAGGGTTGTGATTAGGGTTAGGGATGAATACCCATTGGAGATCAAGATATTCTTCAATAACTTTTTTTCTGTAGGTCATAGAGACTTGGAAGTTGGTTCCATCTCCACTAATGTGGCTATGCCCGATCCATTGGTACCACCCCTGAGCTTCTACGACCTTTGGAAGGGGTAGGGTTAGGGCTGTGACTAGTGTTGGATTTTTGGGTTGTGATTAGGGTTAGGGTTAGGGATGGAAACCTATTGCAGATCAAGATATTCTTCAATAACTTTTTTTCTGAAGGTCATAGAGACTTGGAAGTTGGTTCCATCTCCACTAATGTGGCTCTGCCCGATCCATTGAAACCATCCCCGAGCTTCTACGACCTTCGGAAATGGTGAAACCACCAAATCTAAAAAAAAAAGTACGAGATATTTTCGAATAACTTTTTTTCTGAAAGTCCTAGAAACTTGGGCATTTCATGATTAATAAAGGGTAGCCTTCCACGCAACCACACCGAATTTCAGCACGTTTCGAGCAAGCAGCGCAGAGTTATTCACCCTATGCTGAATATGGGTGAGGGTTGCAATTAGGGTTAGGGTTAGGGTTGTGATTAGGGTTAGGGTTGTGATTAGGGTTAGGGATGAATACCCATTGGAGATCAAGATATTCTTCAATAACTTTTTTTCTGTAGGTCATAGAGACTTGGAAGTTGGTTCCATCTCCACTAATGTGGCTATGCCCGATCCATTGGTACCACCCCTGAGCTTCTACGACCTTTGGAAGGGGTAGGGTTAGGGCTGTGACTAGTGTTGGATTTTTGGGTTGTGATTAGGGTTAGGGTTAGGGATGGAAACCTATTGCAGATCAAGATATTCTTCAATAACTTTTTTTCTGAAGGTCATAGAGACTTGGAAGTTGGTTCCATCTCCACTAATGTGGCTCTGCCCGATCCATTGAAACCATCCCCGAGCTTCTACGACCTTCGGAAATGGTGAAACCACCAAATCTAAAAAAAAAAGTACGAGATATTTTCGAATAACTTTTTTTCTGAAAGTCCTAGAGACTTGGGCATTTCATGATTAATAAAGGGTAGCCTTCCACGCAACCACACCGAATTTCAGCACGTTTCGAGCAAGCAGCGCAGAGTTATTCACCCTATGCTGAATATGGGTGAGGGTTGCAATTAGGGTTAGGGTTAGGGTTGTGATTAGGGTTAGGGTTAGGGTTGTGATTAGGGTTAGGGTTGTGATTAGGGTTAGGGATGAATACCCATTGGAGATCAAGATATTCTTCAATAACTTTTTTTCTGTAGGTCATAGAGACTTGGAAGTTGGTTCCATCTTCACTAATGTGGCTATGCCCGATCCATTGGTACCACCCCTGAGCTTCTACGACCTTTGGAAATGGTGAAACCACCAAATCTAAAAAAAAAAAGTACGAGATATTTTCGAATAACTTTTTTTCTGAAAGTCCTAGAGACTTGGGCATTTCATGATTAATAAAGGGTAGCCTTCCACGCAACCACACCGAATTTCAGCACGTTTCGAGCAAGCAGCGCAGAGTTATTCACCCTATGGTGAATATGGGTTAGGGTTGCAATTAGGGTTGTGATTAGGGTTAGGGTTAGGGTTGTGATTAGGGTTAGGGATGAATACCCATTGGAGATCAAGATATTCTTCAATAACTTTTTTTCTGTAGGTCATAGAGACTTGGAAGTTGGTTCCATCTTCACTAATGTGGCTATGCCCGATCCATTGGTACCACCCCTGAGCTTCTACGACCTTTGGAAGGGGTAGGGTTAGGGCTGTGACTAGTGTTGGATTTTTGGGTTGTGATTAGGGTTAGGGTTAGGGATGGAAACCTATTGCAGATCAAGATATTCTTCAATAACTTTTTTTCTGAAGGTCATAGAGACTTGGAAGTTGGTTCCATCTCCACTAATGTGGCTCTGCCCGATCCATTGAAACCATCCCCGAGCTTCTACGACCTTCGGAAATGGTGAAACCACCAAATCTAAAAAAAAAAGTACGAGATATTTTCGAATAACTTTTTTTCTGAAAGGCCTAGAGACTTGGGCATTTCATGATTAATTAAGGGTAGCTTTCCACGCAACCACACCGAATTTCAGCACGTTTCGAGCAAGCAGCGCAGAGTTATTCACCCTATGGTGAATATGGGTTAGGGTTGCAATTAGGGTTAGGGTTAGGGTTGTGATTAGGGTTAGGGTTAGGGTTGTGATTAGGGTTAGGGTTGTGATTAGGGTTAGGGATGAATACCCATTGGAGATCAAGATATTCTTCAATAACTTTTTTTCTGTAGGTCATAGAGACTTGGAAGTTGGTTCCATCTCCACTAATGTGGCTATGCCTGATCCATTGGTACCACCCCTGAGCTTCTACGACCTTTGGAAGGGGTAGGGTTAGGGCTGTGACTAGTGTTGGATTTTTGGGTTGTGATTAGGGTTAGGGTTAGGGATGGAACCCTATTGCAGATCAAGATATTCTTCAATAACTTTTTTTCTGAAGGTCATAGAGACTTGGAAGTTGGTTCCATCTCCACTAATGTGGCTCTGCCCGATCCATTGAAACCATCCCCGAGCTTCTACGACCTTCGGAAATGGTGAAACCACCAAATCTAAAAAAAAAAGTACGAGATATTTTCGAATAACTTTTTTTCTGAAAGTCCTAGAGACTTGGGCATTTCATGATTAATAAAGGGTAGCCTTCCACGCAACCACACCGAATTTCAGCACGTTTCGAGCAAGCAGCGCAGAGTTATTCACCCTATGCTGAATATGGGTTAGGGTTGCAATTAGGGTTAGGGTTAGGGTTGTGATTAGGGTTAGGGTTAGGGTTGTGATTAGGGTTAGGGTTGTGATTAGGGTTAGGGATGAATACCCATTGGAGATCAAGATATTCTTCAATAACTTTTTTTCTGAAGGTCATAGAGACTTGGAAGTTGGTTCCATCTCCACTAATGTGGCTCTGCCCGATCCATTGAAACCATCCCCGAGCTTCTACGACCTTCGGAAATGGTGAAACCACCAAATCTAAAAAAAAAAAAGTACGAGATATTTTCGAATAACTTTTTTTCTGAAAGGCCTAGAGACTTGGGCATTTCATGATTAATAAAGGGTAGCCTTCCACGCAACCACACCGAATTTCAGCACGTTTCGAGCAAGCAGCGCAGAGTTATTCACCCTATGGTGAATATGGGTTAGGGTTGCAATTAGGGTTGTGATTAGGGTTAGGGTTAGGGTTGTGATTAGGGTTAGGGATGAATACCCATTGGAGATCAAGATATTCTTCAATAACTTTTTTTCTGTAGGTCATAGAGACTTGGAAGTTGGTTCCATCTTCACTAATGTGGCTATGCCCGATCCATTGGTACCACCCCTGAGCTTCTACGACCTTTGGAAATGGTGAAACCACCAAATCTAAAAAAAAAAAGTACGAGATATTTTCGAATAACTTTTTTTCTGAAAGTCCTAGAGACTTGGGCATTTCATGATTAATAAAGGGTAGCCTTCCACGCAACCACACCGAATTTCAGCACGTTTCGAGCAAGCAGCGCAGAGTTATTCACCCTATGCTGAATATGGGTTAGGGTTGCAATTAGGGTTAGGGTTAGGGTTGTGATTAGGGTTAGGGTTAGGGTTGTGATTAGGGTTAGGGTTGTGATTAGGGTTAGGGATGAATACCCATTGGAGATCAAGATATTCTTCAATAACTTTTTTTCTGTAGGTCATAGAGACTTGGAAGTTGGTTCCATCTCCACTAATGTGGCTCTGCCCGATCCATTGAAACCATCCCCGAGCTTCTACGACCTTCGGAAATGGTGAAACCACCAAATCTAAAAAAAAAAAAGTACGAGATATTTTCGAATAACTTTTTTTCTGAAAGGCCTAGAGACTTGGGCATTTCATGATTAATAAAGGGTAGCCTTCCACGCAACCACACCGAATTTCAGCACGTTTCGAGCAAGCAGCGCAGAGTTATTCACCCTATGGTGAATATGGGTTAGGGTTGCAATTAGGGTTAGGGTTGTGATTAGGGTTAGGGTTAGGGTTGTGATTAGGGTTAGGGATGAATACCCATTGGAGATCAAGATATTCTTCAATAACTTTTTTTCTGTAGGTCATAGAGACTTGGAAGTTGGTTCCATCTCCACTAATGTGGCTATGCCCGATCCATTGGTACCACCACTGAGCTTCTACGACCTTTGGAAATGGTGAAACCACCAAATCTAAAAAAAAAAAGTACGAGATATTTTCGAATAACTTTTTTTCTGAAAGTCCTAGAGACTTGGGCATTTCATGATTAATAAAGGGTAGCCTTCCACGCAACCACACCGAATTTCAGCACGTTTCGAGCAAGCAGCGCAAAGTTATTCACCCTATGCTGAATATGGGTGAGGGTTGCAATTAGGGTTAGGGTTAGGGTTGTGATTAGGGTTAGGGTTGTGATTAGGGTTAGGGTTGTGATTAGGGTTAGGGATGAATACCCATTGGAGATCAAGATATTCTTCAATAACTTTTTTTCTGTAGGTCATAGAGACTTGGAAGTTGGTTCCATCTCCACTAATGTGGCTATGCCCGATCCATTGGTACCACCCCTGAGCTTCTACGACCTTTGGAAGGGGTAGGGTTAGGGCTGTGACTAGTGTTTGATTTTTGGGTTGTGATTAGGGTTAGGGTTAGGGATGGAAACCTATTGCAGATCAAGATATTCTTCAATAACTTTTTTTCTGAAGGTCATAGAGACTTGGAAGTTGGTTCCATCTCCACTAATGTGGCTCTGCCCGATCCATTGAAACCATCCCCGAGCTTCTACGACCTTCGGAAATGGTGAAACCACCAAATGTAAAAAAAAAAGTACGAGATATTTTCGAATAACTTTTTTTCTGAAAGGCCTAGAGACTTGGGCATTTCATGATTAATTAAGGGTAGCTTTCCACGCAACCACACCGAATTTCAGCACGTTTCGAGCAAGCAGCGCAGAGTTATTCACCCTATGGTGAATATGGGTTAGGGTTGCAATTAGGGTTAGGGTTAGGGTTGTGATTAGGGTTAGGGTTAGGGTTGTGATTAGGGTTAGGGTTGTGATTAGGGTTAGGGATGAATACCCATTGGAGATCAAGATATTCTTCAATAACTTTTTTTCTGTAGGTCATAGAGACTTGGAAGTTGGTTCCATCTCCACTAATGTGGCTATGCCCGATCCATTGGTACCACCCCTGAGCTTCTACGACCTTTGGAAGGGGTAGGGTTAGGGCTGTGACTAGTGTTGGATTTTTGGGTTGTGATTAGGGTTAGGGTTAGGGATGGAACCCTATTGCAGATCAAGATATTCTTCAATAACTTTTTTTCTGAAGGTCATAGAGACTTGGAAGTTGGTTCCATCTCCACTAATGTGGCTATGCCCGATCCATTGGTACCACCCCTGAGCTTCTACGACCTTTGGAAATGGTGAAACCACCAAATCTAAAAAAAAAAAGTACGAGATATTTTCGAATAACTTTTTTTCTGAAAGTCCTAGAGACTTGGGCATTTCATGATTAATAAAGGGTAGCCTTCCACGCAACCACACCGAATTTCAGCACGTTTCGAGCAAGCAGCGCAAAGTTATTCACCCTATGCTGAATATGGGTGAGGGTTGCAATTAGGGTTAGGGTTAGGGTTGTGATTAGGGTTAGGGTTGTGATTAGGGTTAGGGTTGTGATTAGGGTTAGGGATGAATACCCATTGGAGATCAAGATATTCTTCAATAACTTTTTTTCTGTAGGTCATAGAGACTTGGAAGTTGGTTCCATCTCCACTAATGTGGCTATGCCCGATCCATTGGTACCACCCCTGAGCTTCTACGACCTTTGGAAGGGGTAGGGTTAGGGCTGTGACTAGTGTTGGATTTTTGGGTTGTGATTAGGGTTAGGGTTAGGGATGGAACCCTATTGCAGATCAAGATATTCTTCAATAACTTTTTTTCTGAAGGTCATAGAGACTTGGAAGTTGGTTCCATCTCCACTAATGTGGCTCTGCCCGATCCATTGAAACCATCCCCGAGCTTCTACGACCTTCGGAAATGGTGAAACCACCAAATCTAAAAAAAAAAGTACGAGATATTTTCGAATAACTTTTTTTCTGAAAGTCCTAGAGACTTGGGCATTTCATGATTAATAAAGGGTAGCCTTCCACGCAACCACACCGAATTTCAGCACGTTTCGAGCAAGCAGCGCAGAGTTATTCACCCTATGCTGAATATGGGTTAGGGTTGCAATTAGGGTTAGGGTTAGGGTTGTGATTAGGGTTAGGGTTAGGGTTGTGATTAGGGTTAGGGTTGTGATTAGGGTTAGGGATGAATACCCATTGGAGATCAAGATATTCTTCAATAACTTTTTTTCTGTAGGTCATAGAGACTTGGAAGTTGGTTCCATCTCCACTAATGTGGCTATGCCCGATCCATTGGTACCACCACTGAGCTTCTACGACCTTTGGAAGGGGTAGGGTTAGGGCTGTGACTAGTGTTGGATTTTTGGGTTGTGATTAGGGTTAGGGTTAGGGATGGAACCCTATTGCAGATCAAGATATTCTTCAATAACTTTTTTTCTGAAGGTCATAGAGACTTGGAAGTTGGTTCCATCTCCACTAATGTGGCTCTGCCCGATCCATTGAAACCATCCCCGAGCTTCTACGACCTTCGGAAATGGTGAAACCACCAAATCTAAAAAAAAAAGTACGAGATATTTTCGAATAACTTTTTTTCTGAAAGTCCTAGAGACTTGGGCATTTCATGATTAATAAAGGGTAGCCTTCCACGCAACCACACCGAATTTCAGCACGTTTCGAGCAAGCAGCGCAGAGTTATTCACCCTATGCTGAATATGGGTTAGGGTTGCAATTAGGGTTAGGGTTAGGGTTGTGATTAGGGTTAGGGTTAGGGTTGTGATTAGGGTTAGGGTTGTGATTAGGGTTAGGGATGAATACCCATTGGAGATCAAGATATTCTTCAATAACTTTTTTTCTGTAGGTCATAGAGACTTGGAAGTTGGTTCCATCTCCACTAATGTGGCTATGCCCGATCCATTGGTACCACCCCTGAGCTTCTACGACCTTTGGAAGGGGTAGGGTTAGGGCTGTGACTAGTGTTGGATTTTTGGGTTGTGATTAGGGTTAGGGTTAGGGATGGAACCCTATTGCAGATCAAGATATTCTTCAATAACTTTTTTTCTGAAGGTCATAGAGACTTGGAAGTTGGTTCCATCTCCACTAATGTGGCTCTGCCCGATCCATTGAAACCATCCCCGAGCTTCTACGACCTTCGGAAATGGTGAAACCACCAAATCTAAAAAAAAAAGTACGAGATATTTTCGAATAACTTTTTTTCTGAAAGTCCTAGAGACTTGGGCATTTCATGATTAATAAAGGGTAGCCTTCCACGCAACCACACCGAATTTCAGCACGTTTCGAGCAAGCAGCGCAGAGTTATTCACCCTATGCTGAATATGGGTTAGGGTTGCAATTAGGGTTAGGGTTAGGGTTGTGATTAGGGTTAGGGTTAGGGTTGTGATTAGGGTTAGGGTTGTGATTAGGGTTAGGGATGAATACCCATTGGAGATCAAGATATTCTTCAATAACTTTTTTTCTGTAGGTCATAGAGACTTGGAAGTTGGTTCCATCTCCACTAATGTGGCTATGCCCGATCCATTGGTACCACCCCTGAGCTTCTACGACCTTTGGAAGGGGTAGGGTTAGGGCTGTGACTAGTGTTGGATTTTTGGGTTGTGATTAGGGTTAGGGTTAGGGATGGAACCCTATTGCAGATCAAGATATTCTTCAATAACTTTTTTTCTGAAGGTCATAGAGACTTGGAAGTTGGTTCCATCTCCACTAATGTGGCTCTGCCCGATCCATTGAAACCATCCCCGAGCTTCTACGACCTTCGGAAATGGTGAAACCACCAAATCTAAAAAAAAAAGTACGAGATATTTTCGAATAACTTTTTTTCTGAAAGTCCTAGAGACTTGGGCATTTCATGATTAATAAAGGGTAGCCTTCCACGCAACCACACCGAATTTCAGCACGTTTCGAGCAAGCAGCGCAGAGTTATTCACCCTATGCTGAATATGGGTTAGGGTTGCAATTAGGGTTAGGGTTAGGGTTGTGATTAGGGTTAGGGTTAGGGTTGTGATTAGGGTTAGGGTTGTGATTAGGGTTAGGGATGAATACCCATTGGAGATCAAGATATTCTTCAATAACTTTTTTTCTGTAGGTCATAGAGACTTGGAAGTTGGTTCCATCTCCACTAATGTGGCTATGCCCGATCCATTGGTACCACCCCTGAGCTTCTACGACCTTTGGAAGGGGTAGGGTTAGGGCTGTGACTAGTGTTGGATTTTTGGGTTGTGATTAGGGTTAGGGTTAGGGATGGAACCCTATTGCAGATCAAGATATTCTTCAATAACTTTTTTTCTGAAGGTCATAGAGACTTGGAAGTTGGTTCCATCTCCACTAATGTGGCTCTGCCCGATCCATTGAAACCATCCCCGAGCTTCTACGACCTTCGGAAATGGTGAAACCACCAAATCTAAAAAAAAAAGTACGAGATATTTTCGAATAACTTTTTTTCTGAAAGTCCTAGAGACTTGGGCATTTCATGATTAATAAAGGGTAGCCTTCCACGCAACCACACCGAATTTCAGCACGTTTCGAGCAAGCAGCGCAGAGTTATTCACCCTATGCTGAATATGGGTTAGGGTTGCAATTAGGGTTAGGGTTAGGGTTGTGATTAGGGTTAGGGATGAATACCCATTGGAGATCAAGATATTCTTCAATAACTTTTTTTCTGTAGGTCATAGAGACTTGGAAGTTGGTTCCATCTCCACTAATGTGGCTATGCCCGATCCATTGGTACCACCCCTGAGCTTCTACGACCTTTGGAAGGGGTAGGGTTAGGGCTGTGACTAGTGTTGGATTTTTGGGTTGTGATTAGGGTTAGGGATGGAAACCTATTGCAGATCAAGATATTCTTCAATAACTTTTTTTCTGAAGGTCATAGAGACTTGGAAGTTGGTTCCATCTCCACTAATGTGGCTATGCCCGATCCATTGAAACCATCCCCGAGCTTCTACGACCTTCGGAAATGGTGAAACCACCAAATCTAAAAAAAAAAGTACGAGATATTTTCGAATAACTTTTTTTCTGAAAGTCCTAGAGACTTGGGCATTTCATGATTAATAAAGGGTAGCCTTCCACGCAACCACACCGAATTTCAGCACGTTTCGAGCAAGCAGCGCAGAGTTATTCACCCTATGCTGAATATGGGTGAGGGTTGCAATTAGGGTTAGGGTTAGGGTTGTGATTAGGGTTAGGGTTGTGATTAGGGTTAGGGATGAATACCCATTGGAGATCAAGATATTCTTCAATAACTTTTTTTCTGTAGGTCATAGAGACTTGGAAGTTGGTTCCATCTCCACTAATGTGGCTATGCCCGATCCATTGGTACCACCCCTGAGCTTCTACGACCTTTGGAAGGGGTAGGGTTAGGGCTGTGACTAGTGTTGGATTTTTGGGTTGTGATTAGGGTTAGGGTTAGGGATGGAACCCTATTGCAGATCAAGATATTCTTCAATAACTTTTTTTCTGAAGGTCATAGAGACTTGGAAGTTGGTTCCATCTCCACTAATGTGGCTCTGCCCGATCCATTGAAACCATCCCCGAGCTTCTACGACCTTCGGAAATGGTGAAACCACCAAATCTAAAAAAAAAAGTACGAGATATTTTCGAATAACTTTTTTTCTGAAAGTCCTAGAGACTTGGGCATTTCATGATTAATAAAGGGTAGCCTTCCACGCAACCACACCGAATTTCAGCACGTTTCGAGCAAGCAGCGCAGAGTTATTCACCCTATGCTGAATATGGGTTAGGGTTGCAATTAGGGTTAGGGTTAGGGTTGTGATTAGGGTTAGGGTTAGGGTTGTGATTAGGGTTAGGGTTGTGATTAGGGTTAGGGATGAATACCCATTGGAGATCAAGATATTCTTCAATAACTTTTTTTCTGTAGGTCATAGAGACTTGGAAGTTGGTTCCATCTCCACTAATGTGGCTATGCCCGATCCATTGGTACCACCCCTGAGCTTCTACGACCTTTGGAAGGGGTAGGGTTAGGGCTGTGACTAGTGTTGGATTTTTGGGTTGTGATTAGGGTTAGGGTTAGGGATGGAACCCTATTGCAGATCAAGATATTCTTCAATAACTTTTTTTCTGAAGGTCATAGAGACTTGGAAGTTGGTTCCATCTCCACTAATGTGGCTCTGCCCGATCCATTGAAACCATCCCCGAGCTTCTACGACCTTCGGAAATGGTGAAACCACCAAATCTAAAAAAAAAAGTACGAGATATTTTCGAATAACTTTTTTTCTGAAAGTCCTAGAGACTTGGGCATTTCATGATTAATAAAGGGTAGCCTTCCACGCAACCACACCGAATTTCAGCACGTTTCGAGCAAGCAGCGCAGAGTTATTCACCCTATGCTGAATATGGGTTAGGGTTGCAATTAGGGTTAGGGTTAGGGTTGTGATTAGGGTTAGGGTTAGGGTTGTGATTAGGGTTAGGGTTGTGATTAGGGTTAGGGATGAATACCCATTGGAGATCAAGATATTCTTCAATAACTTTTTTTCTGTAGGTCATAGAGACTTGGAAGTTGGTTCCATCTCCACTAATGTGGCTATGCCCGATCCATTGGTACCACCCCTGAGCTTCTACGACCTTTGGAAGGGGTAGGGTTAGGGCTGTGACTAGTGTTGGATTTTTGGGTTGTGATTAGGGTTAGGGTTAGGGATGGAACCCTATTGCAGATCAAGATATTCTTCAATAACTTTTTTTCTGAAGGTCATAGAGACTTGGAAGTTGGTTCCATCTCCACTAATGTGGCTCTGCCCGATCCATTGAAACCATCCCCGAGCTTCTACGACCTTCGGAAATGGTGAAACCACCAAATCTAAAAAAAAAAGTACGAGATATTTTCGAATAACTTTTTTTCTGAAAGTCCTAGAGACTTGGGCATTTCATGATTAATAAAGGGTAGCCTTCCACGCAACCACACCGAATTTCAGCACGTTTCGAGCAAGCAGCGCAGAGTTATTCACCCTATGCTGAATATGGGTTAGGGTTGCAATTAGGGTTAGGGTTAGGGTTGTGATTAGGGTTAGGGATGAATACCCATTGGAGATCAAGATATTCTTCAATAACTTTTTTTCTGTAGGTCATAGAGACTTGGAAGTTGGTTCCATCTCCACTAATGTGGCTATGCCCGATCCATTGGTACCACCCCTGAGCTTCTACGACCTTTGGAAGGGGTAGGGTTAGGGCTGTGACTAGTGTTGGATTTTTGGGTTGTGATTAGGGTTAGGGATGGAAACCTATTGCAGATCAAGATATTCTTCAATAACTTTTTTTCTGAAGGTCATAGAGACTTGGAAGTTGGTTCCATCTCCACTAATGTGGCTATGCCCGATCCATTGAAACCATCCCCGAGCTTCTACGACCTTCGGAAATGGTGAAACCACCAAATCTAAAAAAAAAAGTACGAGATATTTTCGAATAACTTTTTTTCTGAAAGTCCTAGAGACTTGGGCATTTCATGATTAATAAAGGGTAGCCTTCCACGCAACCACACCGAATTTCAGCACGTTTCGAGCAAGCAGCGCAGAGTTATTCACCCTATGCTGAATATGGGTGAGGGTTGCAATTAGGGTTAGGGTTAGGGTTGTGATTAGGGTTAGGGTTGTGATTAGGGTTAGGGATGAATACCCATTGGAGATCAAGATATTCTTCAATAACTTTTTTTCTGTAGGTCATAGAGACTTGGAAGTTGGTTCCATCTCCACTAATGTGGCTATGCCCGATCCATTGGTACCACCCCTGAGCTTCTACGACCTTTGGAAGGGGTAGGGTTAGGGCTGTGACTAGTTGTGGATTTTTGGGTTGTGATTAGGGTTAGGGTTAGGGATGGAAACCTATTGCAGATCAAGATATTCTTCAATAACTTTTTTTCTGAAGGTCATAGAGACTTGGAAGTTGGTTCCATCTCCACTAATGTGGCTCTGCCCGATCCATTGAAACCATCCCCGAGCTTCTACGACCTTCGAAAATGGTGAAACCACCAAATCTAAAAAAAAAAGTATGAGATATTTTCAAATAACTTTTTTTCTGAAAGTCCTAGAGACTTGGGCATTTCATGATTAATAAAGGGTAGCCTTCCACGCAACCACACCGAATTTCAGCACGTTTCGAGCAAGCAGCGCAGAGTTATTCACCCTATGCTGAATATGGGTGAGGGTTGCAATTAGGGTTAGGGTTAGGGTTGTGATTAGGGTTAGGGTTAGGGTTGTGATTAGGGTTAGGGTTGTGATTAGGGTTAGGGATGAATACCCATTGGAGATCAAGATATTCTTCAATAACTTTTTTTCTGTAGGTCATAGAGACTTGGAAGTTGGTTCCATCTCCACTAATGTGGCTATGCCCGATCCATTGGTACCACCCCTGAGCTTCTACGACCTTTGGAAGGGGTAGGGTTAGGGCTGTGACTAGTGTTTGATTTTTGGGTTGTGATTAGGGTTAGGGTTAGGGATGGAAACCTATTGCAGATCAAGATATTCTTCAATAACTTTTTTTCTGAAGGTCATAGAGACTTGGAAGTTGGTTCCATCTCCACTAATGTGGCTCTGCCCGATCCATTGAAACCATCCCCGGGCTTCTACGACCTTCGGAAATGGTGAAACCACCAAATCTAAAAAAAAAAGTACGAGATATTTTCGAATAACTTTTTTTCTGAAAGTCCTAGAGACTTGGGCATTTCATGATTAATAAAGGGTAGCCTTCCACGCAACCACACCGAATTTCAGCACGTTTCGAGCAAGCAGCGCAGAGTTATTCACCCTATGGTGAATATGGGTTAGGGTTGCAATTAGGGTTAGGGTTAGGGTTGTGATTAGGGTTAGGGTTGTGATTAGGGTTAGGGATGAATACCCATTGGAGATCAAGATATTCTTCAATAACTTTTTTTCTGTAGGTCATAGAGACTTGGAAGTTGGTTCCATCTCCACTAATGTGGCTATGCCCGATCCATTGGTACCACCCCTGAGCTTCTACGACCTTTGGAAGGGGTAGGGTTAGGGCTGTGACTAGTGTTTGATTTTTGGGTTGTGATTAGGGTTAGGGTTAGGGATGGAAACCTATTGCAGATCAAGATATTCTTCAATAACTTTTTTTCTGAAGGTCATAGAGACTTGGAAGTTGGTTCCATCTCCACTAATGTGGCTCTGCCCGATCCATTGAAACCATCCCCGAGCTTCTACGACCTTCGGAAATGGTGAAACCACCAAATCTAAAAAAAAAAGTACGAGATATTTTCAAATAACCTTTTTTCTGAAAGGCCTAGAGACTTGGGCATTTCATGATTAATTAAGGGTAGCTTTCCACGCAACCACACCGAATTTCAGCACGTTTCGAGCAAGCAGCGCAGAGTTATTCACCCTATGGTGAATATGGGTTAGGGTTGCAATTAGGGTTAGGGTTAGGGTTGTGATTAGGGTTAGGGTTGTGATTAGGGTTAGGGATGAATACCCATTGGAGATCAAGATATTCTTCAATAACTTTTTTTCTGTAGGTCATAGAGACTTGGAAGTTGGTTCCATCTCCACTAATGTGGCTATGCCCGATCCATTGGTACCACCCCTGAGCTTCTACGACCTTCGGAAGGGGTAGGGTTAGGGCTGTGACTAGTGTTTGATTTTTGGGTTGTGATTAGGGTTAGGGTTAGGGATGGAAACCTATTGCAGATCAAGATATTCTTCAATAACTTTTTTTCTGAAGGTCATAGAGACTTGGAAGTTGGTTCCATCTCCACTAATGTGGCTCTGCCCGATCCATTGAAACCATCCCCGAGCTTCTACGACCTTCGGAAATGGTGAAACCACCAAATCTAAAAAAAAAAGTACGAGATATTTTCGAATAACTTTTTTTCTGAAAGGCCTAGAGACTTGGCCATTTCATGATTAATTAAGGGTAGCTTTCCACGCAACCACACCGAATTTCAGCACGTTTCGAGCAAGCAGCGCAGAGTTATTCACCCTATGCTGAATATGGGTTAGGGTTGCAATTAGGGTTAGGGTTAGGGTTGTGATTAGGGTTAGGGTTAGGGTTGTGATTAGGGTTAGGGATGAATACCCATTGGAGATCAAGATATTCTTCAATAACTTTTTTTCTGTAGGTCATAGACACTTGGAAGTTGGTTCCATCTCCACTAATGTGGCTATGCCCGATCCATTGGTACCACCCCTGAGCTTCTACGACCTTTGGAAGGGGTAGGGTTAGGGCTGTGACTAGTGTTGGATTTTTGGGTTGTGATTAGGGTTAGGGATGGAAACCTATTGCAGATCAAGATATTCTTCAATAACTTTTTTTCTGAAGGTCATAGAGACTTGGAAGTTGGTTCCATCTCCACTAATGTGGCTCTGCCCGATCCATTGAAACCATCCCCGAGCTTCTACGACCTTCGGAAATGGTGAAACCACCAAATCTAAAAAAAAAAGTACGAGATATTTTCGAATAACTTTTTTTCTGAAAGTCCTAGAGACTTGGGCATTTCATGATTAATAAAGGGTAGCCTTCCACGCAACCACACCGAATTTCAGCACGTTTCGAGCAAGCAGCGCAGAGTTATTCACCCTATGCTGAATATGGGTTAGGGTTGCAATTAGGGTTAGGGTTAGGGTTGTGATTAGGGTTAGGGTTGTGATTAGGGTTAGGGATGAATACCCATTGGAGATCAAGATATTCTTCAATAACTTTTTTTCTGTAGGTCATAGAGACTTGGAAGTTGGTTCCATCTCCACTAATGTGCCTCTGCCCGATCCATTGAAACCATCCCCGAGCTTCTACGACCTTCGGAAATGGTGAAACCACCAAATCTAAAAAAAAAAAAAGTACGAGATATTTTCGAATAACTTTTTTTCTGAAAGGCCTAGAGACTTGGGCATTTCATGATTAATAAAGGGTAGCCTTCCACGCAACCACACCGAATTTCAGCACGTTTCGAGCAAGCAGCGCAGAGTTATTCACCCTATGCTGAATATGGGTGAGGGTTGCAATTAGGGTTAGGGTTAGGGTTGTGATTAGGGTTAGGGTTAGGGTTGTGATTAGGGTTAGGGTTGTGATTAGGGTTAGGGATGAATACCCATTGGAGATCAAGATATTCTTCAATAACTTTTTTTCTGTAGGTCATAGAGACTTGGAAGTTGGTTCCATCTCCACTAATGTGGCTATGCCCGATCCATTGGTACCACCCCTGAGCTTCTACGACCTTTGGAAGGGGTAGGGTTAGGGCTGTGACTAGTGTTTGATTTTTGGGTTGTGATTAGGGTTAGGGTTAGGGATGGAAACCTATTGCAGATCAAGATATTCTTCAATAACTTTTTTTCTGAAGGTCATAGAGACTTGGAAGTTGGTTCCATCTCCACTAATGTGGCTCTGCCCGATCCATTGAAACCATCCCCGGGCTTCTACGACCTTCGGAAATGGTGAAACCACCAAATCTAAAAAAAAAAGTACGAGATATTTTCGAATAACTTTTTTTCTGAAAGTCCTAGAGACTTGGGCATTTCATGATTAATAAAGGGTAGCCTTCCACGCAACCACACCGAATTTCAGCACGTTTCGAGCAAGCAGCGCAGAGTTATTCACCCTATGGTGAATATGGGTTAGGGTTGCAATTAGGGTTAGGGTTAGGGTTGTGATTAGGGTTAGGGATGAATACCCATTGGAGATCAAGATATTCTTCAATAACTTTTTTTCTGTAGGTCATAGAGACTTGGAAGTTGGTTCCATCTCCACTAATGTGGCTATGCCCGATCCATTGGTACCACCCCTGAGCTTCTACGACCTTTGGAAGGGGTAGGGTTAGGGCTGTGACTAGTGTTTGATTTTTGGGTTGTGATTAGGGTTAGGGTTAGGGATGGAAACCTATTGCAGATCAAGATATTCTTCAATAACTTTTTTTCTGAAGGTCATAGAGACTTGGAAGTTGGTTCCATCTCCACTAATGTGGCTCTGCCCGATCCATTGAAACCATCCCCGAGCTTCTACGACCTTCGGAAATGGTGAAACCACCAAATCTAAAAAAAAAAGTACGAGATATTTTCGAATAACCTTTTTTCTGAAAGGCCTAGAGACTTGGGCATTTCATGATTAATTAAGGGTAGCTTTCCACGCAACCACACCGAATTTCAGCACGTTTCGAGCAAGCAGCGCAGAGTTATTCACCCTATGGTGAATATGGGTTAGGGTTGCAATTAGGGTTAGGGTTAGGGTTGTGATTAGGGTTAGGGTTGTGATTAGGGTTAGGGATGAATACCCATTGGAGATCAAGATATTCTTCAATAACTTTTTTTCTGTAGGTCATAGAGACTTGGAAGTTGGTTCCATCTCCACTAATGTGGCTATGCCCGATCCATTGGTACCACCCCTGAGCTTCTACGACCTTTGGAAGGGGTAGGGTTAGGGCTGTGACTAGTGTTTGATTTTTGGGTTGTGATTAGGGTTAGGGTTAGGGATGGAAACCTATTGCAGATCAAGATATTCTTCAATAACTTTTTTTCTGAAGGTCATAGAGACTTGGAAGTTGGTTCCATCTCCACTAATGTGGCTCTGCCCGATCCATTGAAACCATCCCCGAGCTTCTACGACCTTCGGAAATGGTGAAACCACCAAATCTAAAAAAAAAAGTACGAGATATTTTCAAATAACCTTTTTTCTGAAAGGCCTAGAGACTTGGGCATTTCATGATTAATTAAGGGTAGCTTTCCACGCAACCACACCGAATTTCAGCACGTTTCGAGCAAGCAGCGCAGAGTTATTCACCCTATGGTGAATATGGGTTAGGGTTGCAATTAGGGTTAGGGTTAGGGTTGTGATTAGGGTTAGGGTTGTGATTAGGGTTAGGGATGAATACCCATTGGAGATCAAGATATTCTTCAATAACTTTTTTTCTGTAGGTCATAGAGACTTGGAAGTTGGTTCCATCTCCACTAATGTGGCTATGCCCGATCCATTGGTACCACCCCTGAGCTTCTACGACCTTTGGAAGGGGTAGGGTTAGGGCTGTGACTAGTGTTTGATTTTTGGGTTGTGATTAGGGTTAGGGTTAGGGATGGAAACCTATTGCAGATCAAGATATTCTTCAATAACTTTTTTTCTGAAGGTCATAGAGACTTGGAAGTTGGTTCCATCTCCACTAATGTGGCTCTGCCCGATCCATTGAAACCATCCCCGAGCTTCTACGACCTTCGGAAATGGTGAAACCACCAAATCTAAAAAAAAAAGTACGAGATATTTTCGAATAACTTTTTTTCTGAAAGGCCTAGAGACTTGGCCATTTCATGATTAATTAAGGGTAGCTTTCCACGCAACCACACCAAATTTCAGCACGTTTCGAGCAAGCAGCGCAGAGTTATTCACCCTATGCTGAATATGGGTTAGGGTTGCAATTAGGGTTAGGGTTAGGGTTGTGATTAGGGTTAGGGTTAGGGTTGTGATTAGGGTTAGGGATGAATACCCATTGGAGATCAAGATATTCTTCAATAACTTTTTTTCTGTAGGTCATAGACACTTGGAAGTTGGTTCCATCTCCACTAATGTGGCTATGCCCGATCCATTGGTACCACCCCTGAGCTTCTACGACCTTTGGAAGGGGTAGGGTTAGGGCTGTGACTAGTGTTGGATTTTTGGGTTGTGATTAGGGTTAGGGATGGAAACCTATTGCAGATCAAGATATTCTTCAATAACTTTTTTTCTGAAGGTCATAGAGACTTGGAAGTTGGTTCCATCTCCACTAATGTGGCTCTGCCCGATCCATTGAAACCATCCCCGAGCTTCTACGACCTTCGGAAATGGTGAAACCACCAAATCTAAAAAAAAAAGTACGAGATATTTTCGAATAACTTTTTTTCTGAAAGTCCTAGAGACTTGGGCATTTCATGATTAATAAAGGGTAGCCTTCCACGCAACCACACCGAATTTCAGCACGTTTCGAGCAAGCAGCGCAGAGTTATTCACCCTATGCTGAATATGGGTTAGGGTTGCAATTAGGGTTAGGGTTAGGGTTGTGATTAGGGTTAGGGTTGTGATTAGGGTTAGGGATGAATACCCATTGGAGATCAAGATATTCTTCAATAACTTTTTTTCTGTAGGTCATAGAGACTTGGAAGTTGGTTCCATCTCCACTAATGTGGCTCTGCCCGATCCATTGAAACCATCCCCGAGCTTCTACGACCTTCGGAAATGGTGAAACCACCAAATCTAAAAAAAAAAAAAGTACGAGATATTTTCGAATAACTTTTTTTCTGAAAGGCCTAGAGACTTGGGCATTTCATGATTAATAAAGGGTAGCCTTCCACGCAACCACACCGAATTTCAGCACGTTTCGAGCAAGCAGCGCAGAGTTATTCACCCTATGCTGAATATGGGTGAGGGTTGCAATTAGGGTTAGGGTTAGGGTTGTGATTAGGGTTAGGGTTAGGGTTGTGATTAGGGTTAGGGTTGTGATTAGGGTTAGGGATGAATACCCATTGGAGATCAAGATATTCTTCAATAACTTTTTTTCTGTAGGTCATAGAGACTTGGAAGTTGGTTCCATCTCCACTAATGTGGCTATGCCCGATCCATTGGTACCACCCCTGAGCTTCTACGACCTTTGGAAGGGGTAGGGTTAGGGCTGTGACTAGTGTTTGATTTTTGGGTTGTGATTAGGGTTAGGGTTAGGGATGGAAACCTATTGCAGATCAAGATATTCTTCAATAACTTTTTTTCTGAAGGTCATAGAGACTTGGAAGTTGGTTCCATCTCCACTAATGTGGCTCTGCCCGATCCATTGAAACCATCCCCGGGCTTCTACGACCTTCGGAAATTGTGAAACCACCAAATCTAAAAAAAAAAGTACGAGATATTTTCGAATAACTTTTTTTCTGAAAGTCCTAGAGACTTGGGCATTTCATGATTAATAAAGGGTAGCCTTCCACGCAACCACACCGAATTTCAGCACGTTTCGAGCAAGCAGCGCAGAGTTATTCACCCTATGGTGAATATGGGTTAGGGTTGCAATTAGGGTTAGGGTTAGGGTTGTGATTAGGGTTAGGGATGAATACCCATTGGAGATCAAGATATTCTTCAATAACTTTTTTTCTGTAGGTCATAGAGACTTGGAAGTTGGTTCCATCTCCACTAATGTGGCTATGCCCGATCCATTGGTACCACCCCTGAGCTTCTACGACCTTTGGAAGGGGTAGGGTTAGGGCTGTGACTAGTGTTTGATTTTTGGGTTGTGATTAGGGTTAGGGTTAGGGATGGAAACCTATTGCAGATCAAGATATTCTTCAATAACTTTTTTTCTGAAGGTCATAGAGACTTGGAAGTTCGTTCCATCTCCACTAATGTGGCTCTGCCCGATCCATTGAAACCATCCCCGAGCTTCTACGACCTTCGGAAATGGTGAAACCACCAAATCTAAAAAAAAAAGTACGAGATATTTTCGAATAACCTTTTTTCTGAAAGGCCTAGAGACTTGGGCATTTCATGATTAATTAAGGGTAGCTTTCCACGCAACCACACCGAATTTCAGCACGTTTCGAGCAAGCAGCGCAGAGTTATTCACCCTATGGTGAATATGGGTTAGGGTTGCAATTAGGGTTAGGGTTAGGGTTGTGATTAGGGTTAGGGTTGTGATTAGGGTTAAGGATGAATACCCATTGGAGATCAAGATATTCTTCAATAACTTTTTTTCTGTAGGTCATAGAGACTTGGAAGTTGGTTCCATCTCCACTAATGTGGCTATGCCCGATCCATTGGTACCACCCCTGAGCTTCTACGACCTTTGGAAGGGGTAGGGTTAGGGCTGTGACTAGTGTTTGATTTTTGGGTTGTGATTAGGGTTAGGGTTAGGGATGGAAACCTATTGCAGATCAAGATATTCTTCAATAACTTTTTTTCTGAAGGTCATAGAGACTTGGAAGTTGGTTCCATCTCCACTAATGTGGCTCTGCCCGATCCATTGAAACCATCCCCGAGCTTCTACGACCTTCGGAAATGGTGAAACCACCAAATCTAAAAAAAAAAGTACGAGATATTTTCAAATAACCTTTTTTCTGAAAGGCCTAGAGACTTGGGCATTTCATGATTAATTAAGGGTAGCTTTCCACGCAACCACACCGAATTTCAGCACGTTTCGAGCAAGCAGCGCAGAGTTATTCACCCTATGGTGAATATGGGTTAGGGTTGCAATTAGGGTTAGGGTTAGGGTTGTGATTAGGGTTAGGGTTGTGATTAGGGTTAGGGATGAATACCCATTGGAGATCAAGATATTCTTCAATAACTTTTTTTCTGTAGGTCATAGAGACTTGGAAGTTGGTTCCATCTCCACTAATGTGGCTATGCCCGATCCATTGGTACCACCCCTGAGCTTCTACGACCTTTGGAAGGGGTAGGGTTAGGGCTGTGACTAGTGTTTGATTTTTGGGTTGTGATTAGGGTTAGGGTTAGGGATGGAAACCTATTGCAGATCAAGATATTCTTCAATAACTTTTTTTCTGAAGGTCATAGAGACTTGGAAGTTGGTTCCATCTCCACTAATGTGGCTCTGCCCGATCCATTGAAACCATCCCCGAGCTTCTACGACCTTCGGAAATGGTGAAACCACCAAATCTAAAAAAAAAAGTACGAGATATTTTCGAATAACTTTTTTTCTGAAAGGCCTAGAGACTTGGCCATTTCATGATTAATTAAGGGTAGCTTTCCACGCAACCACACCGAATTTCAGCACGTTTCGAGCAAGCAGCGCAGAGTTATTCACCCTATGCTGAATATGGGTTAGGGTTGCAATTAGGGTTAGGGTTAGGGTTGTGATTAGGGTTAGGGTTAGGGTTGTGATTAGGGTTAGGGATGAATACCCATTGGAGATCAAGATATTCTTCAATAACTTTTTTTCTGTAGGTCATAGACACTTGGAAGTTGGTTCCATCTCCACTAATGTGGCTATGCCCGATCCATTGGTACCACCCCTGAGCTTCTACGACCTTTGGAAGGGGTAGGGTTAGGGCTGTGACTAGTGTTGGATTTTTGGGTTGTGATTAGGGTTAGGGATGGAAACCTATTGCAGATCAAGATATTCTTCAATAACTTTTTTTCTGAAGGTCATAGAGACTTGGAAGTTGGTTCCATCTCCACTAATGTGGCTCTGCCCGATCCATTGAAACCATCCCCGAGCTTCTACGACCTTCGGAAATGGTGAAACCACCAAATCTAAAAAAAAAAGTACGAGATATTTTCGAATAACTTTTTTTCTGAAAGTCCTAGAGACTTGGGCATTTCATGATTAATAAAGGGTAGCCTTCCACGCAACCACACCGAATTTCAGCACGTTTCGAGCAAGCAGCGCAGAGTTATTCACCCTATGCTGAATATGGGTTAGGGTTGCAATTAGGGTTAGGGTTAGGGTTGTGATTAGGGTTAGGGTTGTGATTAGGGTTAGGGATGAATACCCATTGGAGATCAAGATATTCTTCAATAACTTTTTTTCTGTAGGTCATAGAGACTTGGAAGTTGGTTCCATCTCCACTAATGTGGCTCTGCCCGATCCATTGAAACCATCCCCGAGCTTCTACGACCTTCGGAAATGGTGAAACCACCAAATCTAAAAAAAAAAAAAGTACGAGATATTTTCGAATAACTTTTTTTCTGAAAGGCCTAGAGACTTGGGCATTTCATGATTAATAAAGGGTAGCCTTCCACGCAACCACACCGAATTTCAGCACGTTTCGAGCAAGCAGCGCAGAGTTATTCACCCTATGCTGAATATGGGTGAGGGTTGCAATTAGGGTTAGGGTTAGGGTTGTGATTAGGGTTAGGGTTAGGGTTGTGATTAGGGTTAGGGTTGTGATTAGGGTTAGGGATGAATACCCATTGGAGATCAAGATATTCTTCAATAACTTTTTTTCTGTAGGTCATAGAGACTTGGAAGTTGGTTCCATCTCCACTAATGTGGCTCTGCCCGATCCATTGAAACCATCCCCGAGCTTCTACGACCTTCGGAAATGGTGAAACCACCAAATCTAAAAAAAAAAAAAGTACGAGATATTTTCGAATAACTTTTTTTCTGAAAGGCCTAGAGACTTGGGCATTTCATGATTAATAAAGGGTAGCCTTCCACGCAACCACACCGAATTTCAGCACGTTTCGAGCAAGCAGCGCAGAGTTATTCACCCTATGCTGAATATGGGTGAGGGTTGCAATTAGGGTTAGGGTTAGGGTTGTGATTAGGGTTAGGGTTAGGGTTGTGATTAGGGTTAGGGTTGTGATTAGGGTTAGGGATGAATACCCATTGGAGATCAAGATATTCTTCAATAACTTTTTTTCTGTAGGTCATAGAGACTTGGAAGTTGGTTCCATCTCCACTAATGTGGCTATGCCCGATCCATTGGTACCACCACTGAGCTTCTACGACCTTTGGAAGGGGTAGGGTTAGGGCTGTGACTAGTGTTGGATTTTTGGGTTGTGATTAGGGTTAGGGTTAGGGATGGAAACCTATTGCAGATCAAGATATTCTTCAATAACTTTTTTTCTGAAGGTCATAGAGACTTGGAAGTTGGTTCCATCTCCACTAATGTGGCTCTGCCCGATCCATTGAAACCATCCCCGGGCTTCTACGACCTTCGGAAATGGTGAAACCACCAAATCTAAAAAAAAAAGTACGAGATATTTTCGAATAACTTTTTTTCTGAAAGTCCTAGAGACTTGGGCATTTCATGATTAATAAAGGGTAGCCTTCCACGCAACCACACCGAATTTCAGCACGTTTCGAGCAAGCAGCGCAGAGTTATTCACCCTATGGTGAATATGAGTTAGGGTTGCAATTAGGGTTAGGGTTAGGGTTGTGATTAGGGTTAGGGTTGTGATTAGGGTTAGGGTTGTGATTAGGGTTAGGGATGAATACCCATTGGAGATCAAGATATTCTTCAATAACTTTTTTTCTGTAGGTCATAGAGACTTGGAAGTTGGTTCCATCTCCACTAATGTGGCTATGCCCGATCCATTGGTACCACCCCTGAGCTTCTACGACCTTTGGAAGGGGTAGGGTTAGGGCTGTGACTAGTGTTTGATTTTTGGGTTGTGATTAGGGTTAGGGTTAGGGATGGAAACCTATTGCAGATCAAGATATTCTTCAATAACTTTTTTTCTGAAGGTCATAGAGACTTGGAAGTTGGTTCCATCTCCACTAATGTGGCTCTGCCCGATCCATTGAAACCATCCCCGAGCTTCTACGACCTTCGGAAATGGTGAAACCACCAAATCTAAAAAAAAAAGTACGAGATATTTTCGAATAACCTTTTTTCTGAAAGGCCTAGAGACTTGGGCATTTCATGATTAATTAAGGGTAGCTTTCCACGCAACCACACCGAATTTCAGCACGTTTCGAGCAAGCAGCGCAGAGTTATTCACCCTATGGTGAATATGGGTTAGGGTTGCAATTAGGGTTAGGGTTAGGGTTGTGATTAGGGTTAGGGTTGTGATTAGGGTTAGGGATGAATACCCATTGGAGATCAAGATATTCTTCAATAACTTTTTTTCTGTAGGTCATAGAGACTTGGAAGTTGGTTCCATCTCCACTAATGTGGCTATGCCCGATCCATTGGTACCACCCCTGAGCTTCTACGACCTTTGGAAGGGGTAGGGTTAGGGCTGTGACTAGTGTTGGATTTTTGGGTTGTGATTAGGGTTAGGGTTAGGGATGGAAACCTATTGCAGATCAAGATATTCTTCAATAACTTTTTTTCTGAAGGTCATAGAGACTTGGAAGTTGGTTCCATCTCCACTAATGTGGCTCTGCCCGATCCATTGAAACCATCCCCGAGCTTCTACGACCTTCGGAAATGGTGAAACCACCAAATCTAAAAAAAAAAGTACGAGATATTTTCGAATAACTTTTTTTCTGAAAGGCCTAGAGACTTGGCCATTTCATGATTAATAAAGGGTAGCTTTCCACGCAACCACACCGAATTTCAGCACGTTTCGAGCAAGCAGCGCAGAGTTATTCACCCTATGCTGAATATGGGTTAGGGTTGCAATTAGGGTTAGGGTTAGGGTTGTGATTAGGGTTAGGGTTAGGGTTGTGATTAGGGTTAGGGATGAATACCCATTGGAGATCAAGATATTCTTCAATAACTTTTTTTCTGTAGGTCATAGACACTTGGAAGTTGGTTCCATCTCCACTAATGTGGCTATGCCCGATCCATTGGTACCACCCCTGAGCTTCTACGACCTTTGGAAGGGGTAGGGTTAGGGCTGTGACTAGTGTTGGATTTTTGGGTTGTGATTAGGGTTAGGGATGGAAACCTATTGCAGATCAAGATATTCTTCAATAACTTTTTTTCTGAAGGTCATAGAGACTTGGAAGTTGGTTCCATCTCCACTAATGTGGCTCTGCCCGATCCATTGAAACCATCCCCGAGCTTCTACGACCTTCGGAAATGGTGAAACCACCAAATCTAAAAAAAAAAGTACGAGATATTTTCGAATAACTTTTTTTCTGAAAGTCCTAGAGACTTGGGCATTTCATGATTAATAAAGGGTAGCCTTCCACGCAACCACACCGAATTTCAGCACGTTTCGAGCAAGCAGCGCAGAGTTATTCACCCTATGGTGAATATGAGTTAGGGTTGCAATTAGGGTTAGGGTTAGGGTTGTGATTAGGGTTAGGGTTGTGATTAGGGTTAGGGTTGTGATTAGGGTTAGGGATGAATACCCATTGGAGATCAAGATATTCTTCAATAACTTTTTTTCTGTAGGTCATAGAGACTTGGAAGTTGGTTCCATCTCCACTAATGTGGCTATGCCCGATCCATTGGTACCACCCCTGAGCTTCTACGACCTTTGGAAGGGGTAGGGTTAGGGCTGTGACTAGTGTTTGATTTTTGGGTTGTGATTAGGGTTAGGGTTAGGGATGGAAACCTATTGCAGATCAAGATATTCTTCAATAACTTTTTTTCTGAAGGTCATAGAGACTTGGAAGTTGGTTCCATCTCCACTAATGTGGCTCTGCCCGATCCATTGAAACCATCCCCGAGCTTCTACGACCTTCGGAAATGGTGAAACCACCAAATCTAAAAAAAAAAGTACGAGATATTTTCGAATAACCTTTTTTCTGAAAGGCCTAGAGACTTGGGCATTTCATGATTAATTAAGGGTAGCTTTCCACGCAACCACACCGAATTTCAGCACGTTTCGAGCAAGCAGCGCAGAGTTATTCACCCTATGGTGAATATGGGTTAGGGTTGCAATTAGGGTTAGGGTTAGGGTTGTGATTAGGGTTAGGGTTGTGATTAGGGTTAGGGATGAATACCCATTGGAGATCAAGATATTCTTCAATAACTTTTTTTCTGTAGGTCATAGAGACTTGGAAGTTGGTTCCATCTCCACTAATGTGGCTATGCCCGATCCATTGGTACCACCCCTGAGCTTCTACGACCTTTGGAAGGGGTAGGGTTAGGGCTGTGACTAGTGTTGGATTTTTGGGTTGTGATTAGGGTTAGGGTTAGGGATGGAAACCTATTGCAGATCAAGATATTCTTCAATAACTTTTTTTCTGAAGGTCATAGAGACTTGGAAGTTGGTTCCATCTCCACTAATGTGGCTCTGCCCGATCCATTGAAACCATCCCCGAGCTTCTACGACCTTCG
The DNA here is from genome assembly GCF_024713975.1 of Paralichthys olivaceus. Lineage (NCBI taxonomy): Eukaryota > Metazoa > Chordata > Actinopteri > Pleuronectiformes > Paralichthyidae > Paralichthys > Paralichthys olivaceus. Next base: position 22,362,861 of record NC_091106.1, read on the forward strand.
GAAATGGTGAAACCACCAAATCTAAAAAAAAAAGTACGAGATATTTTCGAATAACTTTTTTTCTGAAAGGCCTAGAGACTTGGCCATTTCATGATTAATAAAGGGTAGCTTTCCACGCAACCACACCGAATTTCAGCACGTTTCGAGCAAGCAGCGCAGAGTTATTCACCCTATGCTGAATATGGGTTAGGGTTGCAATTAGGGTTAGGGTTAGGGTTGTGATTAGGGTTAGGGTTAGGGTTGTGATTAGGGTTAGGGATGAATACCCATTGGAGATCAAGATATTCTTCAATAACTTTTTTTCTGTAGGTCATAGACACTTGGAAGTTGGTTCCATCTCCACTAATGTGGCTATGCCCGATCCATTGGTACCACCCCTGAGCTTCTACGACCTTTGGAAGGGGTAGGGTTAGGGCTGTGACTAGTGTTGGATTTTTGGGTTGTGATTAGGGTTAGGGATGGAAACCTATTGCAGATCAAGATATTCTTCAATAACTTTTTTTCTGAAGGTCATAGAGACTTGGAAGTTGGTTCCATCTCCACTAATGTGGCTCTGCCCGATCCATTGAAACCATCCCCGAGCTTCTACGACCTTCGGAAATGGTGAAACCACCAAATCTAAAAAAAAAAGTACGAGATATTTTCGAATAACTTTTTTTCTGAAAGTCCTAGAGACTTGGGCATTTCATGATTAATAAAGGGTAGCCTTCCACGCAACCACACCGAATTTCAGCACGTTTCGAGCAAGCAGCGCAGAGTTATTCACCCTATGCTGAATATGGGTTAGGGTTGCAATTAGGGTTAGGGTTAGGGTTGTGATTAGGGTTAGGGTTGTGATTAGGGTTAGGGATGAATACCCATTGGAGATCAAGATATTCTTCAATAACTTTTTTTCTGTAGGTCATAGAGACTTGGAAGTTGGTTCCATCTCCACTAATGTGGCTCTGCCCGATCCATTGAAACCATCCCCGAGCTTCTACGACCTTCGGAAATGGTGAAACCACCAAATCTAAAAAAAAAAAAGTACGAGATATTTTCGAATAACTTTTTTTCTGAAAGGCCTAGAGACTTGGGCATTTCATGATTAATAAAGGGTAGCCTTCCACGCAACCACACCGAATTTCAGCACGTTTCGAGCAAGCAGCGCAGAGTTATTCACCCTATGGTGAATATGGGTTAGGGTTGCAATTAGGGTTAGGGTTAGGGTTGTGATTAGGGTTAGGGTTAGGGTTGTGATTAGGGTTAGGGATGAATACCCATTGGAGATCAAGATATTCTTCAATAACTTTTTTTCTGTAGGTCATAGAGACTTGGAAGTTGGTTCCATCTCCACTAATGTGGCTATGCCCGATCCATTGGTACCACCCCTGAGCTTCTACGACCTTTGGAAGGGGTAGGGTTAGGGCTGTGACTAGTGTTGGATTTTTGGGTTGTGATTAGGGTTAGGGTTAGGGATGGAAACCTATTGCAGATCAAGATATTCTTCAATAACTTTTTTTCTGAAGGTCATAGAGACTTGGAAGTTGGTTCCATCTCCACTAATGTGGCTCTGCCCGATCCATTGAAACCATCCCCGAGCTTCTACGACCTTCGGAAATGGTGAAACCACCAAATCTAAAAAAAAAAGTACGAGATATTTTCGAATAACTTTTTTTCTGAAAGGCCTAGAGACTTGGGCATTTCATGATTAATTAAGGGTAGCTTTCCACGCAACCACACCGAATTTCAGCACGTTTCGAGCAAGCAGCGCAGAGTTATTCACCCTATGGTGAATATGGGTTAGGGTTGCAATTAAGGTTAGGGTTAGGGTTGTGATTAGGGTTAGGGTTAGGGTTGTGATTAGGGTTAGGGTTGTGATTAGGGTTAGGGATGAATACCCATTGGAGATCAAGATATTCTTCAATAACTTTTTTTCTGTAGGTCATAGAGACTTGGAAGTTGGTTCCATCTCCACTAATGTGGCTATGCCCGATCCATTGGTACCACCCCTGAGCTTCTACGACCTTTGGAAGGGGTAGGGTTAGGGCTGTGACTAGTGTTGGATTTTTGGGTTGTGATTAGGGTTAGGGTTAGGGATGGAACCCTATTGCAGATCAAGATATTCTTCAATAACTTTTTTTCTGAAGGTCATAGAGACTTGGAAGTTGGTTCCATCTCCACTAATGTGGCTCTGCCCGATCCATTGAAACCATCCCCGAGCTTCTACGACCTTCGGAAATGGTGAAACCACCAAATCTAAAAAAAAAAGTACGAGATATTTTCGAATAACTTTTTTTCTGAAAGTCCTAGAGACTTGGGCATTTCATGATTAATAAAGGGTAGCCTTCCACGCAACCACACCGAATTTCAGCACGTTTCGAGCAAGCAGCGCAGAGTTATTCACCCTATGCTGAATATGGGTTAGGGTTGCAATTAGGGTTAGGGTTAGGGTTGTGATTAGGGTTAGGGTTAGGGTTGTGATTAGGGTTAGGGTTGTGATTAGGGTTAGGGATGAATACCCATTGGAGATCAAGATATTCTTCAATAACTTTTTTTCTGTAGGTCATAGAGACTTGGAAGTTGGTTCCATCTCCACTAATGTGGCTATGCCCGATCCATTGGTACCACCCCTGAGCTTCTACGACCTTTGGAAGGGGTAGGGTTAGGGCTGTGACTAGTGTTGGATTTTTGGGTTGTGATTAGGGTTAGGGTTAGGGATGGAACCCTATTGCAGATCAAGATATTCTTCAATAACTTTTTTTCTGAAGGTCATAGAGACTTGGAAGTTGGTTCCATCTCCACTAATGTGGCTCTGCCCGATCCATTGAAACCATCCCCGAGCTTCTACGACCTTCGGAAATGGTGAAACCACCAAATCTAAAAAAAAAAGTACGAGATATTTTCGAATAACTTTTTTTCTGAAAGTCCTAGAGACTTGGGCATTTCATGATTAATAAAGGGTAGCCTTCCACGCAACCACACCGAATTTCAGCACGTTTCGAGCAAGCAGCGCAGAGTTATTCACCCTATGCTGAATATGGGTGAGGGTTGCAATTAGGGTTAGGGTTAGGGTTGTGATTAGGGTTAGGGTTGTGATTAGGGTTAGGGATGAATACCCATTGGAGATCAAGATATTCTTCAATAACTTTTTTTCTGTAGGTCATAGAGACTTGGAGGTTGGTTCCATCTCCACTAATGTGGCTATGCCCGATCCATTGGTACCACCCCTGAGCTTCTACGACCTTTGGAAGGGGTAGGGTTAGGGCTGTGACTAGTGTTGGATTTTTGGGTTGTGATTAGGGTTAGGGTTAGGGATGGAAACCTATTGCAGATCAAGATATTCTTCAATAACTTTTTTTCTGAAGGTCATAGAGACTTGGAAGTTGGTTCCATCTCCACTAATGTGGCTCTGCCCGATCCATTGAAACCATCCCCGAGCTTCTACGACCTTCGGAAATGGTGAAACCACCAAATCTAAAAAAAAAAGTACGAGATATTTTCGAATAACTTTTTTTCTGAAAGTCCTAGAGACTTGGGCATTTCATGATTAATAAAGGGTAGCCTTCCACGCAACCACACCGAATTTCAGCACGTTTCGAGCAAGCAGCGCAGAGTTATTCACCCTATGCTGAATATGGGTGAGGGTTGCAATTAGGGTTAGGGTTAGGGTTGTGATTAGGGTTAGGGTTAGGGTTGTGATTAGGGTTAGGGTTGTGATTAGGGTTAGGGATGAATACCCATTGGAGATCAAGATATTCTTCAATAACTTTTTTTCTGTAGGTCATAGAGACTTGGAAGTTGGTTCCATCTCCACTAATGTGGCTATGCCCGATCCATTGGTACCACCCCTGAGCTTCTACGACCTTTGGAAGGGGTAGGGTTAGGGCTGTGACTAGTTGTGGATTTTTGGGTTGTGATTAGGGTTAGGGTTAGGGATGGAAACCTATTGCAGATCAAGATATTCTTCAATAACTTTTTTTCTGAAGGTCATAGAGACTTGGAAGTTGGTTCCATCTCCACTAATGTGGCTCTGCCCGATCCATTGAAACCATCCCCGAGCTTCTACGACCTTCGAAAATGGTGAAACCACCAAATCTAAAAAAAAAAGTACGAGATATTTTCAAATAACTTTTTTTCTGAAAGTCCTAGAGACTTGGGCATTTCATGATTAATAAAGGGTAGCCTTCCACGCAACCACACCGAATTTCAGCACGTTTCGAGCAAGCAGCGCAGAGTTATTCACCCTATGCTGAATATGGGTGAGGGTTGCAATTAGGGTTAGGGTTAGGGTTGTGATTAGGGTTAGGGTTAGGGTTGTGATTAGGGTTAGGGTTGTGATTAGGGTTAGGGATGAATACCCATTGGAGATCAAGATATTCTTCAATAACTTTTTTTCTGTAGGTCATAGAGACTTGGAAGTTGGTTCCATCTCCACTAATGTGGCTATGCCCGATCCATTGGTACCACCCCTGAGCTTCTACGACCTTTGGAAGGGGTAGGGTTAGGGCTGTGACTAGTGTTGGATTTTTGGGTTGTGATTAGGGTTAGGGTTAGGGATGGAACCCTATTGCAGATCAAGATATTCTTCAATAACTTTTTTTCTGAAGGTCATAGAGACTTGGAAGTTGGTTCCATCTCCACTAATGTGGCTCTGCCCGATCCATTGAAACCATCCCCGAGCTTCTACGACCTTCGGAAATGGTGAAACCACCAAATCTAAAAAAAAAAGTACGAGATATTTTCGAATAACTTTTTTTCTGAAAGTCCTAGAGACTTGGGCATTTCATGATTAATAAAGGGTAGCCTTCCACGCAACCACACCGAATTTCAGCACGTTTCGAGCAAGCAGCGCAGAGTTATTCACCCTATGCTGAATATGGGTTAGGGTTGCAATTAGGGTTAGGGTTAGGGTTGTGATTAGGGTTAGGGTTAGGGTTGTGATTAGGGTTAGGGTTGTGATTAGGGTTAGGGATGAATACCCATTGGAGATCAAGATATTCTTCAATAACTTTTTTTCTGTAGGTCATAGAGACTTGGAAGTTGGTTCCATCTCCACTAATGTGGCTATGCCCGATCCATTGGTACCACCCCTGAGCTTCTACGACCTTTGGAAGGGGTAGGGTTAGGGCTGTGACTAGTGTTGGATTTTTGGGTTGTGATTAGGGTTAGGGTTAGGGATGGAACCCTATTGCAGATCAAGATATTCTTCAATAACTTTTTTTCTGAAGGTCATAGAGACTTGGAAGTTGGTTCCATCTCCACTAATGTGGCTCTGCCCGATCCATTGAAACCATCCCCGAGCTTCTACGACCTTCGGAAATGGTGAAACCACCAAATCTAAAAAAAAAAGTACGAGATATTTTCGAATAACTTTTTTTCTGAAAGTCCTAGAGACTTGGGCATTTCATGATTAATAAAGGGTAGCCTTCCACGCAACCACACCGAATTTCAGCACGTTTCGAGCAAGCAGCGCAGAGTTATTCACCCTATGCTGAATATGGGTGAGGGTTGCAATTAGGGTTAGGGTTAGGGTTGTGATTAGGGTTAGGGTTGTGATTAGGGTTAGGGATGAATACCCATTGGAGATCAAGATATTCTTCAATAACTTTTTTTCTGTAGGTCATAGAGACTTGGAGGTTGGTTCCATCTCCACTAATGTGGCTATGCCCGATCCATTGGTACCACCCCTGAGCTTCTACGACCTTTGGAAGGGGTAGGGTTAGGGCTGTGACTAGTGTTGGATTTTTGGGTTGTGATTAGGGTTAGGGTTAGGGATGGAAACCTATTGCAGATCAAGATATTCTTCAATAACTTTTTTTCTGAAGGTCATAGAGACTTGGAAGTTGGTTCCATCTCCACTAATGTGGCTCTGCCCGATCCATTGAAACCATCCCCGAGCTTCTACGACCTTCGGAAATGGTGAAACCACCAAATCTAAAAAAAAAAGTACGAGATATTTTCGAATAACTTTTTTTCTGAAAGTCCTAGAGACTTGGGCATTTCATGATTAATAAAGGGTAGCCTTCCACGCAACCACACCGAATTTCAGCACGTTTCGAGCAAGCAGCGCAGAGTTATTCACCCTATGCTGAATATGGGTGAGGGTTGCAATTAGGGTTAGGGTTAGGGTTGTGATTAGGGTTAGGGTTAGGGTTGTGATTAGGGTTAGGGTTGTGATTAGGGTTAGGGATGAATACCCATTGGAGATCAAGATATTCTTCAATAACTTTTTTTCTGTAGGTCATAGAGACTTGGAAGTTGGTTCCATCTCCACTAATGTGGCTATGCCCGATCCATTGGTACCACCCCTGAGCTTCTACGACCTTTGGAAGGGGTAGGGTTAGGGCTGTGACTAGTTGTGGATTTTTGGGTTGTGATTAGGGTTAGGGTTAGGGATGGAAACCTATTGCAGATCAAGATATTCTTCAATAACTTTTTTTCTGAAGGTCATAGAGACTTGGAAGTTGGTTCCATCTCCACTAATGTGGCTCTGCCCGATCCATTGAAACCATCCCCGAGCTTCTACGACCTTCGAAAATGGTGAAACCACCAAATCTAAAAAAAAAAGTACGAGATATTTTCAAATAACTTTTTTTCTGAAAGTCCTAGAGACTTGGGCATTTCATGATTAATAAAGGGTAGCCTTCCACGCAACCACACCGAATTTCAGCACGTTTCGAGCAAGCAGCGCAGAGTTATTCACCCTATGCTGAATATGGGTGAGGGTTGCAATTAGGGTTAGGGTTAGGGTTGTGATTAGGGTTAGGGTTAGGGTTGTGATTAGGGTTAGGGTTGTGATTAGGGTTAGGGATGAATACCCATTGGAGATCAAGATATTCTTCAATAACTTTTTTTCTGTAGGTCATAGAGACTTGGAAGTTGGTTCCATCTCCACTAATGTGGCTATGCCCGATCCATTGGTACCACCCCTGAGCTTCTACGACCTTTGGAAGGGGTAGGGTTAGGGCTGTGACTAGTGTTTGATTTTTGGGTTGTGATTAGGGTTAGGGTTAGGGATGGAAACCTATTGCAGATCAAGATATTCTTCAATAACTTTTTTTCTGAAGGTCATAGAGACTTGGAAGTTGGTTCCATCTCCACTAATGTGGCTCTGCCCGATCCATTGAAACCATCCCCGGGCTTCTACGACCTTCGGAAATGGTGAAACCACCAAATCTAAAAAAAAAAGTACGAGATATTTTCGAATAACTTTTTTTCTGAAAGGCCTAGAGACTTGGGCATTTCATGATTAATAAAGGGTAGCCTTCCACGCAACCACACCGAATTTCAGCACGTTTCGAGCAAGCAGCGCAGAGTTATTCACCCTATGCTGAATATGGGTGAGGGTTGCAATTAGGGTTAGGGTTAGGGTTGTGATTAGGGTTAGGGTTAGGGTTGTGATTAGGGTTAGGGTTGTGATTAGGGTTAGGGATGAATACCCATTGGAGATCAAGATATTCTTCAATAACTTTTTTTCTGTAGGTCATAGAGACTTGGAAGTTGGTTCCATCTCCACTAATGTGGCTATGCCCGATCCATTGGTACCACCACTGAGCTTCTACGACCTTTGGAAGGGGTAGGGTTAGGGCTGTGACTAGTGTTGGATTTTTGGGTTGTGATTAGGGTTAGGGTTAGGGATGGAAACCTATTGCAGATCAAGATATTCTTCAATAACTTTTTTTCTGAAGGTCATAGAGACTTGGAAGTTGGTTCCATCTCCACTAATGTGGCTCTGCCCGATCCATTGAAACCATCCCCGGGCTTCTACGACCTTCGGAAATGGTGAAACCACCAAATCTAAAAAAAAAAGTACGAGATATTTTCGAATAACTTTTTTTCTGAAAGTCCTAGAGACTTGGGCATTTCATGATTAATAAAGGGTAGCCTTCCACGCAACCACACCGAATTTCAGCACGTTTCGAGCAAGCAGCGCAGAGTTATTCACCCTATGGTGAATATGGGTTAGGGTTGCAATTAGGGTTAGGGTTAGGGTTGTGATTAGGGTTAGGGTTGTGATTAGGGTTAGGGTTGTGATTAGGGTTAGGGATGAATACCCATTGGAGATCAAGATATTCTTCAATAACTTTTTTTCTGTAGGTCATAGAGACTTGGAAGTTGGTTCAATCTCCACTAATGTGGCTATGCCCGATCCATTGGTACCACCCCTGAGCTTCTACGACCTTTGGAAGGGGTAGGGTTAGGGCTGTGACTAGTGTTGGATTTTTGGGTTGTGATTAGGGTTAGGGTTAGGGATGGAAACCTATTGCAGATCAAGATATTCTTCAATAACTTTTTTTCTGAAGGTCATAGAGACTTGGAAGTTGGTTCCATCTCCACTAATGTGGCTCTGCCCGATCCATTGAAACCATCCCCGAGCTTCTACGACCTTCGGAAATGGTGAAACCACCAAATCTAAAAAAAAAAGTACGAGATATTTTCGAATAACTTTTTTTCTGAAAGGCCTAGAGACTTGGCCATTTCATGATTAATTAAGGGTAGCTTTCCACGCAACCACACCGAATTTCAGCACGTTTCGAGCAAGCAGCGCAGAGTTATTCACCCTATGCTGAATATGGGTTAGGGTTGCAATTAGGGTTAGGGTTAGGGTTGTGATTAGGGTTAGGGATGAATACCCATTGGAGATCAAGATATTCTTCAATAACTTTTTTTCTGTAGGTCATAGACACTTGGAAGTTGGTTCCATCTCCACTAATGTGGCTATGCCCGATCCATTGGTACCACCCCTGAGCTTCTACGACCTTTGGAAGGGGTAGGGTTAGGGCTGTGACTAGTGTTGGATTTTTGGGTTGTGATTAGGGTTAGGGATGGAAACCTATTGCAGATCAAGATATTCTTCAATAACTTTTTTTCTGAAGGTCATAGAGACTTGGAAGTTGGTTCCATCTCCACTAATGTGGCTCTGCCCGATCCATTGAAACCATCCCCGAGCTTCTACGACCTTCGGAAATGGTGAAACCACCAAATCTAAAAAAAAAAGTACGAGATATTTTCGAATAACTTTTTTTCTGAAAGTCCTAGAGACTTGGGCATTTCATGATTAATAAAGGGTAGCCTTCCACGCAACCACACCGAATTTCAGCACGTTTCGAGCAAGCAGCGCAGAGTTATTCACCCTATGCTGAATATGGGTGAGGGTTGCAATTAGGGTTAGGGTTAGGGTTGTGATTAGGGTTAGGGTTGTGATTAGGGTTAGGGATGAATACCCATTGGAGATCAAGATATTCTTCAATAACTTTTTTTCTGTAGGTCATAGACACTTGGAAGTTGGTTCCATCTCCACTAATGTGGCTATGCCCGATCCATTGGTACCACCCCTGAGCTTCTACGACCTTTGGAAGGGGTAGGGTTAGGGCTGTGACTAGTGTTGGATTTTTGGGTTGTGATTAGGGTTAGGGTTAGGGATGGAAACCTATTGCAGATCAAGATATTCTTCAATAACTTTTTTTCTGAAGGTCATAGAGACTTGGAAGTTGGTTCCATCTCCACTAATGTGGCTCTGCCCGATCCATTGAAACCATCCCCGAGCTTCTACGACCTTCGGAAATGGTGAAACCACCAAATCTAAAAAAAAAAGTACGAGATATTTTCGAATAACTTTTTTTCTGAAAGTCCTAGAGACTTGGGCATTTCATGATTAATAAAGGGTTGGCTTCCACGCAACCACACCGAATTTCAGCACGTTTCGAGCAAGCAGCGCAGAGTAATTCACCCTATGCTGAATATGGGTGAGGGTTGCAATTAGGGTTAGGGTTGTGATTAGGGTTAGGGTTGTGATTAGGGTTAGGGATGAATACCCATTGGAGATCAAGATATTCTTCAATAACTTTTTTTCTGTAGGTCATAGAGACTTGGAAGTTGGTTCCATCTCCACTAATGTGGCTATGCCCGATCCATTGGTACCACCCCTGAGCTTCTACGACCTTTGGAAGGGGTAGGGTTAGGGCTGTGACTAGTGTTGGATTTTTGGGTTGTGATTAGGGTTAGGGTTAGGGATGGAAACCTATTGCAGATCAAGATATTCTTCAATAACTTTTTTTCTGAAGGTCATAGAGACTTGGAAGTTGGTTCCATCTCCACTAATGTGGCTCTGCCCGATCCATTGAAACCATCCCCGAGCTTCTACGACCTTCGGAAATGGTGAAACCACCAAATCTAAAAAAAAAAGTACGAGATATTTTCGAATAACTTTTTTTCTGAAAGTCCTAGAGACTTGGGCATTTCATGATTAATAAAGGGTAGCCTTCCACGCAACCACACCGAATTTCAGCACGTTTCGAGCAAGCAGCGCAGAGTTATTCACCCTATGGTGAATATGGGTTAGGGTTGCAATTAGGGTTAGGGTTAGGGTTGTGATTAGGGTTAGGGTTAGGGTTGTGATTAGGGTTAGGGTTGTGATTAGGGTTAGGGATGAATACCCATTGGAGATCAAGATATTCTTCAATAACTTTTTTTCTGTAGGTCATAGAGACTTGGAAGTTGATTCCATCTCCACTAATGTGGCTATGCCCGATCCATTGGTACCACCCCTGAGCTTCTACGACCTTTGGAAGGGGTAGGGTTAGGGCTGTGACTAGTGTTGGATTTTTGGGTTGTGATTAGGGTTAGGGTTAGGGATGGAAACCTATTGCAGATCAAGATATTCTTCAATAACTTTTTTTCTGAAGGTCATAGAGACTTGGAAGTTGGTTCCATCTCCACTAATGTGGCTCTGCCCGATCCATTGAAACCATCCCCGAGCTTCTACGACCTTCGGAAATGGTGAAACCACCAAATCTAAAAAAAAAAGTACGAGATATTTTCGAATAACTTTTTTTCTGAAAGTCCTAGAGACTTGGGCATTTCATGATTAATAAAGGGTTGGCTTCCACGCAACCACACCGAATTTCAGCACGTTTCGAGCAAGCAGCGCAGAGTTATTCACCCTATGCTGAATATGGGTGAGGGTTGCAATTAGGGTTAGGGTTGTGATTAGGGTTAGGGTTGTGATTAGGGTTAGGGATGAATACCCATTGGAGATCAAGATATTCTTCAATAACTTTTTTTCTGTAGGTCATAGAGACTTGGAAGTTGGTTCCATCTCCACTAATGTGGCTATGCCCGATCCATTGGTACCACCACTGAGCTTCTACGACCTTTGGAAGGGGTAGGGTTAGGGCTGTGACTAGTGTTGGATTTTTGGGTTGTGATTAGGGTTAGGGTTAGGGATGGAAACCTATTGCAGATCAAGATATTCTTCAATAACTTTTTTTCTGAAGGTCATAGAGACTTGGAAGTTGGTTCCATCTCCACTAATGTGGCTCTGCCCGATCCATTGAAACCATCCCCGACCTTCTACGACCTTCGGAAATGGTGAAACCACCAAATCTAAAAAAAAAAGTACGAGATATTTTTGAATAACTTTTTTTCTGAAAGTCCTAGAGACTTGGGCATTTCATGATTAATAAAGGGTAGCCTTCCACGCAACCACACCGAATTTCAGCACGTTTCGAGCAAGCAGCGCAGAGTTATTCACCCTATGCTGAATATGGGTGAGGGTTGCAATTAGGGTTAGGGTTAGGGTTGTGATTAGGGTTAGGGTTGTGATTAGGGTTAGGGATGAATACCCATTGGAGATCAAGATATTCTTCAATAACTTTTTTTCTGTAGGTCATAGAGACTTGGAAGTTGGTTCCATCTCCACTAATGTGGCTCTGCCCGATCCATTGGTACCACCCCTGAGCTTCTACGACCTTTGGAAGGGGTAGGGTTAGGGCTGTGACTAGTGTTGGATTTTTGTGTTGTGATTAGGGTTAGGGTTAGGGATGGAAACCTATTGCAGATCAAGATATTCTTCAATAACTTTTTTTCTGAAGGTCATAGAGACTTGGAAGTTGGTTCCATCTCCACTAATGTGGCTCTGCCCGATCCATTGAAACCATCCCCGAGCTTCTACGACCTTCGGAAATGGTGAAACCACCAAATCTAAAAAAAAAAGTACGAGATATTTTTGAATAACTTTTTTTCTGAAAGTCCTAGAGACTTGGGCATTTCATGATTAATAAAGGGTAGCCTTCCACGCAACCACACCGAATTTCAGCAGGTTTCGAGCAAGCAGCGCAGAGTTATTCACCCTATGCTGAATATGGGTGAGGGTTGCAATTAGGGTTAGGGTTAGGGTTGTGATTAGGGTTAGGGTTGTGATTAGGGTTAGGGATGAATACCCATTGGAGATCAAGATATTCTTCAATAACTTTTTTTCTGTAGGTCATAGAGACTTGGAAGTTGGTTCCATCTCCACTAATGTGGCTATGCCCGATCCATTGGTACCACCCCTGAGCTTCTACGACCTTTGGAAGGGGTAGGGTTAGGGCTGTGACTAGTGTTGGATTTTTGGGTTGTGATTAGGGTTAGGGTTAGGGATGGAAACCTATTGCAGATCAAGATATTCTTCAATAACTTTTTTTCTGAAGGTCATAGAGACTTGGAAGTTGGTTCCATCTCCACTAATGTGGCTCTGCCCGATCCATTGAAACCATCCCCGAGCTTCTACGACCTTCGGAAATGGTGAAACCACCAAATCTAAAAAAAAAAGTACGAGATATTTTCGAATAACTTTTTTTCTGAAAGTCCTAGAGACTTGGGCATTTCATGATTAATAAAGGGTAGCCTTCCACGCAACCACACCGAATTTCAGCACGTTTCGAGCAAGCAGCGCAGAGTTATTCACCCTATGCTGAATATGGGTGAGGGTTGCAATTAGGGTTAGGGTTAGGGTTGTGATTAGGGTTAGGGTTGTGATTAGGGTTAGGGATGAATACCCATTGGAGATCAAGATATTCTTCAATAACTTTTTTTCTGTAGGTCATAGAGACTTGGAAGTTGGTTCCATCTCCACTAATGTGAGTATGCCCGATCCATTGGTACCACCCCCGAGCTCCTACGACCTTTGGAAGGGTTAGGGTTAAGGTTGTGATCAGTGTTTGATTTTTGGGTTGTGATTAGGGTTAGGGTTAGGGATGGAAACCTATTGCAGATCAAGATATTCTTCAATAACTTTTTTTCTGTAGGTCATAGAGACTTGGAAGTTGGTTCCATCTCCACTAATGTGGCTATGCCCGATCCATTGGTACCACTCCTGAGCTTCTACGACCTTCGGAAATGGTGAAACCACCAAATCTAAAAAAAAAAGTACGAGATATTTTCGAATAACTTTTTTTCTGAAAGTCCTAGAGACTTGGGCATTTCATGATTAATAAAGGGTAGCCTTCCACGCAACCACACCGAATTTCAGCACGTTTCGAGCAAGCAGCGCAAAGTTATTCACCCTATGCTGAATATGGGTGAGGGTTGCAATTAGGGTTAGGGTTAGGGTTGTGATTAGGGTTAGGGTTGTGATTAGGGTTAGGGTTGTGATTAGGGTTAGGGATGAATACCCATTGGAGATCAAGATATTCTTCAATAACTTTTTTTCTGTAGGTCATAGAGACTTGGAAGTTGGTTCCATCTCCACTAATGTGGCTATGCCCGATCCATTGGTACCACCCCTGAGCTTCTACGACCTTTGGAAGGGGTAGGGTTAGGGCTGTGACTAGTGTTGGATTTTTGGGTTGTGATTAGGGTTAGGGTTAGGGATGGAAACCTATTGCAGATCAAGATATTCTTCAATAACTTTTTTTCTGAAGGTCATAGAGACTTGGAAGTTGGTTCCATCTCCACTAATGTGGCTCTGCCCGATCCATTGAAACCATCCCCGAGCTTCTACGACCTTCGGAAATGGTGAAACCACCAAATCTAAAAAAAAAAGTACGAGATATTTTCGAATAACTTTTTTTCTGAAAGTCCTAGAGACTTGGGCATTTCATGATTAATAAAGGGTAGCCTTCCACGCAACCACACCGAATTTCAGCACGTTTCGAGCAAGCAGCGCAAAGTTATTCACCCTATGCTGAATATGGGTGAGGGTTGCAATTAGGGTTAGGGTTAGGGTTGTGATTAGGGTTAGGGTTGTGATTAGGGTTAGGGTTGTGATTAGGGTTAGGGATGAATACCCATTGGAGATCAAGATATTCTTCAATAACTTTTTTTCTGTAGGTCATAGAGACTTGGAAGTTGGTTCCATCTCCACTAATGTGGCTATGCCCGATCCATTGGTACCACCCCTGAGCTTCTACGACCTTTGGAAGGGGTAGGGTTAGGGCTGTGACTAGTGTTGGATTTTTGGGTTGTGATTAGGGTTAGGGTTAGGGATGGAAACCTATTGCAGATCAAGATATTCTTCAATAACTTTTTTTCTGAAGGTCATAGAGACTTGGAAGTTGGTTCCATCTCCACTAATGTGGCTCTGCCCGATCCATTGAAACCATCCCCGAGCTTCTACGACCTTCGGAAATGGTGAAACCACCAAATCTGAAAAAAAAAGTACGAGATATTTTCGAATAACTTTTTTTCTGAAAGTCCTAGAGACTTGGGCATTTCATGATTAATAAAGGGTAGCCTTCCACGCAACCACACCGAATTTCAGCACGTTTCGAGCAAGCAGCGCAGAGTTATTCACCCTATGCTGAATATGGGTGAGGGTTGCAATTAGGGTTAGGGTTAGGGTTGTGATTAGGGTTAGGGTTAGGGTTGTGATTAGGGTTAGGGTTGTGATTAGGGTTAGGGATGAATACCCATTGGAGATCAAGATATTCTTCAATAACTTTTTTTCTGTAGGTCATAGAGACTTGGAAGTTGGTTCCATCTCCACTAATGTGGCTCTGCCCGATCCATTGAAACCATCCCCGAGCTTCTACGACCTTCGGAAATGGTGAAACCACCAAATCTAAAAAAAAAAAAGTACGAGATATTTTCGAATAACTTTTTTTCTGAAAGGCCTAGAGACTTGGGCATTTCATGATTAATAAAGGGTAGCCTTCCACGCAACCACACCGAATTTCAGCACGTTTCGAGCAAGCAGCGCAGAGTTATTCACCCTATGCTGAATATGGGTGAGGGTTGCAATTAGGGTTAGGGTTAGGGTTGTGATTAGGGTTAGGGTTGTGATTAGGGTTAGGGTTGTGATTAGGGTTAGGGATGAATACCCATTGGAGATCAAGATATTCTTCAATAACTTTTTTTCTGTAGGTCATAGAGACTTGGAAGTTGGTTCCATCTCCACTAATGTGGCTATGCCCGATCCATTGGTACCACCCCTGAGCTTCTACGACCTTTGGAAGGGGTAGGGTTAGGGCTGTGACTAGTGTTGGATTTTTGGGTTGTGATTAGGGTTAGGGTTAGGGATGGAAACCTATTGCAGATCAAGATATTCTTCAATAACTTTTTTTCTGAAGGTCATAGAGACTTGGAAGTTGGTTCCATCTCCACTAATGTGGCTCTGCCCGATCCATTGAAACCATCCCCGAGCTTCTACGACCTTCGGAAATGGTGAAACCACCAAATCTGAAAAAAAAAGTACGAGATATTTTCGAATAACTTTTTTTCTGAAAGTCCTAGAGACTTGGGCATTTCATGATTAATAAAGGGTAGCCTTCCACGCAACCACACCGAATTTCAGCACGTTTCGAGCAAGCAGCGCAGAGTTATTCACCCTATGCTGAATATGGGTGAGGGTTGCAATTAGGGTTAGGGTTAGGGTTGTGATTAGGGTTAGGGTTAGGGTTGTGATTAGGGTTAGGGTTGTGATTAGGGTTAGGGATGAATACCCATTGGAGATCAAGATATTCTTCAATAACTTTTTTTCTGTAGGTCATAGAGACTTGGAAGTTGGTTCCATCTCCACTAATGTGGCTCTGCCCGATCCATTGAAACCATCCCCGAGCTTCTACGACCTTCGGAAATGGTGAAACCACCAAATCTAAAAAAAAAAAAGTACGAGATATTTTCGAATAACTTTTTTTCTGAAAGGCCTAGAGACTTGGGCATTTCATGATTAATAAAGGGTAGCCTTCCACGCAACCACACCGAATTTCAGCACGTTTCGAGCAAGCAGCGCAGAGTTATTCACCCTATGGTGAATATGGGTTAGGGTTGCAATTAGGGTTAGGGTTAGGGTTGTGATTAGGGTTAGGGTTGTGATTAGGGTTAGGGATGAATACCCATTGGAGATCAAGATATTCTTCAATAACTTTTTTTCTGTAGGTCATAGAGACTTGGAAGTTGGTTCCATCTCCACTAATGTGGCTATGCCCGATCCATTGGTACCACCCCTGAGCTTCTACGACCTTTGGAAGGGGTAGGGTTAGGGCTGTGACTAGTGTTGGATTTTTGGGTTGTGATTAGGGTTAGGGATGGAAACCTATTGCAGATCAAGATATTCTTCAATAACTTTTTTTCTGAAGGTCATAGAGACTTGGAAGTTGGTTCCATCTCCACTAATGTGGCTCTGCCCGATCCATTGAAACCATCCCCGAGCTTCTACGACCTTCGGAAATGGTGAAACCACCAAATCTAAAAAAAAAAGTACGAGATATTTTCGAATAACTTTTTTTCTGAAAGTCCTAGAGACTTGGGCATTTCATGATTAATAAAGGGTAGCCTTCCACGCAACCACACCGAATTTCAGCACGTTTCGAGCAAGCAGCGCAGAGTTATTCACCCTATGCTGAATATGGGTGAGGGTTGCAATTAGGGTTAGGGTTAGGGTTGTGATTAGGTTTAGGGTTGTGATTAGGGTTAGGGATGAATACCCATTGGAGATCAAGATATTCTTCAATAACTTTTTTTCTGTAGGTCATAGAGACTTGGAAGTTGGTTCCATCTCCACTAATGTGGCTATGCCCGATCCATTGGTACCACCCCTGAGCTTCTACGACCTTTGGAAGGGGTAGGGTTAGGGCTGTGACTAGTGTTGGATTTTTGGGTTGTGATTAGGGTTAGGGTTAGGGATGGAAACCTATTGCAGATCAAGATATTCTTCAATAACTTTTTTTCTGAAGGTCATAGAGACTTGGAAGTTGGTTCCATCTCCACTAATGTGGCTCTGCCCGATCCATTGAAACCATCCCCGAGCTTCTACGACCTTCGGAAATGGTGAAACCACCAAATCTAAAAAAAAAAGTACGAGATATTTTCGAATAACTTTTTTTCTGAAAGTCCTAGAGACTTGGGCATTTTATGATTAATAAAGGGTAGCCTTCCACGCAACCACACCGAATTTCAGCACGTTTCGAGCAAGCAGCGCAGAGTTATTCACCCTATGCTGAATATGGGTGAGGGTTGCAATTAGGGTTAGGGTTAGGGTTGTGATTAGGGTTAGGGTTGTGATTAGGGTTAGGGTTGTGGTTAGGGTTAGGGATGAATACCCATTGGAGATCAAGATATTCTTCAATAACTTTTTTTCTGTAGGTCATAGAGACTTGGAAGTTGGTTCCATCTCCACTAATGTGGCTATGCCCGATCCATTGGTACCACCCCTGAGCTTCTATGACCTTTGGAAGGGGTAGGGTTAGGGCTGTGACTAGTGTTTGATTTTTGGGTTGTGATTAGGGTTAGGGTTAGGGATGGAAACCTATTGCAGATCAAGATATTCTTCAATAACTTTTTTTCTGAAGGTCATAGAGACTTGGAAGTTGGTTCCATCTCCACTAATGTGGCTCTGCCCGATCCATTGAAACCATCCCCGAGCTTCTACGACCTTCGGAAATGGTGAAACCACCAAATCTAAAAAAAAAAGTACGAGATATTTTCGAATAACTTTTTTTCTGAAAGTCCTAGAGACTTGGGCATTTCATGATTAATAAAGGGTAGCCTTCCACGCAACCACACCGAATTTCAGCACGTTTCGAGCAAGCAGCGCAGAGTTATTCACCCTATGCTGAATATGGGTGAGGGTTGCAATTAGGGTTAGGGTTAGGGTTGTGATTAGGGTTAGGGTTGTGATTAGGGTTAGGGTTAGGGTTGTGATTAGGGTTAGGGTTGTGGTTAGGGTTAGGGATGAATACCCATTGGAGATCAAGATATTCTTCAATAACTTTTTTTCTGTAGGTCATAGAGACTTGGAAGTTGGTTCCATCTCCACTAATGTGGCTCTGCCCGATCCATTGAAACCATCCCCGAGCTTCTACGACCTTCGGAAATGGTGAAACCACCAAATCTAAAAAAAAGAGTACGAGATATTTTCGAATAACTTTTTTTCTGAAAGTCCTAGAAACTTGGGCATTTCATGATTAATAAAGGGTAGCCTTCCACGCAACCACACCGAATTTCAGCACGTTTCGAGCAAGCAGCGCAGAGTTATTCACCCTATGCTGAATATGGGTGAGGGTTGCAATTAGGGTTAGGGTTAGGGTTGTGATTAGGGTTAGGGTTAGGGTTGTGATTAGGGTTAGGGTTGTGGTTAGGGTTAGGGATGAATACCCATTGGAGATCAAGATATTCTTCAATAACTTTTTTTCTGTAGGTCATAGAGACTTGGAAGTTGGTTCCATCTCCACTAATGTGGCTATGCCCGATCCATTGGTACCACCCCTGAGCTTCTATGACCTTTGGAAGGGGTAGGGTTAGGGCTGTGACTAGTGTTTGATTTTTGGGTTGTGATTAGGGTTAGGGTTAGGGATGGAAACCTATTGCAGATCAAGATATTCTTCAATAACTTTTTTTCTGAAGGTCATAGAGACTTGGAAGTTGGTTCCATCTCCACTAATGTGGCTCTGCCCGATCCATTGAAACCATCCCCGAGCTTCTACGACCTTCGGAAATGGTGAAACCACCAAATCTAAAAAAAAAAGTACGAGATATTTTCGAATAACTTTTTTTCTGAAAGTCCTAGAGACTTGGGCATTTCATGATTAATAAAGGGTAGCCTTCCACGCAACCACACCGAATTTCAGCACGTTTCGAGCAAGCAGCGCAGAGTTATTCACCCTATGCTGAATATGGGTGAGGGTTGCAATTAGGGTTAGGGTTAGGGTTGTGATTAGGGTTAGGGATGAATACCCATTGGAGATCAAGATATTCTTCAATAACTTTTTTTCTGTAGGTCATAGAGACTTGGAAGTTGGTTCCATCTCCACTAATGTGGCTATGCCCGATCCATTGGTACCACCCCTGAGCTTCTACGACCTTTGGAAGGGGTAGGGTTAGGGCTGTGACTAGTGTTGGATTTTTGGGTTGTGATTAGGGTTAGGGTTAGGGATGGAAACCTATTGCAGATCAAGATATTCTTCAATAACTTTTTTTCTGAAGGTCATAGAGACTTGGAAGTTGGTTCCATCTCCACTAATGTGGCTCTGCCCGATCCATTGAAACCATCCCCGAGCTTCTACGACCTTCGGAAATGGTGAAACCACCAAATCTAAAAAAAAAAGTACGAGATATTTTCGAATAACTTTTTTTCTGAAAGTCCTAGAGACTTGGGCATTTCATGATTAATAAAGGGTAGCCTTCCACGCAACCACACCGAATTTCAGCACGTTTCGAGCAAGCAGCGCAGAGTTATTCACCCTATGCTGAATATGGGTGAGGGTTGCAATTAGGGTTAGGGTTAGGGTTGTGATTAGGGTTAGGGTTGTGATTAGGGTTAGGGATGAATACCCATTGGAGATCAAGATATTCTTCAATAACTTTTTTTCTGTAGGTCATAGAGACTTGGAAGTTGGTTCCATCTCCACTAATGTGGCTATGCCCGATCCATTGGTACCACCCCTGAGCTTCTACGACCTTTGGAAGGGGTAGGGTTAGGGCTGTGACTAGTGTTGGATTTTTGGGTTGTGATTAGGGTTAGGGTTAGGGATGGAAACCTATTGCAGATCAAGATATTCTTCAATAACTTTTTTTCTGAAGGTCATAGAGACTTGGAAGTTGGTTCCATCTCCACTAATGTGGCTCTGCCCGATCCATTGAAACCATCCCCGAGCTTCTACGACCTTCGGAAATGGTGAAACCACCAAATCTAAAAAAAAAAGTACGAGATATTTTCGAATAACTTTTTTTCTGAAAGTCCTAGAGACTTGGGCATTTCATGATTAATAAAGGGTAGCCTTCCACGCAACCACACCGAATTTCAGCACGTTTCGAGCAAGCAGCGCAGAGTTATTCACCCTATGCTGAATATGGGTGAGGGTTGCAATTAGGGTTAGGGTTAGGGTTGTGATTAGGGTTAGGGTTGTGATTAGGGTTAGGGATGAATACCCATTGGAGATCAAGATATTCTTCAATAACTTTTTTTCTGTAGGTCATAGAGACTTGGAAGTTGGTTCCATCTCCACTAATGTGGCTATGCCCGATCCATTGGTACCACCCCTGAGCTTCTACGACCATTGGAAGGGGTAGGGTTAGGGCTGTGACTAGTGTTGGATTTTTGGGTTGTGATTAGGGTTAGGGTTAGGGATGGAAACCTATTGCAGATCAAGATATTCTTCAATAACTTTTTTTCTGAAGGTCATAGAGACTTGGAAGTTGGTTCCATCTCCACTAATGTGGCTCTGCCCGATCCATTGAAACCATCCCCGAGCTTCTACGACCTTCGGAAATGGTGAAACCACCAAATCTAAAAAAAAGAGTACGAGATATTTTCGAATAACTTTTTTTCTGAAAGTCCTAGAAACTTGGGCATTTCATGATTAATAAAGGGTAGCCTTCCACGCAACCACACCGAATTTCAGCACATTTCGAGCAAGCAGCGCAGAGTTATTCACCCTATGCTGAATATGGGTGAGGGTTGCAATTAGGGTTAGGGTTAGGGTTGTGATTAGGGTTAGGGTTGTGATTAGGGTTAGGGATGAATACCCATTGGAGATCAAGATATTCTTCAATAACTTTTTTTCTGTAGGTCATAGAGACTTGGAAGTTGGTTCCATCTCCACTAATGTGGCTATGCCCGATCCATTGGTACCACCCCTGAGCTTCTACGACCTTTGGAAGGGGTAGGGTTAGGGCTGTGACTAGTGTTGGATTTTTGGGTTGTGATTAGGGTTAGGGTTAGGGATGGAAACCTATTGCAGATCAAGATATTCTTCAATAACTTTTTTTCTGAAGGTCATAGAGACTTGGAAGTTGGTTCCATCTCCACTAATGTGGCTCTGCCCGATCCATTGAAACCATCCCCGAGCTTCTACGACCTTCGGAAATGGTGAAACCACCAAATCTAAAAAAAAAAGTACGAGATATTTTCGAATAACTTTTTTTCTGAAAGTCCTAGAGACTTGGGCATTTCATGATTAATAAAGGGTAGCCTTCCACGCAACCACACCGAATTTCAGCACGTTTCGAGCAAGCAGCGCAGAGTTATTCACCCTATGCTGAATATGGGTGAGGGTTGCAATTAGGGTTAGGGTTAGGGTTGTGATTAGGGTTAGGGTTGTGATTAGGGTTAGGGATGAATACCCATTGGAGATCAAGATATTCTTCAATAACTTTTTTTCTGTAGGTCATAGAGACTTGGAAGTTGGTTCCATCTCCACTAATGTGGCTATGCCCGATCCATTGGTACCACCCCTGAGCTTCTACGACCATTGGAAGGGGTAGGGTTAGGGCTGTGACTAGTGTTGGATTTTTGGGTTGTGATTAGGGTTAGGGTTAGGGATGGAAACCTATTGCAGATCAAGATATTCTTCAATAACTTTTTTTCTGAAGGTCATAGAGACTTGGAAGTTGGTTCCATCTCCACTAATGTGGCTCTGCCCGATCCATTGAAACCATCCCCGAGCTTCTACGACCTTCGGAAATGGTGAAACCACCAAATCTAAAAAAAAGAGTACGAGATATTTTCGAATAACTTTTTTTCTGAAAGTCCTAGAAACTTGGGCATTTCATGATTAATAAAGGGTAGCCTTCCACGCAACCACACCAAATTTCAGCACGTTTCGAGCAAGCAGCGCAGAGTTATTCACCCTATGCTGAATATGGGTGAGGGTTGCAATTAGGGTTAGGGTTAGGGTTGTGATTAGGGTTAGGGTTGTGATTAGGGTTAGGGATGAATACCCATTGGAGATCAAGATATTCTTCAATAACTTTTTTTCTGTAGGTCATAGAGACTTGGAAGTTGGTTCCATCTCCACTAATGTGGCTATGCCCGATCCATTGGTACCACCCCTGAGCTTCTACGACCTTTGGAAGGGGTAGGGTTAGGGCTGTGACTAGTGTTGGATTTTTGGGTTGTGATTAGGGTTAGGGTTAGGGATGGAAACCTATTGCAGATCAAGATATTCTTCAATAACTTTTTTTCTGAAGGTCATAGAGACTTGGAAGTTGGTTCCATCTCCACTAATGTGGCTCTGCCCGATCCATTGAAACCATCCCCGAGCTTCTACGACCTTCGGAAATGGTGAAACCACCAAATCTAAAAAAAAAAGTACGAGATATTTTCGAATAACTTTTTTTCTGAAAGTCCTAGAGACTTGGGCATTTCATGATTAATAAAGGGTAGCCTTCCACGCAACCACACCGAATTTCAGCACGTTTCGAGCAAGCAGCGCAGAGTTATTCACCCTATGCTGAATATGGGTGAGGGTTGCAATTAGGGTTAGGGTTAGGGTTGTGATTAGGGTTAGGGTTGTGATTAGGGTTAGGGATGAATACCCATTGGAGATCAAGATATTCTTCAATAACTTTTTTTCTGTAGGTCATAGAGACTTGGAAGTTGGTTCCATCTCCACTAATGTGGCTATGCCCGATCCATTGGTACCACCCCTGAGCTTCTACGACCTTTGGAAGGGGTAGGGTTAGGGCTGTGACTAGTGTTGGATTTTTGGGTTGTGATTAGGGTTAGGGTTAGGGATGGAAACCTATTGCAGATCAAGATATTCTTCAATAACTTTTTTTCTGAAGGTCATAGAGACTTGGAAGTTGGTTCCATCTCCACTAATGTGGCTCTGCCCGATCCATTGAAACCATCCCCGAGCTTCTACGACCTTCGGAAATGGTGAAACCACCAAATCTAAAAAAAAAAGTACGAGATATTTTCGAATAACTTTTTTTCTGAAAGTCCTAGAGACTTGGGCATTTCATGATTAATAAAGGGTAGCCTTCCACGCAACCACACCGAATTTCAGCACGTTTCGAGCAAGCAGCGCAGAGTTATTCACCCTATGCTGAATATGGGTGAGGGTTGCAATTAGGGTTAGGGTTAGGGTTGTGATTAGGGTTAGGGTTGTGATTAGGGTTAGGGATGAATACCCATTGGAGATCAAGATATTCTTCAATAACTTTTTTTCTGTAGGTCATAGAGACTTGGAAGTTGGTTCCATCTCCACTAATGTGGCTATGCCCGATCCATTGGTACCACCCCTGAGCTTCTACGACCTTTGGAAGGGGTAGGGTTAGGGCTGTGACTAGTGTTGGATTTTTGGGTTGTGATTAGGGTTAGGGTTAGGGATGGAAACCTATTGCAGATCAAGATATTCTTCAATAACTTTTTTTCTGAAGGTCATAGAGACTTGGAAGTTGGTTCCATCTCCACTAATGTGGCTCTGCCCGATCCATTGAAACCATCCCCGAGCTTCTACGACCTTCGGAAATGGTGAAACCACCAAATCTAAAAAAAAAAGTACGAGATATTTTCGAATAACTTTTTTTCTGAAAGTCCTAGAGACTTGGGCATTTCATGATTAATAAAGGGTAGCCTTCCACGCAACCACACCGAATTTCAGCACGTTTCGAGCAAGCAGCGCAGAGTTATTCACCCTATGCTGAATATGGGTGAGGGTTGCAATTAGGGTTAGGGTTAGGGTTGTGATTAGGGTTAGGGTTAGGGTTGTGATTAGGGTTAGGGATGAATACCCATTGGAGATCAAGATATTCTTCAATAACTTTTTTTCTGTAGGTCATAGAGACTTGGAAGTTGGTTCCATCTCCACTAATGTGGCTATGCCCGATCCATTGGTACCACCCCTGAGCTTCTACGACCTTTGGAAGGGGTAGGGTTAGGGCTGTGACTAGTGTTGGATTTTTGGGTTGTGATTAGGGTTAGGGTTAGGGATGGAAACCTATTGCAGATCAAGATATTCTTCAATAACTTTTTTTCTGAAGGTCATAGAGACTTGGAAGTTGGTTCCATCTCCACTAATGTGGCTCTGCCCGATCCATTGAAACCATCCCCGAGCTTCTACGACCTTCGGAAATGGTGAAACCACCAAATCTAAAAAAAAGAGTACGAGATATTTTCGAATAACTTTTTTTCTGAAAGTCCTAGAAACTTGGGCATTTCATGATTAATAAAGGGTAGCCTTCCACGCAACCACACCGAATTTCAGCACGTTTCGAGCAAGCAGCGCAGAGTTATTCACCCTATGCTGAATATGGGTGAGGGTTGCAATTAGGGTTAGGGTTAGGGTTGTGATTAGGGTTAGGGTTGTGATTAGGGTTAGGGATGAATACCCATTGGAGATCAAGATATTCTTCAATAACTTTTATTCTGTAGGTCATAGAGACTTGGAAGTTGGTTCCATCTCCACTAATGTGGCTATGCCCGATCCATTGGTACCACCCCTGAGCTTCTACGACCTTTGGAAGGGGTAGGGTTAGGGCTGTGACTAGTGTTGGATTTTTGGGTTGTGATTAGGGTTAGGGTTAGGGATGGAAACCTATTGCAGATCAAGATATTCTTCAATAACTTTTTTTCTGAAGGTCATAGAGACTTGGAAGTTGGTTCCATCTCCACTAATGTGGCTCTGCCCGATCCATTGAAACCATCCCCGAGCTTCTACGACCTTCGGAAATGGTGAAACCACCAAATCTAAAAAAAAAAGTACGAGATATTTTCGAATAACTTTTTTTCTGAAAGTCCTAGAGACTTGGGCATTTCATGATTAATAAAGGGTAGCCTTCCACGCAACCACACCGAATTTCAGCACGTTTCGAGCAAGCAGCGCAGAGTTATTCACCCTATGCTGAATATGGGTGAGGGTTGCAATTAGGGTTAGGGTTAGGGTTGTGATTAGGGTTAGGGTTGTGATTAGGGTTAGGGATGAATACCCATTGGAGATCAAGATATTCTTCAATAACTTTTTTTCTGTAGGTCATAGAGACTTGGAAGTTGGTTCCATCTCCACTAATGTGGCTATGCCCGATCCATTGGTACCACCCCTGAGCTTCTACGACCATTGGAAGGGGTAGGGTTAGGGCTGTGACTAGTGTTGGATTTTTGGGTTGTGATTAGGGTTAGGGTTAGGGATGGAAACCTATTGCAGATCAAGATATTCTTCAATAACTTTTTTTCTGAAGGTCATAGAGACTTGGAAGTTGGTTCCATCTCCACTAATGTGGCTCTGCCCGATCCATTGAAACCATCCCCGAGCTTCTACGACCTTCGGAAATGGTGAAACCACCAAATCTAAAAAAAAGAGTACGAGATATTTTCGAATAACTTTTTTTCTGAAAGTCCTAGAAACTTGGGCATTTCATGATTAATAAAGGGTAGCCTTCCACGCAACCACACCAAATTTCAGCACGTTTCGAGCAAGCAGCGCAGAGTTATTCACCCTATGCTGAATATGGGTGAGGGTTGCAATTAGGGTTAGGGTTAGGGTTGTGATTAGGGTTAGGGTTGTGATTAGGGTTAGGGATGAATACCCATTGGAGATCAAGATATTCTTCAATAACTTTTTTTCTGTAGGTCATAGAGACTTGGAAGTTGGTTCCATCTCCACTAATGTGGCTATGCCCGATCCATTGGTACCACCCCTGAGCTTCTACGACCTTTGGAAGGGGTAGGGTTAGGGCTGTGACTAGTGTTGGATTTTTGGGTTGTGATTAGGGTTAGGGTTAGGGATGGAAACCTATTGCAGATCAAGATATTCTTCAATAACTTTTTTTCTGAAGGTCATAGAGACTTGGAAGTTGGTTCCATCTCCACTAATGTGGCTCTGCCCGATCCATTGAAACCATCCCCGAGCTTCTACGACCTTCGGAAATGGTGAAACCACCAAATCTAAAAAAAAAGTACGAGATATTTTTGAATAACTTTTTTTCTGAAAGTCCTAGAAACTTGGGCATTTCATGATTAATAAAGGGTAGCCTTCCACGCAACCACACCGAATTTCAGCACGTTTCGAGCAAGCAGCGCAGAGTTATTCACCCTATGCTGAATATGGGTGAGGGTTGCAATTAGGGTTAGGGTTAGGGTTGTGATTAGGGTTAGGGTTGTGATTAGGGTTAGGGATGAATACCCATTGGAGATCAAGATATTCTTCAATAACTTTTTTTCTGTAGGTCATAGAGACTTGGAAGTTGGTTCCATCTCCACTAATGTGGCTATGCCCGATCCATTGGTACCACCCCTGAGCTTCTACGACCTTTGGAAGGGGTAGGGTTAGGGCTGTGACTAGTGTTGGATTTTTGGGTTGTGATTAGGGTTAGGGTTAGGGATGGAAACCTATTGCAGATCAAGATATTCTTCAATAACTTTTTTTCTGAAGGTCATAGAGACTTGGAAGTTGGTTCCATCTCCACTAATGTGGCTCTGCCCGATCCATTGAAACCATCCCCGAGCTTCTACGACCTTCGGAAATGGTGAAACCACCAAATCTAAAAAAAAGAGTACGAGATATTTTCGAATAACTTTTTTTCTGAAAGTCCTAGAAACTTGGGCATTTCATGATTAATAAAGGGTAGCCTTCCACGCAACCACACCGAATTTCAGCACGTTTCGAGCAAGCAGCGCAGAGTTATTCACCCTATGCTGAATATGGGTGAGGGTTGCAATTAGGGTTAGGGTTAGGGTTGTGATTAGGGTTAGGGTTGTGATTAGGGTTAGGGATGAATACCCATTGGAGATCAAGATATTCTTCAATAACTTTTTTTCTGTAGGTCATAGAGACTTGGAAGTTGGTTCCATCTCCACTAATGTGGCTATGCCCGATCCATTGGTACCACCCCTGAGCTTCTACGACCTTTGGAAGGGGTAGGGTTAGGGCTGTGACTAGTGTTGGATTTTTGGGTTGTGATTAGGGTTAGGGTTAGGGATGGAAACCTATTGCAGATCAAGATATTCTTCAATAACTTTTTTTCTGAAGGTCATAGAGACTTGGAAGTTGGTTCCATCTCCACTAATGTGGCTCTGCCCGATCCATTGAAACCATCCCCGAGCTTCTACGACCTTCGGAAATGGTGAAACCACCAAATCTAAAAAAAAAAGTACGAGATATTTTCGAATAACTTTTTTTCTGAAAGTCCTAGAGACTTGGGCATTTCATGATTAATAAAGGGTAGCCTTCCACGCAACCACACCGAATTTCAGCACGTTTCGAGCAAGCAGCGCAGAGTTATTCACCCTATGCTGAATATGGGTGAGGGTTGCAATTAGGGTTAGGGTTAGGGTTGTGATTAGGGTTAGGGTTGTGATTAGGGTTAGGGATGAATACCCATTGGAGATCAAGATATTCTTCAATAACTTTTTTTCTGTAGGTCATAGAGACTTGGAAGTTGGTTCCATCTCCACTAATGTGGCTATGCCCGATCCATTGGTACCACCCCTGAGCTTCTACGACCTTTGGAAGGGGTAGGGTTAGGGCTGTGACTAGTGTTGGATTTTTGGGTTGTGATTAGGGTTAGGGTTAGGGATGGAAACCTATTGCAGATCAAGATATTCTTCAATAACTTTTTTTCTGAAGGTCATAGAGACTTGGAAGTTGGTTCCATCTCCACTAATGTGGCTCTGCCCGATCCATTGAAACCATCCCCGAGCTTCTACGACCTTCGGAAATGGTGAAACCACCAAATCTAAAAAAAAGAGTACGAGATATTTTCGAATAACTTTTTTTCTGAAAGTCCTAGAAACTTGGGCATTTCATGATTAATAAAGGGTAGCCTTCCACGCAACCACACCGAATTTCAGCACGTTTCGAGCAAGCAGCGCAGAGTTATTCACCCTATGCTGAATATGGGTGAGGGTTGCAATTAGGGTTAGGGTTAGGGTTGTGATTAGGGTTAGGGTTGTGATTAGGGTTAGGGATGAATACCCATTGGAGATCAAGATATTCTTCAATAACTTTTTTTCTGTAGGTCATAGAGACTTGGAAGTTGGTTCCATCTCCACTAATGTGGCTATGCCCGATCCATTGGTACCACCCCTGAGCTTCTACGACCTTTGGAAGGGGTAGGGTTAGGGCTGTGACTAGTGTTGGATTTTTGGGTTGTGATTAGGGTTAGGGTTAGGGATGGAAACCTATTGCAGATCAAGATATTCTTCAATAACTTTTTTTCTGAAGGTCATAGAGACTTGGAAGTTGGTTCCATCTCCACTAATGTGGCTCTGCCCGATCCATTGAAACCATCCCCGAGCTTCTACGACCTTCGGAAATGGTGAAACCACCAAATCTAAAAAAAAAAGTACGAGATATTTTCGAATAACTTTTTTTCTGAAAGTCCTAGAGACTTGGGCATTTCATGATTAATAAAGGGTAGCCTTCCACGCAACCACACCGAATTTCAGCACGTTTCGAGCAAGCAGCGCAGAGTTATTCACCCTATGCTGAATATGGGTGAGGGTTGCAATTAGGGTTAGGGTTAGGGTTGTGATTAGGGTTAGGGTTGTGATTAGGGTTAGGGATGAATACCCATTGGAGATCAAGATATTCTTCAATAACTTTTTTTCTGTAGGTCATAGAGACTTGGAAGTTGGTTCCATCTCCACTAATGTGGCTATGCCCGATCCATTGGTACCACCCCTGAGCTTCTACGACCTTTGGAAGGGGTAGGGTTAGGGCTGTGACTAGTGTTGGATTTTTGGGTTGTGATTAGGGTTAGGGTTAGGGATGGAAACCTATTGCAGATCAAGATATTCTTCAATAACTTTTTTTCTGAAGGTCATAGAGACTTGGAAGTTGGTTCCATCTCCACTAATGTGGCTCTGCCCGATCCATTGAAACCATCCCCGAGCTTCTACGACCTTCGGAAATGGTGAAACCACCAAATCTAAAAAAAAAAGTACGAGATATTTTCGAATAACTTTTTTTCTGAAAGTCCTAGAGACTTGGGCATTTCATGATTAATAAAGGGTAGCCTTCCACGCAACCACACCGAATTTCAGCACGTTTCGAGCAAGCAGCGCAGAGTTATTCACCCTATGCTGAATATGGGTGAGGGTTGCAATTAGGGTTAGGGTTAGGGTTGTGATTAGGGTTAGGGTTGTGATTAGGGTTAGGGATGAATACCCATTGGAGATCAAGATATTCTTCAATAACTTTTTTTCTGTAGGTCATAGAGACTTGGAAGTTGGTTCCATCTCCACTAATGTGGCTATGCCCGATCCATTGGTACCACCCCTGAGCTTCTACGACCATTGGAAGGGGTAGGGTTAGGGCTGTGACTAGTGTTGGATTTTTGGGTTGTGATTAGGGTTAGGGTTAGGGATGGAAACCTATTGCAGATCAAGATATTCTTCAATAACTTTTTTTCTGAAGGTCATAGAGACTTGGAAGTTGGTTCCATCTCCACTAATGTGGCTCTGCCCGATCCATTGAAACCATCCCCGAGCTTCTACGACCTTCGGAAATGGTGAAACCACCAAATCTAAAAAAAAGAGTACGAGATATTTTCGAATAACTTTTTTTCTGAAAGTCCTAGAAACTTGGGCATTTCATGATTAATAAAGGGTAGCCTTCCACGCAACCACACCGAATTTCAGCACATTTCGAGCAAGCAGCGCAGAGTTATTCACCCTATGCTGAATATGGGTGAGGGTTGCAATTAGGGTTAGGGTTAGGGTTGTGATTAGGGTTAGGGTTGTGATTAGGGTTAGGGATGAATACCCATTGGAGATCAAGATATTCTTCAATAACTTTTTTTCTGTAGGTCATAGAGACTTGGAAGTTGGTTCCATCTCCACTAATGTGGCTATGCCCGATCCATTGGTACCACCCCTGAGCTTCTACGACCTTTGGAAGGGGTAGGGTTAGGGCTGTGACTAGTGTTGGATTTTTGGGTTGTGATTAGGGTTAGGGTTAGGGATGGAAACCTATTGCAGATCAAGATATTCTTCAATAACTTTTTTTCTGAAGGTCATAGAGACTTGGAAGTTGGTTCCATCTCCACTAATGTGGCTCTGCCCGATCCATTGAAACCATCCCCGAGCTTCTACGACCTTCGGAAATGGTGAAACCACCAAATCTAAAAAAAAAAGTACGAGATATTTTCGAATAACTTTTTTTCTGAAAGTCCTAGAGACTTGGGCATTTCATGATTAATAAAGGGTAGCCTTCCACGCAACCACACCGAATTTCAGCACGTTTCGAGCAAGCAGCGCAGAGTTATTCACCCTATGCTGAATATGGGTGAGGGTTGCAATTAGGGTTAGGGTTAGGGTTGTGATTAGGGTTAGGGTTGTGATTAGGGTTAGGGATGAATACCCATTGGAGATCAAGATATTCTTCAATAACTTTTTTTCTGTAGGTCATAGAGACTTGGAAGTTGGTTCCATCTCCACTAATGTGGCTATGCCCGATCCATTGGTACCACCCCTGAGCTTCTACGACCATTGGAAGGGGTAGGGTTAGGGCTGTGACTAGTGTTGGATTTTTGGGTTGTGATTAGGGTTAGGGTTAGGGATGGAAACCTATTGCAGATCAAGATATTCTTCAATAACTTTTTTTCTGAAGGTCATAGAGACTTGGAAGTTGGTTCCATCTCCACTAATGTGGCTCTGCCCGATCCATTGAAACCATCCCCGAGCTTCTACGACCTTCGGAAATGGTGAAACCACCAAATCTAAAAAAAAGAGTACGAGATATTTTCGAATAACTTTTTTTCTGAAAGTCCTAGAAACTTGGGCATTTCATGATTAATAAAGGGTAGCCTTCCACGCAACCACACCAAATTTCAGCACGTTTCGAGCAAGCAGCGCAGAGTTATTCACCCTATGCTGAATATGGGTGAGGGTTGCAATTAGGGTTAGGGTTAGGGTTGTGATTAGGGTTAGGGTTGTGATTAGGGTTAGGGATGAATACCCATTGGAGATCAAGATATTCTTCAATAACTTTTTTTCTGTAGGTCATAGAGACTTGGAAGTTGGTTCCATCTCCACTAATGTGGCTATGCCCGATCCATTGGTACCACCCCTGAGCTTCTACGACCTTTGGAAGGGGTAGGGTTAGGGCTGTGACTAGTGTTGGATTTTTGGGTTGTGATTAGGGTTAGGGTTAGGGATGGAAACCTATTGCAGATCAAGATATTCTTCAATAACTTTTTTTCTGAAGGTCATAGAGACTTGGAAGTTGGTTCCATCTCCACTAATGTGGCTCTGCCCGATCCATTGAAACCATCCCCGAGCTTCTACGACCTTCGGAAATGGTGAAACCACCAAATCTAAAAAAAAAAGTACGAGATATTTTCGAATAACTTTTTTTCTGAAAGTCCTAGAGACTTGGGCATTTCATGATTAATAAAGGGTAGCCTTCCACGCAACCACACCGAATTTCAGCACGTTTCGAGCAAGCAGCGCAGAGTTATTCACCCTATGCTGAATATGGGTGAGGGTTGCAATTAGGGTTAGGGTTAGGGTTGTGATTAGGGTTAGGGTTGTGATTAGGGTTAGGGATGAATACCCATTGGAGATCAAGATATTCTTCAATAACTTTTTTTCTGTAGGTCATAGAGACTTGGAAGTTGGTTCCATCTCCACTAATGTGGCTATGCCCGATCCATTGGTACCACCCCTGAGCTTCTACGACCTTTGGAAGGGGTAGGGTTAGGGCTGTGACTAGTGTTGGATTTTTGGGTTGTGATTAGGGTTAGGGTTAGGGATGGAAACCTATTGCAGATCAAGATATTCTTCAATAACTTTTTTTCTGAAGGTCATAGAGACTTGGAAGTTGGTTCCATCTCCACTAATGTGGCTCTGCCCGATCCATTGAAACCATCCCCGAGCTTCTACGACCTTCGGAAATGGTGAAACCACCAAATCTAAAAAAAAAAGTACGAGATATTTTCGAATAACTTTTTTTCTGAAAGTCCTAGAGACTTGGGCATTTCATGATTAATAAAGGGTAGCCTTCCACGCAACCACACCGAATTTCAGCACGTTTCGAGCAAGCAGCGCAGAGTTATTCACCCTATGCTGAATATGGGTGAGGGTTGCAATTAGGGTTAGGGTTAGGGTTGTGATTAGGGTTAGGGTTGTGATTAGGGTTAGGGATGAATACCCATTGGAGATCAAGATATTCTTCAATAACTTTTTTTCTGTAGGTCATAGAGACTTGGAAGTTGGTTCCATCTCCACTAATGTGGCTATGCCCGATCCATTGGTACCACCCCTGAGCTTCTACGACCTTTGGAAGGGGTAGGGTTAGGGCTGTGACTAGTGTTGGATTTTTGGGTTGTGATTAGGGTTAGGGTTAGGGATGGAAACCTATTGCAGATCAAGATATTCTTCAATAACTTTTTTTCTGAAGGTCATAGAGACTTGGAAGTTGGTTCCATCTCCACTAATGTGGCTCTGCCCGATCCATTGAAACCATCCCCGAGCTTCTACGACCTTCGGAAATGGTGAAACCACCAAATCTAAAAAAAAAAGTACGAGATATTTTCGAATAACTTTTTTTCTGAAAGTCCTAGAGACTTGGGCATTTCATGATTAATAAAGGGTAGCCTTCCACGCAACCACACCGAATTTCAGCACGTTTCGAGCAAGCAGCGCAGAGTTATTCACCCTATGCTGAATATGGGTGAGGGTTGCAATTAGGGTTAGGGTTAGGGTTGTGATTAGGGTTAGGGTTAGGGTTGTGATTAGGGTTAGGGATGAATACCCATTGGAGATCAAGATATTCTTCAATAACTTTTTTTCTGTAGGTCATAGAGACTTGGAAGTTGGTTCCATCTCCACTAATGTGGCTATGCCCGATCCATTGGTACCACCCCTGAGCTTCTACGACCTTTGGAAGGGGTAGGGTTAGGGCTGTGACTAGTGTTGGATTTTTGGGTTGTGATTAGGGTTAGGGTTAGGGATGGAAACCTATTGCAGATCAAGATATTCTTCAATAACTTTTTTTCTGAAGGTCATAGAGACTTGGAAGTTGGTTCCATCTCCACTAATGTGGCTCTGCCCGATCCATTGAAACCATCCCCGAGCTTCTACGACCTTCGGAAATGGTGAAACCACCAAATCTAAAAAAAAGAGTACGAGATATTTTCGAATAACTTTTTTTCTGAAAGTCCTAGAAACTTGGGCATTTCATGATTAATAAAGGGTAGCCTTCCACGCAACCACACCGAATTTCAGCACGTTTCGAGCAAGCAGCGCAGAGTTATTCACCCTATGCTGAATATGGGTGAGGGTTGCAATTAGGGTTAGGGTTAGGGTTGTGATTAGGGTTAGGGTTGTGATTAGGGTTAGGGATGAATACCCATTGGAGATCAAGATATTCTTCAATAACTTTTATTCTGTAGGTCATAGAGACTTGGAAGTTGGTTCCATCTCCACTAATGTGGCTATGCCCGATCCATTGGTACCACCCCTGAGCTTCTACGACCTTTGGAAGGGGTAGGGTTAGGGCTGTGACTAGTGTTGGATTTTTGGGTTGTGATTAGGGTTAGGGTTAGGGATGGAAACCTATTGCAGATCAAGATATTCTTCAATAACTTTTTTTCTGAAGGTCATAGAGACTTGGAAGTTGGTTCCATCTCCACTAATGTGGCTCTGCCCGATCCATTGAAACCATCCCCGAGCTTCTACGACCTTCGGAAATGGTGAAACCACCAAATCTAAAAAAAAAAGTACGAGATATTTTCGAATAACTTTTTTTCTGAAAGTCCTAGAGACTTGGGCATTTCATGATTAATAAAGGGTAGCCTTCCACGCAACCACACCGAATTTCAGCACGTTTCGAGCAAGCAGCGCAGAGTTATTCACCCTATGCTGAATATGGGTGAGGGTTGCAATTAGGGTTAGGGTTAGGGTTGTGATTAGGGTTAGGGTTGTGATTAGGGTTAGGGATGAATACCCATTGGAGATCAAGATATTCTTCAATAACTTTTTTTCTGTAGGTCATAGAGACTTGGAAGTTGGTTCCATCTCCACTAATGTGGCTATGCCCGATCCATTGGTACCACCCCTGAGCTTCTACGACCATTGGAAGGGGTAGGGTTAGGGCTGTGACTAGTGTTGGATTTTTGGGTTGTGATTAGGGTTAGGGTTAGGGATGGAAACCTATTGCAGATCAAGATATTCTTCAATAACTTTTTTTCTGAAGGTCATAGAGACTTGGAAGTTGGTTCCATCTCCACTAATGTGGCTCTGCCCGATCCATTGAAACCATCCCCGAGCTTCTACGACCTTCGGAAATGGTGAAACCACCAAATCTAAAAAAAAGAGTACGAGATATTTTCGAATAACTTTTTTTCTGAAAGTCCTAGAAACTTGGGCATTTCATGATTAATAAAGGGTAGCCTTCCACGCAACCACACCAAATTTCAGCACGTTTCGAGCAAGCAGCGCAGAGTTATTCACCCTATGCTGAATATGGGTGAGGGTTGCAATTAGGGTTAGGGTTAGGGTTGTGATTAGGGTTAGGGTTGTGATTAGGGTTAGGGATGAATACCCATTGGAGATCAAGATATTCTTCAATAACTTTTTTTCTGTAGGTCATAGAGACTTGGAAGTTGGTTCCATCTCCACTAATGTGGCTATGCCCGATCCATTGGTACCACCCCTGAGCTTCTACGACCTTTGGAAGGGGTAGGGTTAGGGCTGTGACTAGTGTTGGATTTTTGGGTTGTGATTAGGGTTAGGGTTAGGGATGGAAACCTATTGCAGATCAAGATATTCTTCAATAACTTTTTTTCTGAAGGTCATAGAGACTTGGAAGTTGGTTCCATCTCCACTAATGTGGCTCTGCCCGATCCATTGAAACCATCCCCGAGCTTCTACGACCTTCGGAAATGGTGAAACCACCAAATCTAAAAAAAAAAGTACGAGATATTTTTGAATAACTTTTTTTCTGAAAGTCCTAGAAACTTGGGCATTTCATGATTAATAAAGGGTAGCCTTCCACGCAACCACACCGAATTTCAGCACGTTTCGAGCAAGCAGCGCAGAGTTATTCACCCTATGCTGAATATGGGTGAGGGTTGCAATTAGGGTTAGGGTTAGGGTTGTGATTAGGGTTAGGGTTGTGATTAGGGTTAGGGATGAATACCCATTGGAGATCAAGATATTCTTCAATAACTTTTTTTCTGTAGGTCATAGAGACTTGGAAGTTGGTTCCATCTCCACTAATGTGGCTATGCCCGATCCATTGGTACCACCCCTGAGCTTCTACGACCTTTGGAAGGGGTAGGGTTAGGGCTGTGACTAGTGTTGGATTTTTGGGTTGTGATTAGGGTTAGGGTTAGGGATGGAAACCTATTGCAGATCAAGATATTCTTCAATAACTTTTTTTCTGAAGGTCATAGAGACTTGGAAGTTGGTTCCATCTCCACTAATGTGGCTCTGCCCGATCCATTGAAACCATCCCCGAGCTTCTACGACCTTCGGAAATGGTGAAACCACCAAATCTAAAAAAAAGAGTACGAGATATTTTCGAATAACTTTTTTTCTGAAAGTCCTAGAAACTTGGGCATTTCATGATTAATAAAGGGTAGCCTTCCACGCAACCACACCGAATTTCAGCACGTTTCGAGCAAGCAGCGCAGAGTTATTCACCCTATGCTGAATATGGGTGAGGGTTGCAATTAGGGTTAGGGTTAGGGTTGTGATTAGGGTTAGGGTTGTGATTAGGGTTAGGGATGAATACCCATTGGAGATCAAGATATTCTTCAATAACTTTTTTTCTGTAGGTCATAGAGACTTGGAAGTTGGTTCCATCTCCACTAATGTGGCTATGCCCGATCCATTGGTACCACCCCTGAGCTTCTACGACCTTTGGAAGGGGTAGGGTTAGGGCTGTGACTAGTGTTGGATTTTTGGGTTGTGATTAGGGTTAGGGTTAGGGATGGAAACCTATTGCAGATCAAGATATTCTTCAATAACTTTTTTTCTGAAGGTCATAGAGACTTGGAAGTTGGTTCCATCTCCACTAATGTGGCTCTGCCCGATCCATTGAAACCATCCCCGAGCTTCTACGACCTTCGGAAATGGTGAAACCACCAAATCTAAAAAAAAAAGTACGAGATATTTTCGAATAACTTTTTTTCTGAAAGTCCTAGAGACTTGGGCATTTCATGATTAATAAAGGGTAGCCTTCCACGCAACCACACCGAATTTCAGCACGTTTCGAGCAAGCAGCGCAGAGTTATTCACCCTATGCTGAATATGGGTGAGGGTTGCAATTAGGGTTAGGGTTAGGGTTGTGATTAGGGTTAGGGTTGTGATTAGGGTTAGGGATGAATACCCATTGGAGATCAAGATATTCTTCAATAACTTTTTTTCTGTAGGTCATAGAGACTTGGAAGTTGGTTCCATCTCCACTAATGTGGCTATGCCCGATCCATTGGTACCACCCCTGAGCTTCTACGACCTTTGGAAGGGGTAGGGTTAGGGCTGTGACTAGTGTTGGATTTTTGGGTTGTGATTAGGGTTAGGGTTAGGGATGGAAACCTATTGCAGATCAAGATATTCTTCAATAACTTTTTTTCTGAAGGTCATAGAGACTTGGAAGTTGGTTCCATCTCCACTAATGTGGCTCTGCCCGATCCATTGAAACCATCCCCGAGCTTCTACGACCTTCGGAAATGGTGAAACCACCAAATCTAAAAAAAAGAGTACGAGATATTTTCGAATAACTTTTTTTCTGAAAGTCCTAGAAACTTGGGCATTTCATGATTAATAAAGGGTAGCCTTCCACGCAACCACACCGAATTTCAGCACGTTTCGAGCAAGCAGCGCAGAGTTATTCACCCTATGCTGAATATGGGTGAGGGTTGCAATTAGGGTTAGGGTTAGGGTTGTGATTAGGGTTAGGGTTGTGATTAGGGTTAGGGATGAATACCCATTGGAGATCAAGATATTCTTCAATAACTTTTTTTCTGTAGGTCATAGAGACTTGGAAGTTGGTTCCATCTCCACTAATGTGGCTATGCCCGATCCATTGGTACCACCCCTGAGCTTCTACGACCTTTGGAAGGGGTAGGGTTAGGGCTGTGACTAGTGTTGGATTTTTGGGTTGTGATTAGGGTTAGGGTTAGGGATGGAAACCTATTGCAGATCAAGATATTCTTCAATAACTTTTTTTCTGAAGGTCATAGA
This sequence comes from Paralichthys olivaceus, assembly GCF_024713975.1. Lineage (NCBI taxonomy): Eukaryota > Metazoa > Chordata > Actinopteri > Pleuronectiformes > Paralichthyidae > Paralichthys > Paralichthys olivaceus. The sequence continues at coordinate 22,399,951 of NC_091106.1, forward strand.
GACTTGGAAGTTGGTTCCATCTCCACTAATGTGGCTCTGCCCGATCCATTGAAACCATCCCCGAGCTTCTACGACCTTCGGAAATGGTGAAACCACCAAATCTAAAAAAAAAAGTACGAGATATTTTCGAATAACTTTTTTTCTGAAAGTCCTAGAGACTTGGGCATTTCATGATTAATAAAGGGTAGCCTTCCACGCAACCACACCGAATTTCAGCACGTTTCGAGCAAGCAGCGCAGAGTTATTCACCCTATGCTGAATATGGGTGAGGGTTGCAATTAGGGTTAGGGTTAGGGTTGTGATTAGGGTTAGGGTTGTGATTAGGGTTAGGGATGAATACCCATTGGAGATCAAGATATTCTTCAATAACTTTTTTTCTGTAGGTCATAGAGACTTGGAAGTTGGTTCCATCTCCACTAATGTGGCTATGCCCGATCCATTGGTACCACCCCTGAGCTTCTACGACCTTTGGAAGGGGTAGGGTTAGGGCTGTGACTAGTGTTGGATTTTTGGGTTGTGATTAGGGTTAGGGTTAGGGATGGAAACCTATTGCAGATCAAGATATTCTTCAATAACTTTTTTTCTGAAGGTCATAGAGACTTGGAAGTTGGTTCCATCTCCACTAATGTGGCTCTGCCCGATCCATTGAAACCATCCCCGAGCTTCTACGACCTTCGGAAATGGTGAAACCACCAAATCTAAAAAAAAGAGTACGAGATATTTTCGAATAACTTTTTTTCTGAAAGTCCTAGAAACTTGGGCATTTCATGATTAATAAAGGGTAGCCTTCCACGCAACCACACCGAATTTCAGCACGTTTCGAGCAAGCAGCGCAGAGTTATTCACCCTATGCTGAATATGGGTGAGGGTTGCAATTAGGGTTAGGGTTAGGGTTGTGATTAGGGTTAGGGTTAGGGTTGTGATTAGGGTTAGGGTTGTGATTAGGGTTAGGGATGAATACCCATTGGAGATCAAGATATTCTTCAATAACTTTTTTTCTGTAGGTCATAGAGACTTGGAAGTTGGTTCCATCTCCACTAATGTGGCTATGCCCGATCCATTGGTACCACCCCTGAGCTTCTACGACCTTTGGAAGGGGTAGGGTTAGGGCTGTGACTAGTGTTGGATTTTTGGGTTGTGATTAGGGTTAGGGTTAGGGATGGAAACCTATTGCAGATCAAGATATTCTTCAATAACTTTTTTTCTGAAGGTCATAGAGACTTGGAAGTTGGTTCCATCTCCACTAATGTGGCTCTGCCCGATCCATTGAAACCATCCCCGAGCTTCTACGACCTTCGGAAATGGTGAAACCACCAAATCTAAAAAAAAAAGTACGAGATATTTTCAAATAACTTTTTTTCTGAAAGTCCTAGAGACTTGGGCATTTCATGATTAATAAAGGGTAGCCTTCCACGCAACCACACCGAATTTCAGCACGTTTCGAGCAAGCAGCGCAGAGTTATTCACCCTATGCTGAATATGGGTGAGGGTTGCAATTAGGGTTAGGGTTAGGGTTGTGATTAGGGTTAGGGTTAGGGTTGTGATTAGGGTTAGGGTTGTGATTAGGGTTAGGGATGAATACCCATTGGAGATCAAGATATTCTTCAATAACTTTTTTTCTGTAGGTCATAGAGACTTGGAAGTTGGTTCCATCTCCACTAATGTGGCTATGCCCGATCCATTGGTACCACCCCTGAGCTTCTACGACCTTTGGAAGGGGTAGGGTTAGGGCTGTGACTAGTGTTGGATTTTTGGGTTGTGATTAGGGTTAGGGTTAGGGATGGAAACCTATTGCAGATCAAGATATTCTTCAATAACTTTTTTTCTGAAGGTCATAGAGACTTGGAAGTTGGTTCCATCTCCACTAATGTGGCTCTGCCCGATCCATTGAAACCATCCCCGAGCTTCTACGACCTTCGGAAATGGTGAAACCACCAAATCTAAAAAAAAAAGTACGAGATATTTTCAAATAACTTTTTTTCTGAAAGTCCTAGAGACTTGGGCATTTCATGATTAATAAAGGGTAGCCTTCCACGCAACCACACCGAATTTCAGCACGTTTCGAGCAAGCAGCGCAGAGTTATTCACCCTATGCTGAATATGGGTGAGGGTTGCAATTAGGGTTAGGGTTAGGGTTGTGATTAGGGTTAGGGTTGTGATTAGGGTTAGGGTTGTGATTAGGGTTAGGGATGAATACCCATTGGAGATCAAGATATTCTTCAATAACTTTTTTTCTGTAGGTCATAGAGACTTGGAAGTTGGTTCCATCTCCACTAATGTGGCTATGCCCGATCCATTGGTACCACCCCTGAGCTTCTACGACCTTTGGAAGGGGTAGGGTTAGGGCTGTGACTAGTGTTGGATTTTTGGGTTGTGATTAGGGTTAGGGTTAGGGATGGAAACCTATTGCAGATCAAGATATTCTTCAATAACTTTTTTTCTGAAGGTCATAGAGACTTGGAAGTTGGTTCCATCTCCACTAATGTGGCTCTGCCCGATCCATTGAAACCATCCCCGCGCTTCTACGACCTTCGGAAATGGTGAAACCACCAAATCTAAAAAAAAGAGTACGAGATATTTTCGAATAACTTTTTTTCTGAAAGTCCTAGAAACTTGGGCATTTCATGATTAATAAAGGGTAGCCTTCCACGCAATCACACCGAATTTCAGCACGTTTCGAGCAAGCAGCGCAGAGTTATTCACCCTATGCTGAATATGGGTGAGGGTTGCAATTAGGGTTAGGGTTAGGGTTGTGATTAGGGTTAGGGTTAGGGCTGTGCTTAGGGTTAGGGTTAGGGTTGTGATTAGGGTTAGGGTTGTGATTAGGGTTAGGGATGAATACCCATTGGAGATCAAGATATTCTTCAATAACTTTTTTTCTGTAGGTCATAGAGACTTGGAAGTTGGTTCCATCTCCACTAATGTGGCTATGCCCGATCCATTGGTACCACCCCTGAGCTTCTACAACCTTTGGAAGGGGTAGGGTTAGGGCTGTGACTAGTGTTGGATTTTTGGGTTGTGATTAGGGTTAGGGTTAGGGATGGAAACCTATTGCAGATCAAGATATTCTTCAATAACTTTTTTTCTGAAGGTCATAGAGACTTGGAAGTTGGTTCCATCTCCACTAATGTGGCTCTGCCCGATCCATTGAAACCATCCCCGAGCTTCTACGACCTTCGGAAATGGTGAAACCACCAAATCTAAAAAAAAAAGTACGAGATATTTTCGAATAACTTTTTTTCTGAAAGTCCTAGAGACTTGGGCATTTCATGATTAATAAAGGGTAGCCTTCCACGCAACCACACCGAATTTCAGCACGTTTCGAGCAAGCAGCGCAGAGTTATTCACCCTATGCTGAATATGGGTGAGGGTTGCAATTAGGGTTAGGGTTAGGGTTGTGATTAGGGTTAGGGTTGTGATTAGGGTTAGGGATGAATACCCATTGGAGATCAAGATATTCTTCAATAACTTTTTTTCTGTAGGTCATAGAGACTTGGAAGTTGGTTCCATCTCCACTAATGTGGCTATGCCCGATCCATTGGTACCACCCCTGAGCTTCTACGACCTTTGGAAGGGGTAGGGTTAGGGCTGTGACTAGTGTTGGATTTTTGGGTTGTGATTAGGGTTAGGGTTAGGGATGGAAACCTATTGCAGATCAAGATATTCTTCAATAACTTTTTTTCTGAAGGTCATAGAGAGTTGGAAGTTGGTTCCATCTCCACTAATGTGGCTCTGCCCGATCCATTGAAACCATCCCCGAGCTTCTACGACCTTCGGAAATGGTGAAACCACCAAATCTAAAAAAAAGAGTACGAGATATTTTCGAATAACTTTTTTTCTGAAAGTCCTAGAAACTTGGGCATTTCATGATTAATAAAGGGTAGCCTTCCACGCAACCACACCAAATTTCAGCACGTTTCGAGCAAGCAGCGCAGAGTTATTCACCCTATGCTGAATATGGGTGAGGGTTGCAATTAGGGTTAGGGTTAGGGTTGTGATTAGGGTTAGGGTTAGGGTTGTGATTAGGGTTAGGGTTGTGATTAGGGTTAGGGATGAATACCCATTGGAGATCAAGATATTCTTCAATAACTTTTTTTCTGTAGGTCATAGAGACTTGGAAGTTGGTTCCATCTCCACTAATGTGGCTATGCCCGATCCATTGGTACCACCCCTGAGCTTCTACGACCATTGGAAGGGGTAGGGTTAGGGCTGTGACTAGTGTTGGATTTTTGGGTTGTGATTAGGGTTAGGGTTAGGGATGGAAACCTATTGCAGATCAAGATATTCTTCAATAACTTTTTTTCTGAAGGTCATAGAGACTTGGAAGTTGGTTCCATCTCCACTAATGTGGCTCTGCCCGATCCATTGAAACCATCCCCGAGCTTCTACGACCTTCGGAAATGGTGAAACCACCAAATCTAAAAAAAAGAGTACGAGATATTTTCGAATAACTTTTTTTCTGAAAGTCCTAGAAACTTGGGCATTTCATGATTAATAAAGGGTAGCCTTCCACGCAACCACACCAAATTTCAGCACGTTTCGAGCAAGCAGCGCAGAGTTATTCACCCTATGCTGAATATGGGTGAGGGTTGCAATTAGGGTTAGGGTTAGGGTTGTGATTAGGGTTAGGGTTAGGGTTGTGATTAGGGTTAGGGTTGTGATTAGGGTTAGGGATGAATACCCATTGGAGATCAAGATATTCTTCAATAACTTTTTTTCTGTAGGTCATAGAGACTTGGAAGTTGGTTCCATCTCCACTAATGTGGCTATGCCCGATCCATTGGTACCACCCCTGAGCTTCTACGACCTTTGGAAGGGGTAGGGTTAGGGCTGTGACTAGTGTTGGATTTTTGGGTTGTGATTAGGGTTAGGGTTAGGGATGGAAACCTATTGCAGATCAAGATATTCTTCAATAACTTTTTTTCTGAAGGTCATAGAGACTTGGAAGTTGGTTCCATCTCCACTAATGTGGCTCTGCCCGATCCATTGAAACCATCCCCGAGCTTCTACGACCTTCGGAAATGGTGAAACCACCAAATCTAAAAAAAAAAGTACGAGATATTTTCGAATAACTTTTTTTCTGAAAGTCCTAGAGACTTGGGCATTTCATGATTAATAAAGGGTAGCCTTCCACGCAACCACACCGAATTTCAGCACGTTTCGAGCAAGCAGCGCAGAGTTATTCACCCTATGCTGAATATGGGTGAGGGTTGCAATTAGGGTTAGGGTTAGGGTTGTGATTAGGGTTAGGGTTGTGATTAGGGTTAGGGATGAATACCCATTGGAGATCAAGATATTCTTCAATAACTTTTTTTCTGTAGGTCATAGAGACTTGGAAGTTGGTTCCATCTCCACTAATGTGGCTATGCCCGATCCATTGGTACCACCCCTGAGCTTCTACGACCTTTGGAAGGGGTAGGGTTAGGGCTGTGACTAGTGTTGGATTTTTGGGTTGTGATTAGGGTTAGGGTTAGGGATGGAAACCTATTGCAGATCAAGATATTCTTCAATAACTTTTTTTCTGAAGGTCATAGAGAGTTGGAAGTTGGTTCCATCTCCACTAATGTGGCTCTGCCCGATCCATTGAAACCATCCCCGAGCTTCTACGACCTTCGGAAATGGTGAAACCACCAAATCTAAAAAAAAGAGTACGAGATATTTTCGAATAACTTTTTTTCTGAAAGTCCTAGAAACTTGGGCATTTCATGATTAATAAAGGGTAGCCTTCCACGCAACCACACCAAATTTCAGCACGTTTCGAGCAAGCAGCGCAGAGTTATTCACCCTATGCTGAATATGGGTGAGGGTTGCAATTAGGGTTAGGGTTAGGGTTGTGATTAGGGTTAGGGTTAGGGTTGTGATTAGGGTTAGGGTTGTGATTAGGGTTAGGGATGAATACCCATTGGAGATCAAGATATTCTTCAATAACTTTTTTTCTGTAGGTCATAGAGACTTGGAAGTTGGTTCCATCTCCACTAATGTGGCTATGCCCGATCCATTGGTACCACCCCTGAGCTTCTACGACCTTTGGAAGGGGTAGGGTTAGGGCTGTGACTAGTGTTGGATTTTTGGGTTGTGATTAGGGTTAGGGTTAGGGATGGAAACCTATTGCAGATCAAGATATTCTTCAATAACTTTTTTTCTGAAGGTCATAGAGACTTGGAAGTTGGTTCCATCTCCACTAATGTGGCTCTGCCCGATCCATTGAAACCATCCCCGAGCTTCTACGACCTTCGGAAATGGTGAAACCACCAAATCTAAAAAAAAAAGTACGAGATATTTTCGAATAACTTTTTTTCTGAAAGTCCTAGAGACTTGGGCATTTCATGATTAATAAAGGGTAGCCTTCCACGCAACCACACCGAATTTCAGCACGTTTCGAGCAAGCAGCGCAGAGTTATTCACCCTATGCTGAATATGGGTGAGGGTTGCAATTAGGGTTAGGGTTAGGGTTGTGATTAGGGTTAGGGTTGTGATTAGGGTTAGGGATGAATACCCATTGGAGATCAAGATATTCTTCAATAACTTTTTTTCTGTAGGTCATAGAGACTTGGAAGTTGGTTCCATCTCCACTAATGTGGCTATGCCCGATCCATTGGTACCACCCCTGAGCTTCTACGACCTTTGGAAGGGGTAGGGTTAGGGCTGTGACTAGTGTTGGATTTTTGGGTTGTGATTAGGGTTAGGGTTAGGGATGGAAACCTATTGCAGATCAAGATATTCTTCAATAACTTTTTTTCTGAAGGTCATAGAGAGTTGGAAGTTGGTTCCATCTCCACTAATGTGGCTCTGCCCGATCCATTGAAACCATCCCCGAGCTTCTACGACCTTCGGAAATGGTGAAACCACCAAATCTAAAAAAAAGAGTACGAGATATTTTCGAATAACTTTTTTTCTGAAAGTCCTAGAAACTTGGGCATTTCATGATTAATAAAGGGTAGCCTTCCACGCAACCACACCAAATTTCAGCACGTTTCGAGCAAGCAGCGCAGAGTTATTCACCCTATGCTGAATATGGGTGAGGGTTGCAATTAGGGTTAGGGTTAGGGTTGTGATTAGGGTTAGGGTTAGGGTTGTGATTAGGGTTAGGGTTGTGATTAGGGTTAGGGATGAATACCCATTGGAGATCAAGATATTCTTCAATAACTTTTTTTCTGTAGGTCATAGAGACTTGGAAGTTGGTTCCATCTCCACTAATGTGGCTATGCCCGATCCATTGGTACCACCCCTGAGCTTCTACGACCTTTGGAAGGGGTAGGGTTAGGGCTGTGACTAGTGTTGGATTTTTGGGTTGTGATTAGGGTTAGGGTTAGGGATGGAAACCTATTGCAGATCAAGATATTCTTCAATAACTTTTTTTCTGAAGGTCATAGAGACTTGGAAGTTGGTTCCATCTCCACTAATGTGGCTCTGCCCGATCCATTGAAACCATCCCCGAGCTTCTACGACCTTCGGAAATGGTGAAACCACCAAATCTAAAAAAAAAAGTACGAGATATTTTCGAATAACTTTTTTTCTGAAAGTCCTAGAGACTTGGGCATTTCATGATTAATAAAGGGTAGCCCTCCACGCAACCACACCGAATTTCAGCACGTTTCGAGCAAGCAGCGCAGAGTTATTCACCCTATGGTGAATATGGGTTAGGGTTGCAATTAGGGTTAGGGTTAGGGTTGTGATTAGGGTTAGGGTTAGGGTTGTGATTAGGGTTAGGGATGAATACCCATTGGAGATCAAGATATTCTTCAATAACCTTTTTTCTGTAGGTCATAGAGACTTGGAAGTTGGTTCCATCTCCACTAATGTGGCTATGCCCGATCCATTGGTACCACCCCTGAGCTTCTACAACCTTTGGAAGGGGTAGGGTTAGGGCTCTGACTAGTGTTGGATTTTTGGGTTGTGATTAGGGTTAGGGTTAGGGATGGAAACCTATTGCAGATCAAGATATTCTTCAATAACTTTTTTTCTGAAGGTCATAGAGACTTGGAAGTTGGTTCCATCTCCACTAATGTGGCTCTGCCCGATCCAATGAAACCATCCCCGAGCTTCTACGACCTTCGGAAATGGTGAAACCACCAAATCTATAAAAAAAAGTACGAGATATTTTCGAATAACTTTTTTTCTGAAAGTCCTAGAGACTTGGGCATTTCATGATTAATAAAGGGTAGCCTTCCACGCAACCACACCGAATTTCAGCACGTTTCGAGCAAGCAGTGCAGAGTTATTCACCCTATGGTGAATATGGGTTAGGGTTGTGATTAGGGTTAGGGTTGTGATTAGGGTTAGGGTTAGGGTTGTGATTAGGGTTAGGGATGAATACCCATTGGAGATCAAGATATTCTTCAATAACCTTTTTTCTGTAGGTCATAGAGACTTGGAAGTTGGTTCCATCTCCACTAATGTGGCTATGCCCGATCCATTGGTACCACCCCTGAGCTTCTACAACCTTTGGAAGGGGTAGGGTTAGGGCTCTGACTAGTGTTGGATTTTTGGGTTGTGATTAGGGTTAGGGTTAGGGATGGAAACCTATTGCAGATCAAGATATTCTTCAATAACTTTTTTTCTGAAGGTCATAGAGACTTGGAAGTTGGTTCCATCTCCACTAATGTGGCTCTGCCCGATCCATTGAAACCATCCCCGAGCTTCTACGACCTTCGGAAATGGTGAAACCACCAAATCTAAAAAAAAAAGTACGAGATATTTTCGAATAACTTTTTTTCTGAAAGTCCTAGAGACTTGGGCATTTCATGATTAATAAAGGGTAGCCTTCCACGCAACCACACCGAATTTCAGCACGTTTCGAGCAAGCAGCGCAGAGTTATTCACCCTATGGTGAATATGGGTTAGGGTTGCAATTAGGGTTAGGGTTAGGGTTGTGATTAGGGTTAGGGTTGTGATTAGGGTTAGGGATGAATACCCATTGGAGATCAAGATATTCTTCAATAACTTTTTTTCTGTAGGTCATAGAGACTTGGAAGTTGGTTCGATCTCCACTAATGTGGCTATGCCCGATCCATTGGTACCACCCCTGAGCTTCTACGACCTTTGGAAGGGGTAGGGTTAGGGCTGTGACTAGTGTTGGATTTTTGGGTTGTGATTAGGGTTAGGGTTAGGGATGGAAACCTATTGCAGATCAAGATATTCTTCAATAACTTTTTTTCTGAAGGTCATAGAGACTTGGAAGTTGGTTCCATCTCCACTAATGTGGCTCTTCCCGATCCATTGAAACCATCCCCGAGCTTCTACGACCTTCGGAAATGGTGAAACCACCAAATCTAAAAAAAAAAGTACGAGATATCTTCGAATAACTTTTTTTCTGAAAGTCCTAGAGACTTGGGCATTTCATGATTAATAAAGGGTAGCCTTCCACGCAACCACACCGAATTTCAGCACGTTTCGAGCAAGCAGCGCAGAGTTATTCACCCTATGCTGAATATGGGTGAGGGTTGCAATTAGGGTTAGGGTTAGGGTTGTGATTAGGGTTAGGGTTAGGGTTGTGATTAGGGTTAGGGTTGTGATTAGGGTTAGGGATGAATACCCATTGGAGATCAAGATATTCTTCAATAACTTTTTTTCTGTAGGTCATAGAGACTTGGAAGTTGGTTCCATCTCCACTAATGTGGCTATGCCCGATCCATTGGTACCACCCCTGAGCTTCTACGACCTTTGGAAGGGGTAGGGTTAGGGCTGTGACTATTGTTGGATTTTTGGGTTGTGATTAGGGTTAGGGTTAGGGATGGAAACCTATTGCAGATCAAGATATTCTTCAATAACTTTTTTTCTGAAGGTCATAGAGACTTGGAAGTTGGTTCCATCTCCACTAATGTGGCTCTGCCCGATCCATTGAAACCATCCCCGAGCTTCTACGACCTTCGGAAATGGTGAAACCACCAAATCTAAAAAAAAAAGTACGAGATATTTTCGAATAACTTTTTTTCTGAAAGTCCTAGAGACTTGGGCATTTCATGATTAATAAAGGGTAGCCTTCCACGCAACCACACCGAATTTCAGCACGTTTCGAGCAAGCAGCGCAGAGTTATTCACCCTATGCTGAATATGGGTGAGGGTTGCAATTAGGGTTAGGGTTAGGGTTGTGATTAGGGTTAGGGTTAGGGTTGTGATTAGGGTTAGGGTTGTGATTAGGGTTAGGGATGAATACCCATTGGAGATCAAGATATTCTTCAATAACTTTTTTTCTGTAGGTCATAGAGACTTGGAAGTTGGTTCCATCTCCACTAATGTGGCTATGCCCGATCCATTGGTACCACCCCTGAGCTTCTACGACCTTTGGAAGGGGTAGGGTTAGGGCTGTGACTAGTGTTGGATTTTTGGGTTGTGATTAGGGTTAGGGTTAGGGATGGAAACCTATTGCAGATCAAGATATTCTTCAATAACTTTTTTTCTGAAGGTCATAGAGACTTGGAAGTTGGTTCCATCTCCACTAATGTGGCTCTGCCCGATCCATTGAAACCATCCCCGAGCTTCTACGACCTTCGGAAATGGTGAAACCACCAAATCTAAAAAAAAGAGTACGAGATATTTTCGAATAACTTTTTTTCTGAAAGTCCTAGAAACTTGGGCATTTCATGATTAATAAAGGGTAGCCTTCCACGCAACCACACCGAATTTCAGCACGTTTCGAGCAAGCAGCGCAGAGTTATTCACCCTATGCTGAATATGGGTGAGGGTTGCAATTAGGGTTAGGGTTAGGGTTGTGATTAGGGTTAGGGTTAGGGTTGTGATTAGGGTTAGGGTTGTGATTAGGGTTAGGGATGAATACCCATTGGAGATCAAGATATTCTTCAATAACTTTTTTTCTGTAGGTCATAGAGACTTGGAAGTTGGTTCCATCTCCACTAATGTGGCTATGCCCGATCCATTGGTACCACCCCTGAGCTTCTACGACCTTTGGAAGGGGTAGGGTTAGGGCTGTGACTAGTGTTGGATTTTTGGGTTGTGATTAGGGTTAGGGTTAGGGATGGAAACCTATTGCAGATCAAGATATTCTTCAATAACTTTTTTTCTGAAGGTCATAGAGACTTGGAAGTTGGTTCCATCTCCACTAATGTGGCTCTGCCCGATCCATTGAAACCATCCCCGAGCTTCTACGACCTTCGGAAATGGTGAAACCACCAAATCTAAAAAAAAAAAGTACGAGATATTTTCGAATAACTTTTTTTCTGAAAGTCCTAGAGACTTGGGCATTTCATGATTAATAAAGGGTAGCCTTCCACGCAACCACACCGAATTTCAGCACGTTTCGAGCAAGCAGCGCAGAGTTATTCACCCTATGGTGAATATGGGTTAGGGTTGTGATTAGGGTTAGGGTTAGGGTTGTGATTAGGGTTAGGGTTGTGATTAGGGTTAGGGATGAATACCCATTGGAGATCAAGATATTCTTCAATAACTTTTTTTCTGTAGGTCATAGAGACTTGGAAGTTGGTTCCATCTCCACTAATGTGGCTATGCCCGATCCATTGGTACCACCCCTGAGCTTCTATGACCTTTGGAAGGGGTAGGGTTAGGGCTCTGACTAGTGTTGGATTTTTGGGTTGTGATTAGGGTTAGGGTTAGGGATGGAAACCTATTGCAGATCAAGATATTCTTCAATAACTTTTTTTCTGAAGGTCATAGAGACTTGGAAGTTGGTTCCATCTCCACTAATGTGGCTCTGCCCGATCCATTGAAACCATCCCCGAGCTTCTACGACCTTCGGAAATGGTGAAACCACCAAATCTAAAAAAAAGAGTACGAGATATTTTCGAATAACTTTTTTTCTGAAAGTCCTAGAAACTTGGGCATTTCATGATTAATAAAGGGTAGCCTTCCACGCAACCACACCGAATTTCAGCACGTTTCGAGCAAGCAGCGCAGAGTTATTCACCCTATGCTGAATATGGGTGAGGGTTGCAATTAGGGTTAGGGTTAGGGTTGTGATTAGGGTTAGGGTTAGGGTTGTGATTAGGGTTAGGGTTGTGATTAGGGTTAGGGATGAATACCCATTGGAGATCAAGATATTCTTCAATAACTTTTTTTCTGTAGGTCATAGAGACTTGGAAGTTGGTTCCATCTCCACTAATGTGGCTATGCCCGATCCATTGGTACCACCCCTGAGCTTCTACGACCTTTGGAAGGGGTAGGGTTAGGGCTGTGACTAGTGTTGGATTTTTGGGTTGTGATTAGGGTTAGGGTTAGGGATGGAAACCTATTGCAGATCAAGATATTCTTCAATAACTTTTTTTCTGAAGGTCATAGAGACTTGGAAGTTGGTTCCATCTCCACTAATGTGGCTCTGCCCGATCCATTGAAACCATCCCCGAGCTTCTACGACCTTCGGAAATGGTGAAACCACCAAATCTAAAAAAAAAAAGTACGAGATATTTTCGAATAACTTTTTTTCTGAAAGTCCTAGAGACTTGGGCATTTCATGATTAATAAAGGGTAGCCTTCCACGCAACCACACCGAATTTCAGCACGTTTCGAGCAAGCAGCGCAGAGTTATTCACCCTATGGTGAATATGGGTTAGGGTTGTGATTAGGGTTAGGGTTAGGGTTGTGATTAGGGTTAGGGTTGTGATTAGGGTTAGGGATGAATACCCATTGGAGATCAAGATATTCTTCAATAACTTTTTTTCTGTAGGTCATAGAGACTTGGAAGTTGGTTCCATCTCCACTAATGTGGCTATGCCCGATCCATTGGTACCACCCCTGAGCTTCTATGACCTTTGGAAGGGGTAGGGTTAGGGCTCTGACTAGTGTTGGATTTTTGGGTTGTGATTAGGGTTAGGGTTAGGGATGGAAACCTATTGCAGATCAAGATATTCTTCAATAACTTTTTTTCTGAAGGTCATAGAGACTTGGAAGTTGGTTCCATCTCCACTAATGTGGCTCTGCCCGATCCATTGAAACCATCCCCGAGCTTCTACGACCTTCGGAAATGGTGAAACCACCAAATCTAAAAAAAAAAGTACGAGATATTTTCGAATAACTTTTTTTCTGAAAGTCCTAGAGACTTGGGCATTTCATGATTAATAAAGGGTAGCCTTCCACGCAACCACACCGAATTTCAGCACGTTTCGAGCAAGCAGCGCAGAGTTATTCACCCTATGGTGAATATGGGTTAGGGTTGTGATTAGGGTTAGGGTTAGGGTTGTGATTAGGGTTAGGGTTGTGATTAGGGTTAGGGATGAATACCCATTGGAGATCAAGATATTCTTCAATAACTTTTTTTCTGTAGGTCATAGAGACTTGGAAGTTGGTTCCATCTCCACTAATGTGGCTATGCCCGATCCATTGGTACCACCCCTGAGCTTCTACGACCTTTGGAAGGGGTAGGGTTAGGGCTGTGACTAGTGTTGGATTTTTGGGTTGTGATTAGGGTTAGGGTTAGGGATGGAAACCTATTGCAGATCAAGATATTCTTCAATAACTTTTTTTCTGAAGGTCATAGAGACTTGGAAGTTGGTTCCATCTCCACTAATGTGGCTCTGCCCGATCCATTGAAACCATCCCCGAGCTTCTACGACCTTCGGAAATGGTGAAACCACCAAATCTAAAAAAAAGAGTACGAGATATTTTCGAATAACTTTTTTTCTGAAAGTCCTAGAAACTTGGGCATTTCATGATTAATAAAGGGTAGCCTTCCACGCAACCACACCGAATTTCAGCACGTTTCGAGCAAGCAGCGCAGAGTTATTCACCCTATGCTGAATATGGGTGAGGGTTGCAATTAGGGTTAGGGTTAGGGTTGTGATTAGGGTTAGGGTTAGGGTTGTGATTAGGGTTAGGGTTGTGATTAGGGTTAGGGATGAATACCCATTGGAGATCAAGATATTCTTCAATAACTTTTTTTCTGTAGGTCATAGAGACTTGGAAGTTGGTTCCATCTCCACTAATGTGGCTATGCCCGATCCATTGGTACCACCCCTGAGCTTCTATGACCTTTGGAAGGGGTAGGGTTAGGGCTCTGACTAGTGTTGGATTTTTGGGTTGTGATTAGGGTTAGGGTTAGGGATGGAAACCTATTGCAGATCAAGATATTCTTCAATAACTTTTTTTCTGAAGGTCATAGAGACTTGGAAGTTGGTTCCATCTCCACTAATGTGGCTCTGCCCGATCCATTGAAACCATCCCCGAGCTTCTACGACCTTCGGAAATGGTGAAACCACCAAATCTAAAAAAAAAAGTACGAGATATTTTCGAATAACTTTTTTTCTGAAAGTCCTAGAGACTTGGGCATTTCATGATTAATAAAGGGTAGCCTTCCACGCAACCACACCGAATTTCAGCACGTTTCGAGCAAGCAGCGCAGAGTTATTCACCCTATGGTGAATATGGGTTAGGGTTGTGATTAGGGTTAGGGTTAGGGTTGTGATTAGGGTTAGGGTTGTGATTAGGGTTAGGGATGAATACCCATTGGAGATCAAGATATTCTTCAATAACTTTTTTTCTGTAGGTCATAGAGACTTGGAAGTTGGTTCCATCTCCACTAATGTGGCTATGCCCGATCCATTGGTACCACCCCTGAGCTTCTATGACCTTTGGAAGGGGTAGGGTTAGGGCTCTGACTAGTGTTGGATTTTTGGGTTGTGATTAGGGTTAGGGTTAGGGATGGAAACCTATTGCAGATCAAGATATTCTTCAATAACTTTTTTTCTGAAGGTCATAGAGACTTGGAAGTTGGTTCCATCTCCACTAATGTGGCTCTGCCCGATCCATTGAAACCATCCCCGAGCTTCTACGACCTTCGGAAATGGTGAAACCACCAAATCTAAAAAAAAAAGTACGAGATATTTTCGAATAACTTTTTTTCTGAAAGTCCTAGAGACTTGGGCATTTCATGATTAATAAAGGGTAGCCTTCCACGCAACCACACCGAATTTCAGCACGTTTCGAGCAAGCAGCGCAGAGTTATTCACCCTATGGTGAATATGGGTTAGGGTTGCAATTAGGGTTAGGGTTAGGGTTGTGATTAGGGTTAGGGTTGTGATTAGGGTTAGGGATGAATACCCATTGGAGATCAAGATATTCTTCAATAACTTTTTTTCTGTAGGTCATAGAGACTTGGAAGTTGGTTCCATCTCCACTAATGTGGCTATGCCCGATCCATTGGTACCACCCCTGAGCTTCTACGACCTTTGGAAGGGGTAGGGTTAGGGCTGTGACTAGTGTTGGATTTTTGGGTTGTGATTAGGGTTAGGGTTAGGGATGGAAACCTATTGCAGATCAAGATATTCTTCAATAACTTTTTTTCTGAAGGTCATAGAGAGTTGGAAGTTGGTTCCATCTCCACTAATGTGGCTCTGCCCGATCCATTGAAACCATCCCCGAGCTTCTACGACCTTCGGAAATGGTGAAACCACCAAATCTAAAAAAAAGAGTACGAGATATTTTCGAATAACTTTTTTTCTGAAAGTCCTAGAAACTTGGGCATTTCATGATTAATAAAGGGTAGCCTTCCACGCAACCACACCGAATTTCAGCACGTTTCGAGCAAGCAGCGCAGAGTTATTCACCCTATGCTGAATATGGGTGAGGGTTGCAATTAGGGTTAGGGTTAGGGTTGTGATTAGGGTTAGGGTTGTGATTAGGGTTAGGGATGAATACCCATTGGAGATCAAGATATTCTTCAATAACTTTTTTTCTGTAGGTCATAGAGACTTGGAAGTTGGTTCCATCTCCACTAATGTGGCTATGCCCGATCCATTGGTACCACCCCTGAGCTTCTACGACCTTTGGAAGGGGTAGGGTTAGGGCTGTGACTAGTGTTGGATTTTTGGGTTGTGATTAGGGTTAGGGTTAGGGATGGAAACCTATTGCAGATCAAGATATTCTTCAATAACTTTTTTTCTGAAGGTCATAGAGACTTGGAAGTTGGTTCCATCTCCACTAATGTGGCTCTGCCCGATCCATTGAAACCATCCCCGAGCTTCTACGACCTTCGGAAATGGTGAAACCACCAAATCTAAAAAAAAGAGTACGAGATATTTTCGAATAACTTTTTTTCTGAAAGTCCTAGAAACTTGGGCATTTCATGATTAATAAAGGGTAGCCTTCCACGCAACCACACCGAATTTCAGCACGTTTCGAGCAAGCAGCGCAGAGTTATTCACCCTATGCTGAATATGGGTGAGGGTTGCAATTAGGGTTAGGGTTAGGGTTGTGATTAGGGTTAGGGTTAGGGTTGTGATTAGGGTTAGGGTTGTGATTAGGGTTAGGGATGAATACCCATTGGAGATCAAGATATTCTTCAATAACTTTTTTTCTGTAGGTCATAGAGACTTGGAAGTTGGTTCCATCTCCACTAATGTGGCTATGCCCGATCCATTGGTACCACCCCTGAGCTTCTACGACCTTTGGAAGGGGTAGGGTTAGGGCTGTGACTAGTGTTGGATTTTTGGGTTGTGATTAGGGTTAGGGTTAGGGATGGAAACCTATTGCAGATCAAGATATTCTTCAATAACTTTTTTTCTGAAGGTCATAGAGACTTGGAAGTTGGTTCCATCTCCACTAATGTGGCTCTACCCGATCCATTGAAACCATCCCCGAGCTTCTACGACCTTCGGAAATGGTGAAACCACCAAATCTAAAAAAAAGAGTACGAGATATTTTCGAATAACTTTTTTTCTGAAAGTCCTAGAAACTTGGGCATTTCATGATTAATAAAGGGTAGCCTTCCACGCAACCACACCGAATTTCAGCACGTTTCGAGCAAGCAGCGCAGAGTTATTCACCCTATGCTGAATATGGGTGAGGGTTGCAATTAGGGTTAGGGTTAGGGTTGTGATTAGGGTTAGGGTTAGGGTTGTGATTAGGGTTAGGGTTGTGATTAGGGTTAGGGATGAATACCCATTGGAGATCAAGATATTCTTCAATAACTTTTTTTCTGTAGGTCATAGAGACTTGGAAGTTGGTTCCATCTCCACTAATGTGGCTATGCCCGATCCATTGGTACCACCCCTGAGCTTCTACGACCTTTGGAAGGGGTAGGGTTAGGGCTGTGACTAGTGTTGGATTTTTGGGTTGTGATTAGGGTTAGGGTTAGGGATGGAAACCTATTGCAGATCAAGATATTCTTCAATAACTTTTTTTCTGAAGGTCATAGAGACTTGGAAGTTGGTTCCATCTCCACTAATGTGGCTCTGCCCGATCCATTGAAACCATCCCCGAGCTTCTACGACCTTCGGAAATGGTGAAACCACCAAATCTAAAAAAAAAAGTACGAGATATTTTCGAATAACTTTTTTTCTGAAAGTCCTAGAGACTTGGGCATTTCATGATTAATAAAGGGTAGCCTTCCACGCAACCACACCGAATTTCAGCACGTTTCGAGCAAGCAGCGCAGAGTTATTCACCCTATGGTGAATATGGGTTAGGGTTGTGATTAGGGTTAGGGTTAGGGTTGTGATTAGGGTTAGGGTTGTGATTAGGGTTAGGGTTGTGATTAGGGTGAGGGATGAATACCCATTGGAGATCAAGATATTCTTCAATAACTTTTTTTCTGTAGGTCATAGAGACTTGGAAGTTGGTTCCATCTCCACTAATGTGGCTATGCCCGATCCATTGGTACCACCCCTGAGCTTCTATGACCTTTGGAAGGGGTAGGGTTAGGGCTCTGACTAGTGTTGGATTTTTGGGTTGTGATTAGGGTTAGGGTTAGGGATGGAAACCTATTGCAGATCAAGATATTCTTCAATAACTTTTTTTCTGAAGGTCATAGAGACTTGGAAGTTGGTTCCATCTCCACTAATGTGGCTCTGCCCGATCCATTGAAACCATCCCCGAGCTTCTACGACCTTCGGAAATGGTGAAACCACCAAATCTAAAAAAAAAAGTACGAGATATTTTCGAATAACTTTTTTTCTGAAAGTCCTAGAGACTTGGGCATTTCATGATTAATAAAGGGTAGCCTTCCACGCAACCACACCGAATTTCAGCACGTTTCGAGCAAGCAGCGCAGAGTTATTCACCCTATGGTGAATATGGGTTAGGGTTGCAATTAGGGTTAGGGTTAGGGTTGTGATTAGGGTTAGGGTTAGGGTTGTGATTAGGGTTAGGGTTAGGGTTGTGATTAGGGTTAGGGATGAATACCCATTGGAGATCAAGATATTCTTCAATAACCTTTTTTCTGTAGGTCATAGAGACTTGGAAGTTGGTTCCATCTCCACTAATGTGGCTATGCCCGATCCATTGGTACCACCCCTGAGCTTCTACAACCTTTGGAAGGGGTAGGGTTATGGCTCTGACTAGTGTTGGATTTTTGGGTTGTGATTAGGGTTAGGGTTAGGGATGGAAACCTATTGCAGATCAAGATATTCTTCAATAACTTTTTTTCTGAAGGTCATAGAGACTTGGAAGTTGGTTCCATCTCCACTAATGTGGCTCTGCCCGATCCAATGAAACCATCCCCGAGCTTCTACGACCTTCGGAAATGGTGAAACCACCAAATCTAAAAAAAAAAGTACGAGATATTTTCGAATAACTTTTTTTCTGAAAGTCCTAGAGACTTGGGCATTTCATGATTAATAAAGGGTAGCCTTCCACGCAACCACACCGAATTTCAGCACGTTTCGAGCAAGCAGCGCAGAGTTATTCACCCTATGCTGAATATGGGTTAGGGTTGCAATTCGGGTTAGGGTTAGGGTTGTGATTAGGGTTAGGGTTGTGATTAGGGTTAGGGATGAATACCCATTGGAGATCAAGATATTCTTCAATAACTTTTTTTCTGTAGGTCATAGAGACTTGGAAGTTGGTTCGATCTCCACTAATGTGGCTATGCCCGATCCATTGGTACCACCCCTGAGCTTCTACGACCTTTGGAAGGGGTAGGGTTAGGGCTGTGACTAGTGTTGGATTTTTGGGTTGTGATTAGGGTTAGGGTTAGGGATGGAAACCTATTGCAGATCAAGATATTCTTCAATAACTTTTTTTCTGAAGGTCATAGAGACTTGGAAGTTGGTTCCATCTCCACTAATGTGGCTCTGCCCGATCCATTGGGACCATCCCCGAGCTTCTACGACCTTCGGAAATGGTGAAACCACCAAATCTAAAAAAAAAAAGTATGAGATATTTTTGAATAACTTTTTTTCTGAAAGTCCTAGAGACTTGGGCATTTCATGATTAATAAAGGGTAGCCTTCCATGCAACCACACCGAATTTCAGCACGTTTCGAGCAAGCAGCGCAGAGTTATTCACCCTATGGTGAATATGGGTTAGGGTTGTGATTAGGGTTAGGGTTAGGGTTGTGATTAGGGTTAGGGTTGTGATTAGGGTTAGGGATGAATACCCATTGGAGATCAAGATATTCTTCAATAACTTTTTTTCTGTAGGTCATAGAGACTTGGAAGTTGGTTCCATCTCGACTAATGTGGCTATGCCCGATCCATTGGTACCACCCCTGAGCTTCTACGACCTTTGGAAGGGGTAGGGTTAGGGCTGTGACTAGTGTTGGATTTTTGGGTTGTGATTAGGGTTAGGGTTAGGGATGGAAACCTATTGCAGATCAAGATATTCTTCAATAACTTTTTTTCTGAAGGTCATAGAGACTTGGAAGTTGGTTCCATCTCCACTAATGTGGCTCTGCCCGATCCATTGAAACCATCCCCGAGCTTCTACGACCTTCGGAAATGGTGAAACCACCAAATCTAAAAGAAAAAGTACGAGATATTTTCGAATAACTTTTTTTCTGAAAGTCCTAGAGACTTGGGCATTTCATGATTAATAAAGGGTAGCCTTCCACGCAACCACACCGAATTTCAGCACGTTTCGAGCAAGCAGCGCAGAGTTATTCACCCTATGGTGAATATGGGTTAGGGTTGCAATTAGGGTTAGGGTTAGGGTTGTGATTAGGGTTAGGGTTAGGGTTGTGATTAGGGTTAGGGTTGTGATTAGGGTTAGGGATGAATACCCATTGGAGATCAAGATATTCTTCAATAACTTTTTTTCTGTAGGTCATAGAGACTTGGAAGTTGGTTCCATCTCCACTAATGTGGCTATGCCCGATCCATTGGTACCACCCCTGAGCTTCTACGACCTTTGGAAGGGGTAGGGTTAGGGCTGTGACTAGTGTTGGATTTTTGGGTTGTGATTAGGGTTAGGGTTAGGGATGGAAACCTATTGCAGATCAAGATATTCTTCAATAACTTTTTTTCTGAAGGTCATAGAGACTTGGAAGTTGGTTCCATCTCCACTAATGTGGCTCTGCCCGATCCATTGGGACCATCCCCGAGCTTCTACGACCTTCGGAAATGGTGAAACCACCAAATCTAAAAAAAAAAAGTATGAGATATTTTTGAATAACTTTTTTTCTGAAAGTCCTAGAGACTTGGGCATTTCATGATTAATAAAGGGTAGCCTTCCATGCAACCACACCGAATTTCAGCACGTTTCGAGCAAGCAGCGCAGAGTTATTCACCCTATGGTGAAAATGGGTTAGGGTTGTGATTAGGGTTAGGGTTGTGATTAGGGTTAGGGATGAATACCCATTGCAGATCAAGATATTCTTCAATAACTTTTTTTCTGAAGGTCATAGAGACTTGGAAGTTGGTTCCATCTCCACTAATGTGGCTCTGCCCGATCCATTGAAACCATCCCCGAGCTTCTACGACCTTCGGAAATGGTGAAACCACCAAATCTAAAAAAAAAAGTACGAGATATTTTCGAATAACTTTTTTTCTGAAAGTCCTAGAGACTTGGGCATTTCATGATTAATAAAGGGTAGCCTTCCACGCAACCACACCGAATTTCAGGATTGTGATTAGGGAGTAATAACAATACTTTGAATAATTCCAAATTCTTTTCTTTGAATTCAAGATGAAAAATTAAAACTAAACTCTAACATGTCAGTAACGCAGTTTGTGGATAAATCAAGAAAATAATCAATAATTTATTAATAATGAAATAATCTCAACGGACTCCAAACCTTTAAAAAAGTACATGAAGTTTAAAGCTCACAGTTCCCAGAGGAAATGTTGCAGCTTTGAATTTTTCTTGACTTCAGGTTCAACCAAATCTTCTGCTCCTTCAGTAATGAAACTCTACGACTGGTGGAGTGAAGCCGCCTCCTCACCCGAGTCATTATTTTAGCCATTTTCTTCATTGACTTGTCACACGGTGCGTTCACGCCTCAGTGCGACTCCAGCACCCTGTGGGCCACCGTAAGCTGGACTGTGGCCGTGGTGATTCTGAGCAAAGGGAAAAGGGAAATGGAGTTTTTTTTTTTTTTGATAAGGAGTGAATGTGCTGCACTTCTGAGACCACACATCCAGCAGAGGAAGAAACAGCGGATCACACAAACCTTGAATAAATACAAATATTCACTGTGAGTAAATAAGTTTAACCCATTGAGACTGAATCAGACAGAATTACCTACGTTTACTTTTAATTCCTCAGCCTCGTGACGTGAAAAACATTTGATAACTGAAACATTTGGATTAAATTAATATTTCTTCTCTCAGTGACTGAGCCTTGGTCAGCAGGAACATCTGGATCTGAATCTTCTTTGTTATTTTCAGAAGAAACTCACTCCTTCACGATCTCTGAGGTCATCAGCTATGGTCTGAAACACTAATCAAACTACTCGGCTACTTCACCTGATCGTCAATTAGAAGCACATGTAAATAATTCTGTGAGTCTGATATTCCTTCATATGTCACACTTGACATAAATCTTAAATCTCAACATTCACTTTTATTATCTTGAGCTTTACCCACTGTCCAGTCCACCCAACAACATCTCACTGAAAAATCCAAACTCAAACAAAACAAATCCATGTTCTTGATTTTGCGTAACTCAGTGAGTAGCGGGATCGTGCGTCTGTCAGCCGAGGTGCACGGGAGGTAAGACTCCCGATCCCGTGGAGCCATCCTGGGCTGCGGAGAGTGGAAGCCGGGCTGTTTGAGGAGGGTGACAGAAAAAGAACAGCACATTCCCACAGCGCAGAAAGCTACACAATGTTTCCCTCAGTCTTCCACTGGCTCCCATTACCAGCCTCCTGACAGTGAAAACACAGGCTGTCTGCGACAATAAATCACTGCCTGTTCGTGTTCTGTGAGGCCTCCGCTCGTACCAGCTAGATCCAGAAATGTGCCGCAGACGCACTTAAAGACTCGACACAAAGTTCGACTTCAATAAAAACACAAGTTCCAAAGGAGGCTGGAGTAAATACGGAGGGTTAGTTGAGGATAAGTGGATATTTATGTTTATGAGTCAGGTTTGAGCTGCACAGTTAATCATGTACACTCATATTTCCAACATTAAAGTGATGCAATTGAGGAAAGTTAAAGTGTTTGCCATGTTTTACTAAAGTCACTTTGTAGTGGTGGTTTGCTGACGATCGCGTAAACAGCAGAAATCTTCAGATTCGAGGCTGAACAAGCTTTTTTTCCAACAAACTGGACGAACACTCAGAGTTAAAGCCACTTTGATGTTACAGCTGATGAGGGGGAGACAATTTAAACTAATGTATGTACTTCTGAAGAAGTTTAATCTCTATCACGATGTTATATTTTACATTCTGATCACGTTCCACGTTTGTTAATAACCAATATTGAAATATGAGTTTAGATTAAACAGCTGAAATGACTGATTGAACTCTCAGATGTTTGATTTGTCAGATATGCTGATGATTAAATCATCATTAAATCACTTAAGTTGTGAATAAGTTAATCAAGAAAGGCAAGTGTAGATCACTCAGTACATGGGGACAAGGATCGTGGTGTAGTTACCAGTAAATTTAAGATATGAGATTTAAAAAATAAAGAAAATATAGATCAATCTGCTTTAAAACACAAATAAGGAGAAAAAAGTGGTTAAAGAATCTCAGGACGACCGTCTACCATTGATTCAGATGATAAAAGAAATATGGAAGTGTCGACTCCGCACCTCCTGCTCTCAGACCTCCTGTTGACCTTCTCTGGGTACAAGGACACTGTCCTTGCAGCTGAAGGTGTGTGTCTGTGTGTGTGTGTGTCGGAGTGTGTGTATCTATCTTAAGTGGCCGGCAGCCGTTGGCCCTCAGCACTCAGACTTCCTGATTGTTGTAATTTGGTCAGCCATGGCACCCGCTCGCCGCAATTTACAAGACGCAAGAGGTTGTGTGTGTGTGTGTGCGTGAGCTTGTGTGCGCGTGTGTGTGTGTTAGCGTGAAGAGAAGAAGCAGAAGAAGAGTGAGGGAGGGAAAGAGAGAAGAGGAGTGGAGCAATTTGAAGTAAGCACAAGTGTGTGTCCAAATGTGTGTTTATGTGCGAGCGTGCAGACGGTTCAAGTAGCAATTTGGAGTAAGCAAGTGTATGTGTGTGTGTGTGTGTCTGTGTGTGTGTGAGTGTGTGCGCGTGGCCGATGTGTTTGTGTGTGTCGACAGCTCCAGCAGCTTTTCGAGTGGCTACTTTGATGTCTGACCCACTTTGGCTGTTGCTGAGTATAAAGCTATTTATTTAGTTTTGTGTGTGTGTCTGTGTGTGTGTGTGTCTGTGTGTCTGTGTGTGTCTGTGTGTGTAAAGCTATTTATCAGGCAGTGGACTGGCAGCGTTTTGCTGTGTGTGTTGCTGGACCTCTCAGCATCTGCTGGTGGAGACGGCAGAACATCTCACACTCCTCCTTCTCCTCCTCCTCCTCTTTTTCCTCTTCCTCCCTTCCATCTATTTCACCAGCTCCCTCTTCTTCTTCTCCTTCTTGCCGTCCCCCCATCCCCCCACCTCCACTGAATCTAATGTCTTCTCCTCTTCATGCCTCGTAGTTCTCCGTCCCTCCATCTTCCTCGTGCCATTAACCCTCTCTGATGTAGTGGTTAGTCGCAGCTCTCGGCTCTGATTGGCTGAATCGTGTTAGCTGTTGCAAAGTACCAAATAAATCTTTCTTTCCACACTCGTCAAGACTTCACCATTACGTTGCTCGTAACCGGAATGAAACACGGCAGCAAAGACCTAGCACAGAAAGAGAAGCGTTAACATTCCCTTTAAAAATATTAAGAAGCATTATTTTATGAATTAGTTTTTAATAAATATTATATATTGTTAAAGGAAGGCTCAGTTATTTGGTCATTATAGTTTAAATCAGTTGTTATTCAAACTGGAGAAATGGTCTGTTTGATGGGGACTATTTTTCTCTGCGGATTAATATACATTTGTTGCTCTAGTGAGTATTTGGGGCAGGAGGACGGAGTGTGTGAGATTGAATCGTGTGTGTGTGTGTGTGTTCATGGTAATTCAAGTGATGTGTTTTTTAACGTTATTGGACAACAATGGAACTCACACACACACACACACACACTAGACTGTATATAAAGATGGACGACATGACAGCTCCCTATAACTGAAGGCACGATAGACATTGACATTGACCAAAATATACAAAGTCACACACAAATAAATGTTTCCTAAAGATGGTTTTACTGCTATTTGAGGTAGTTTTACTTTTTATTTGAGAATAACAAAGAACAGGGGGGTCGGCTGACGCTCACTCGTGATTGATTGAAGTGTGTGTATCCGTGGCATCTCGATGTTTTGGCTCCATCCTCTGAAAGCTACTGTGCAAAATTGGCTCTAATGTCGCAAGAAAGGAAGTGGAGACACGTCGTTCATCTTTATTTACAATGAAGATACTTTTGATACCTTACACTGAACCAACTCTAATCTTAACCCACCATTCACAACTTAACTAACCTTAACCAGGACCTCAGAGATGATGCTTTGCCTCATTAGTACCAGGCTTCGATCTCCATAATGTCTCCTGGTCCTGACTAAGTCAATGTTTTTACTGAAATGGTCCTAAAAGGCTGGAAACACACACACACACACACTTGTCTGTAGGATAGATTCCTGTTTAAGCAGCTCCGTGATGTTCAAAATGTCTGTTCAAGTCAGTTGTTCTGTTCGTGCAGTTTTTCAGGAATTCTTGGAAACGTTAGAACAAAGTGAAGCAGATCAGAGACGAATGAAGACTGTCGTCGTCCCAGATGGCAACGTTTTCCGTCTCGTTTCATTAAATTCTTTTTTCTCTCTCCATTGATCAGAGTGTTGTCGGAACGCTGTTAATGTAACAGAGAAATTACACCATCGGCTTTGTTTGACGTTTGATAAAATAATCTCATGATCAGATCCATTAAGAAGCTTTTCTGCAGCTTTCTATCACATCTCAAAACCTCCGTCGTCAGATGGAGTCTGCACCGTCGAAATGATCTCAGCGCTACGTACTGACATTCTCATTTCTGTTATTTCCTCTTCTGTATTTTCTGCTGTTGCACTGTTGCTATTTTTTGCTCTGCGGTTTCCAAAGATCATTTGTCAGTGCGTCCGGTGCTCTGACGTCTTTTTTCGGTGGATAGTCTGCAGAACACAGTCGTGCTCTTTCCTGTTCTTTGTATGTTTCTCTGCGGTTGTTTCCAGGGCTTTTCAAGCAGCGGAGCCAAACTCTGAAATGCACTTCAGACTAATGGACGGAAATCATGTAGGGCTGCATTGTCATTATCGAGGAAGCTCGATCTAAAATAATCTGAATTAAGTGTAAAGTTTCCCTATATTCAAGTTGTTATTCATGTTCTGTCGAAACACGGAGAAGCTGGAATCATAAAATCTTCAGCTCTTTGCTTCGTTGACGATCGTTCATATTTCAACAATACAAACAGGATTCCTGGATCCGCCCATTCATCTGGATCCACACCAAGTTTCGTGGTTTTTCCGTCCAGTGTTTTTTTTTTTTGCACAATCCAGCTTAAATATAAACAAACATAAATATAACTGCCTTGGCGGACATAACTAGAAGGGAGCTTGGAGACCAGTTTATTTGCACCGCCTCTGTAATGTAATGGCTTCTTCTTAGTGTCATGCCCCAAGGCTGCACGCAATTTCATGCAAATAGAGTCGGTAGTTTTTTGGGGGAAATCCTGCTCAGAGACAAACAAACTCTCGAATGTTACTCAGCAGAGTGCACATCTTCTTCATCTGCCACTTAAATTAACTCAAACTGCACAAACTGTCCGGATCCACGCCGAAATTCAGTGGGTCCCTCCTCATCTCATGTCTTATCCTTGCACCAGCTATCATGGGAATCCTCTGAGTCATTTTTTTTTCGGTCTGGGGTGAAATCATTAGAGCGCAGCCACTATTTCATGTTCTTTCAACAATCCTGGTTATAGGCATGATTCTCTTTGAGCGGGTGGAACATCCCTGATGAAAGTTAGAGAGCGAGTCCTTGGCTGCGGTGGAGGAGGCGACCGACTTTATGGAGTCATACGAGTTTAACCTTTGATTTGAAATGAAAACTTCCCTGACAGTGGAAACCTTGTTGGCGTGCGCCGACATGTGAGTCAGGTCACCAGAGTTGAAGGTAAATAGACACTTTGATCCTGCAGCTCAGCCTCCACACTCTGACTTTGCACTTTGCAATTTCACTGTCAGACCTTTGACTGCATGTGCCTGTGCTTTTCATGTCGGGGGGGGGGGGGGGGGACCCATTCCTCTGATTTCTCATGCAGTCGCTCCTCTCACACCACGCTGCTGCTGCTGCTCACCTCTGTCTGTCACCACTGTAACATTACTGAGCATTAACAACGCTGATATTTATTCATACGACGTTGTGCAGATTCAGATTTATAATGCCGCAGTTTTTATTTCGCTGGTGTAAGAGCAGTAAAAGCAGCAATAAGCCACTTGACAGGTCATTTTACGCAGATGTTAAATCAGCTAACGGGATTTTAAGAAGACAAAGACTTTTTCTTCTGAAATCACTGTGGCCTCTCATGGCTTATTCTTTAATTTTCTGCTCCTCCGCTCTCCTCCCTCCCCTCTCGTCTCTCCCCCCCCGCTCTCCTCCTCGGCTCTGTGTTTTGATGTAATTGAGGAGGAGCTGGTGCGCCGCTCTCCCCCACAGCCACGAGTCCAGAGAGTGAAACCTCTAATCAGTAATGTCAACAGCCGACACTTTGCAGCGCCGCGGCACAGACGGAGAAAGACCGACTTTGTAGACTTGTGTAATGATTGTTTGAGCTCCTGACATCCAGATCACATTCATTTCAGCGGGGGGGGGGGGGGATAAAAAGGCGGGATCCATAAAACTGTATCTCTGTATACGGACGATGCCTGGAGTGATGAAAGCTGGAGACGTGAAGCCTCGCACGACGCCGGCAGTTATTATTTATTTTTTACAAAACACAAACGCTCAGTAAATGAATCACTTCCTCTGTAACAAGTGAATCCTTCCATCAGGCACTTTAGCTCCAATCACGCTGATATTCCTTTGGCACATTAACATTTAAATTAACATTTATGCGGTCACAGGTGTGCGTTTATTGGGTGTTTAACAGCGGCTCCGGCTCAGCCAATCAGAGTCGAGGACAAGGAGTGGCTGTTTTACAAGTCGTCGTTAACGTCGCAAAGCGGCACAGATGTCACGCTCGCTCGTGTTTCCGGGAGCGTGTTCATAAATCCCTTCCTGACTCCCAAAGATGGCGTCTCAATGATCTTTTTTTAAAGAATCCAAGCAACTTCAGCAGAGAACAACAAATCTTGGTTTTGTTGCGTTGGTCCGAGGGGGAAGAGCTGAGGAGTGAGCAGCAGTTAAATGAGAGACGGAGCTCAGCACTGTCATCTGTAAAGCTTTAGCTCGGATGTCACAGTTCAATCACTGTGGATTACGGCTTCGAGAGCGGCTGACTGCCAAAATAGCCTGTGTGGATTTGCCTGTTTGTTACCCTGCATGCATTTCTTCTTCTTATACAGAGACTATATACACAGAGGGTGGGAGGTAAACCATGGACCATCGAGAGGCTGGAGAGAAATATCATACGATTAATATTATTTACATGATCAAAAGTCAATTCATCATGTTTTATGGGTTGATGCAGTATTTTATTGAACGTGGATCGTGGGCTGTAATATTCACATCTGCTTTGAGCTCAGGAGTCACTGCACAGCAGGAGAAATAAAAAAAAAAAAAAAGTCCTTCACCCGTTTGGCTTTGGCCGAGGATGTTGATGATCGATACCGAATTGATGTTGATGGTTTTTTATTTGGTCAGGTCGCACGTGGATGAAACATTCACACCCTGCACTGATGGTGATTAGAAGACGAGAGGCTGATTCTTACTCTGATTCAACCGTCTAGAGACGAGCGTCCCTACACTCTCATTACTGCTCGACGCTGCCCGACAGCTGCTCCTTCGCCGGAATCATCAAGAATACGGCGGAGGACTGTTGGAGTAGTAGAAACAAAAGACGTGGATCGAGGCAACGCCCTCTATTGTGCCTTCAACGTGTTTTATGTCGACAACAGTGGTTCATATCATCCACCATGTTTACAGTCGCGAGGGAAAAACGTCTTCCAGTTGATAAGCAAACACACATTTTGAGACTAAACAAACGGAGGCATGAAGCTGTTCGGTGTCTGGACGTCACACATTAAAATGTTCAAATCGGTTACATCTGCTGCGATGTCTGTCACGTTTTGTGAAATCCGAACAGCAGGTATTACTCTCGTCAGGGAGCGGCGACAGTGTGACGGAATACTGAAACGCCTCTATTTAAAGAAAGCAAAGCAGCAACTTAACGCGTCAGCGTGGAACTGTTTTTAGTGACTTCCTGTACAGTGGCACATGCATCATCATTTAAAGTTTAATCTTCACTCCATCTGTCTCAGCAGCTGCTTCAGCGCTCTGCTTTAAATAAGAACCACAGAAGAAGAGACATGGAGGGTTTATCTACAGGGGAGCTCAACGCTGAACCACGCAAACCAAACACAACACAAACGAATTAAGAAAAACAGCATCAATTTGTCGACAGATTTACTGGCTGATGAAAAATGTGGTTTCAGGGGACAGAGGGAAAAGTGATGAACCCAGTTGGGAAACGCTCGTTGTTCCGTTTGTGATTTTATTAAGTTTACTGAAGCTGAGTTGTGGAAAATGAGTTTGATAACAAACCAGCTGTGGGTTCATCACAGTTCGTGTCCCCTGGAAACAGAGTTTCAGTATTGAGTTGTGTTGTTTCTGTCCAGTGTGTTTGTCTATTTCTTTGTGTTGTGGGTGTTTGCAGATCTAGATCACTGCATCAATGGTACAATGAGAACTTCTTTTCCCATTGACCGTCATTTTACCGTTGAACTTTTATCGCTAAATGACTTATGTCGAGTTCACTGCGGCCGGACCTCAGCTGTGGCTGCGTTTTTTTAAGAGCTAATGTCGATCTAATGAATAATTTAATCTGCACTTAGGCACAAATTCAAGATACTTCACTTCAGTCTTTTATTTCTTTCTGCTAATTCAGCTCCGTCACATTTCCAGAGTCAAATATTATAGTTTTACTCATAGTCACTTGTTATTTTACAACTTAAGACTCAAAGCTTCCTCAGAAACACAAAATGGAAGCGTTCATTTTTGCACATTTCATTTTTCTACCTCTAATATAAGTGAAGAGATGCACATTAAAGTCCCTTCAGGCCAAAACCTTTCAAGATCCACACTGAATCTGAATGTTCTCTGGCCCGTGGTGCGACTCCCAGCTCTGTCCACTTCATCCACTCAGCTCCTGAACCTCGATCACTTCTGTCTCCGGCCGCTGTGAACGCCACCTGCCCTGACGCCGCTGGCAGCGGCTCAGCAGCCGCAGCCGGGATCGGCTCCAGCGTTTCATCACCCAGCTATGATTAAAACACGGGCTTTGTACTTTATATTTCATGGTGTGACAGTGTGTGAGATCTTCATTTCACGGCTGCGAGACACATTCAGGAGCGATAAAGATTGAGTTCTGCAGGTGAAACATGAACAGCTGTTGACGAAGCTCAAACTTTTTAAGCTCTGTGTTGTTTAACAATCACAGGAACGACTGGAATATGAAGATTTATTCGACGGACAATAACGACAGCTGATTGTTTTATCAATTTAATACATCCTTTAAATACTTTTTTAATTTTATGATTAAATCTGAGGGCGGCTGTGACTCAGGAGGTGGAGTGGATTGTCCACTAACCAGAAGGCTGCTGGTTCGATCCCGGGCGCCTCCGGCCGGCTGAAGGATCTTTTGGCAAGATATTAATACATCAATATTATTTTAACTTGCTCTGTGTTGATGTCCCAACAATGAGAAAGAAAATCACATATCAACAAAACACAAAGTTAAATATTTTCTCTCATTTTTAGACCTGGAAAATTAAATTAAGCTCATTAAGAAATTATTAAGACAAAAACAATATTTGAACGTTGTTTTAACTCACTGACAACTCTAGATTACAGATTCCTATAAGTCCTGATGTATTTGATCTTTTGTGCACAAGATATTAACTATTAATTAACGCGATAAATATCTCACAGGATAAATATTTAGAGAAGAATGTCTTACAAGATATCCGTTGTGTAGGAACCACTTATTAACTCGTATGCACATAAAAATGTTTGGTCTCTACAAGATGATAATAAAGTGGGGATGGTTAAATTAGTTTTTTCGGGACAAAGTTAACCTTTGGCCTCATATCTACTCTGCTGATAATACAACTTCTCTTTATGCTGGATTCATCCTGTGAACAATATCTCACCAAAAACCCAAAGTCCTTCTTCTTCAAAAGAAAAATAAAATGCTCTTAGTGAAAAACAGCTGGTTCAGGGTGTCGGTCGATCACGGCCAAATCAAGATCCTGCACAATGATTTCTCTTTTTTTGGACGGCGGCTCAGTGTCAAATCAATCGCACCCACAGAAACTCTGGATCTGAGTTAGTGTAATGTTTAAGGTTTATAGTTTGTGTAATTGGGTTTTAGACGTCTCACAGGGAAGAAAAGAGTCGGTCAGGGAAACTAAACAGAACTCGGTTGTCGAGCACAGAAGCAGCTCAGGGCTGATTCCCCTGCCTCTGTGTTTCCTGCACAGGACGAGCGTGTATAGATGTTTTAAGCTCACAGGCGACGCTGAAGTTGTTGGGTTGATTACAGATGATGAATCACTTTACATAGCGAGCGGTGGAGGCGCGGTGAAGAGCAGTTCAATCTGAAGTAACCTTTTGTTTCACCTAAACGTGAGGATCAACGAAGAAGAAACACTGACTCCGGGCGAGAAGTGAGAAGCAATCAGTCATCGTAAATGAGCAGAAAAGTGGAAAGGGTAAAAAAAAAACTTTTTAGTTCCTCAGCACCAAAACATTGTCGGCTTTGAAATCAGAGAGCGGTGTTGACAGCTCGGTGGGAAAAAAAAAGCCCATCGGAGATTCCACTGACTCAGACGACTACACGATGTTTGATGCGTCTCTGGCAGCCGTGACCCATTTCTGCACAAGTGATCAAAAATGTTAGAACAAATGTTGCTGCTTTCTGTCGGCCTCCCTGCGGTTTGGGGCTTTCTGAATCTTGACTTCCTGTGAGAGGAAATGTTGGCCCATCCTGCACAGCCATTACCAGCCATCCAGCATGTGTCAGTGCAGCGCACTCATGCAGAGTGATGCCTGCAGGAGCAGGCAGATCAACCACTTCCCTGAAGTTACACCACGATGGAATAACACTTCGACACAAGTGAAAGTCCAACGTTTTACTTGGCAAACGTTGAAAGTAAATGTGATGTTCAATGTAAAAAAAGAGAAAAAGGAAAGAAAAGGTTTTAAATCCTCGAACTTGGAGAAAATAAAATATTAAATCGTGAAAAGCTGCAGATCAAATGTTTTCACTCTTTTAGAGGCTTCACCAAAACTCTGACGATCAGGTCTAAAAGTCACTGTTGTGTAAATACTAAGCTCAGTAGAATTAAAGAAAGAAATCACAAATGAATACGTCGAGATCAGGATTTGGTCGGTGCGCATGGTGAAACAATTACAACGGCTCCATTCAGAAGAAGAAACGAATGTAGAGAACTTAAATATGACCTTAATGTTAGTTTGAGGAATCCATCAGATCGGTTGTTCTTCATCTCTTCAGCTCGATGGTGATTTATTTATTCTGTTAGACTTTGTGTTCCAGGGAAGAACAACACATTTTCAAATCCAGGAATTTAGTTTCTCTTTATCTGCAGAGTTTCCAGAATTCATGGTGGCGTCCACACGCAACACAAGAGTGAAAGACAAGTTCTGGCACGAGAGAGAAAACTGCTTTAAATGCCACTCACTCACACAACTGCAGCTGAAACTATGAAATCGTCATTTTGAATTTGATTTTTCAGCAAATAATTCATGAATCTTAATGAAAATCAGGCTTATTCAGGGACTTGATATGTGTAAGTGTTTGTAATCTGGTGCGGATCCATATAAACATCTGGATCGAGTGAATTTTAATGTCGTTTCATATTTCGTATCTTTGTGTCTATCGCATCTTTATATTTTGCTTTTTGCAAAGTTTTCCTAGGAGCTCATCTAATGCTGCATGATGGAGAAATCTCTGATCCAAAACCTCTAAATAAAATACCTCAAGATGAAGTACAGTATTTCAGTAAATGCACTTATCGCCCACTCAGTCACAGTGTGCGTTTCTTTATAAACCTACACACACACACACACACACATGTCCTGACAAGCTTGAAGTCCAAGACAAAACGATTATGAAGTTTCATGTTCCCTGGAGCACATTCAACCTTCCAGCCCACTAAAGAAAAACACACACATCTAAACCACTTCTCTTTTTTTAAATCTGATCGCATCTCGTCGTCATCGTCTGCCCCAGAGGTTTTTTTCTCCGAGGGGAACGCGTCGGCTCAGGGAGGCGGGTTAAGGTCCCTTTTTTTAAAAACGACCCGGTGATGAAGTTCAAACCTCATTTGATATGTTTGATTTGGTGTCTGCACTCCAGTGTCTCAGCTGTTGTGTCTGATTACATTATGCAACAGCACAAAAACACTCCTGCTGCTGATTCCACCACTGAACTCTGATGAAGTGATTTGAAAAGTTGCGCAGCAGAATCGGCTCGTGTTTGTTTTTCCTGCTGGAAAGCTTGAGCAGCTTTTAGAGGAGGTCTGTTAATTGTGCAGGATCTGTTCCACCGTTGATTGAAGCCTGAGACTTATTCATATTTATCTCTTGTTGTTCTCTCTTAATTGATTTTTAAAAGGATGCAGACACTTCAGATTTAAACTCAAAGGATCGACATGTGACACCGATGGGGGATTTAAAACAGAACAGCTGTTTAAAGACAGGCGACATTAGGGTTCCATAAAGTGAAGCCCAAGTGTTTTGATCACCAGTTTGCTCGTTAGAGTCTCTGGAGAAGTCCTCACATTGTCCTTCATCCTGTGCGTGTCTAAGATTGTGTGCACACGGCAACATGACTGAATTCATCTGGTTGTTTATTAAGTTCTTTCTCTGCTTCTTGAAATTGAAGTTTTTCTCACGACATAATTTTGCGCTCTTTCGTCTCCTTCCTGCAATCTCCGAGTCAATTATTCCCACAATCCACCAGCAATATTCTTCTAAGATGTTCAAGCTCCTTAAATCACTTGAAGATTATTTTTGTATTAAAATATCATCAATTTTTCAACAGTTTGTTTCCTGCTAAGCCCGACGAGAGTGACAGCCGCCGCAGTGGTTCATTAATGGATGTGTTTCTTTGAAGAGGCCTGTCTCTCTGTTCCTGATGTCGAACACAATCAGCCACTGCTGAGGTTTTCTTAACACGTCGTCTGATTAGTTTCTGTGGTCCGAGCAAAAGAAGCAAACCATAATGCACCGCCGCTGATGCACAGAGTCTATTAACTCATTCACCATAAAGTGCCTGCCTGAGTCCTGACATCCATCAGGCTTTCAGGAATAAATAAAACCACAAAGAGCATAAGAACCGAAGTTCAGGGCCGAGAGATCGCTCGTACTTTTTGAAACTGATTTCGTACCAGTGAAGTTTTAATGTCAGACGACTTTTTGTTGGTTTTTAAAGGTCACAAAGCAAATTACAGTTGATTCGGTGAACTTAACTCGCCGCACACGTTCACACACACACACACACACACATTGCATTCTGTAGCAACTGGCTGAAGTAACGTCAGTAGCTGTGGCGGAAACACCGTGAGTCCACGAGACCATTCGGAGACACACGCGCACAACTCGGGCAATTTCAGTCGTCTCCAGGAGCTGCGTCTGGACGACCGCCCTTTCCAGAGACACCTACTCATCAGTTCAAGGTCACACACGTGCAAATTCTAATAACGATAATAACTTTATATGTAAAGCACTTATCTAAACAAAGTTCAGTTTTAAAGGCCAAATAACATCATGATAAGGTTTAAGACCTTAACGTGAATGTCGCAGGTCACGTTGAAGCTGCGCGATGATTCACCCTGTGGCGAGCAGGTGTGTTTCGACACTGAAAACATTTGTGGGTCCGTGTGACTCTGTCTTCTAACAAATCATTCGTACCATTCGTGACTTTGCTTTGACTTTTTATGTGATGTCATTGCCCTCAAACAAAAGTGAGGACCACCATAAATGTCCACACTTTTTTCCGAATGTCCTCCATAAGGTCTATTGTCAAAGGGGGTCCTCACAAAGGTAGAAGTACGAGTATGTGTCCACACACACACACAGACGTGTTTGTGGGTTCACTGGTGTCCCTCTTTTTTCTTTTGTTTCCCACGTTTCCACGTTTTTTCATCTTGAAAATTGATTAAGATATTCTCTGAATGAGCTCCGTGACTTTTGTCTTTCGGTGTTTCTCTCCCCATTATTTCACTCACAGGGGAAATTAGAGGAATGTGGCAGTAAAAGGTATCGATTCACACATTTGTCGCCTTGATAATAGACCTTTTATGGAAGCGAGTCATTTTCAGGTGATGCTTTTTCTTTTCCCTTTTGAAGAAGAAAAACTGACACTGATATCAAGTCTGCTGATTTATTTCCATTATTCAGAGTAATTTGCTTTTCTCCATGGGTTTACTAGATCTATTACATTAGCAGGGATAACAGCTGTGGCTGGAATTAGATTACACAAAGGATGTAGCCTAATATTAGGTTATCAGGATCTCAAGACATTTCTTTGACAAAACTGGGAAAATCTGCTTTCCGATGGAGCGCGTCGTTCTGAACCCATCTGTTGACTATGAGGACGTTAAAGAACACACATGTATGTACAACAGTTTAACAGGAGGACAGACTGAGTAGGTGCAGAGTTCATTTACTAGCTAAAATAATGTCAGGGTACGTTTTACAAAAACTGGGCCTCATTCAACTGAGGTTTGTCTAAAAAAATACATTAAATAACAGCTTTTTTCTTCTAATTTACACAGTTATATCACAGTAATAAATAAAACCTACGTTCATCGAGAACACATATGCTTCCAAACCCCACAGAGCTCCAGGGAGCGAGCGTGTCGCCATCATAGACGTCTGTGCTTCAGGAAGAAGTTTCACGTCGCTACCTCCAATCATAAACTCCTTAAGCTGCAAGTATGTCGCCGCCGGCTCCGCAGAGTCACCATGGCAACATGTCCAACATACCGGAGGTTATCATGGTTAGGAATCAGCAGCTGGAAACTGTGGTGATCAAACAGCCTGCGTGTGTCCAGACGTCAGGGATTCAATCCATGGCCGAGGATGGTGATCTTCCTCCTTTCATGCAGACTCATATCTCCATTTGTCTGTCGTTGCTACTTGCCCCTGAATAATAGAGTCGCAGCGATGGATCGTCTCTGCAGCAAAGCCAGATGTTCAAAGTGAGACGTCAGAGGAAAAACAAAGCGTGGGTGATAAAGATACAGGGGAGTGGAGGGTGGTGAGTTTCCAGGTATATCTGCTGCGCTGGATGGCTCGTAATGTGAATAATTTAGAATCGGAGGAGGAAAATGTGAACAAAGAACAAGGATGGAGCCACTTAACCCTCAGCTTTAAAGGAGAAATCCGCCCTGAAGGGATCTTCTGAGAGAAAAGTCCAACTTCGAAGAAACGCTCTCAACTTTTAAAGCTCTCGGTCAGTGTCTGTTCTAAACCTGCAGTGTTTGTGGGCTGGACGTTTCGAGCAGAGCTTTTTTAAAAGTGATTTTTTTTATTTCGTTTCGTATCGTTGATGCACTGAATCATCCTGCATAAGTTTCAGCCTTTGTCTCTTTAAGGGTGAGTGACTAAATGCAAAAGTTCTCCATCTCAAAGGGATATTTTTGGTGCAGCTGCATGTGAGACGGCAGAAAATCAACACTTTTAAAATGTCAAGAGGAAAAGTGGAGACGCTGCAGTCGGTCCCTCAGAATCAGAGAGATTTCTAAACTTAACGTTCCGGCAGCCACACGGGGAGAAATATACATCGCAGAAGAGGCTGAGATGCTAAACAATACACTCACGACACATCAGCATGTAGCAGCAATGTCAAACATGTACATACTGCAAAGTAATTGTACACAATATGTTGTGTGGTTATTGTTATAAAGTCGTTTTCTGCTTTGAACAAATTCAACTTAACAAAGAGAAAACTAAATGTTTCTGTGAAGATTTCTTGACAGTTTTTTTTGTTTTTTTTTTGTTTGACGACTTCCTGTAACGATTAATTTATCATTATGAGCAGCAACTTCATTTCCTCTGAGCAGAACAACTGTGGAACAATTGTGTCCATCAACATCCAACTTGATTTGGTCTAATTACTGGCATCTCTGAATATGTAGAAACTAGGACATGTCTGCTCTGGGGTTTGAGAGTTCCTTTTGAAAACTAAGGTTGAATGTGCACAGACGAGACATTTGTTTTTCCTCTGATGATAAATTCACATGATTATATTTATATTTTCTGCGTCTTCTCAGGAGCTGGATGAGCCAATTAGGCTGATTGATGCTCAGGTGTGGTTGTGTTTGTGACGCCTACAAGAACAAAATTTAAGTTGATCGTGATATTGGTGGCAGCTGATCGTATAATCACAACTAGACTGCTTAGATAAACAGTATATCTACTGTCATATACTTATATATATTATATATATGTAGACATAAAGCTGTAGGCAGGTTTAGAACAGACACTGCACTAGTTAATATTAACTAGAAACTCCGACATCTCGTTCCAAACTTTTGGAAAAACTGACGAGAGGAACCTTCTAGGTGTTTTCTAGCAGTGACGCAGAGGTTCAATGAAAACGTCAGGTCATCAGCTGTTGAGGCAACGAAAAGAGAATGATGTGTGAAGTCAGTCGGAGCTCTTAGTGAAGAAATTCTGTATTTATTACCACGGGACTGAAGATATTTGCACAGGGATGGATTTGTCCCTTAAAGTCACAAACCATAACATGCATCCTCGCAAGCAAATCATTGGTTTAAAATGCAAAACAGGACCATCGACTTATTTCCAGCGAGGGAAATGAGCCCAGCTGCGTGTCCCCGCCACGATCCCGCCGGCTGAACACCTGAGGCTCATTCTGAGCGCGTCTTCAGACTGATGAGGATAATTAGCCATCATCTCTTCACGTGTGAGTCAGTGCTTGTCGTGTGTGGATGAGGCTGAAGAGGTTACCAGAGGTTTGGCTGTGAGAAAGAAGGAGTTCTGTTTTTCTACTTAAGTCTCGTTAACCCTGGCGTTTCATCCTCGCCTCGAGTATGAAGGTAATGACACATAAAAGCTGCTTTCACCCAGCTGACAACTCTTTCCTTGGGAAATAGGAAAAATGTACCTTTCATGAGTTTATTTCTTTTCTTCTTTCAAAAAAAAAAAAGAATTTCAGAACAACACTTGTAAAGGCAAGACAGCAGGATGTGGTGGGGGATACAGGGACGGGTGGTGACTCTGCATGGGGTGAAACGTTGTTGCTATGGGATATGGACCGGGGGCATCCAAGAGAGGGATGGGGGAGGAGGTGTAGAAAGAGGGAGCAAGAGGCGGTGGAGGAGGTGCGGGAGGTGGATTAAGAGCCAGGGGACAGAGGTGTGGGGAGAACGAGGGAAGGAGCTGAGGGTACGACGGGACAGGGAGGTGTGGCGGAGGCGGGAGGAGGGAGAGGTGATGCTGGATGATGGTGTGATGGAAGGAGAAAGAAGAGGAAGGGGAGAGGGACGGGGGAAGGAGGAGAGGACCGTGGAGCGGGATGCACGACTGAGGAGGGAGGCCGTGCGGGAAACGAGGCCTCTTCTCTGGGTAGAGGTGTTCGAAATCAAACTCCTTCCTCCTCTCCCTTTCCCTCTCCTCCCTTTCTTTCTCCTTCCTCCTCACCCACTCCTTCTCCCACTCCTCCTGCTTCTCCTTTACCTTCAACCTCTCCGTCTCTCTCTCCTTCTCCACATCTCCGTCCTCCCTCTGCTTTGTATTCAACTTCAAGTCCCTCTCTTCATTTCTCGCCCTATTGTTATCAACAACTGAACAATCAGGGACACGAGCACTGATAGAATAATCAAACGGAGCGATGTCACTTTCATCGACGCCGCCGCCGCCGCTCCTTTGCTCCGTCCCACTGCAGATACTGTAATCAGCTGCCGAATCAGCGAGGCTGCCCGTCTCGACGCGGCCACATTTGTCATTTGCACGGTCGTAACCGCGATCGTGATTACACGTGTCATTGGTTTTACAGTTACAGCCGTCGTTACAGTCGTCTGCAGTCTCGCAGGCATCGCTCTGAACTGTGGCTTCCCCACAAACACGAGACGTTTTGCTGGAATCGGAGACTTCGAACACTTGTCCATCCGCACTGCGCTTGTCTTTACGTTGACAGTGAAGCGCGTGTGTGTGATTAGTGCTGCGTGCGATAGAGTCGTTTGAAAGTGCGTCCGCAGACGTGTGCATCGCGTTAATCCCTTCAGCGTCGTCTACGCGATCGGGAGCAACATCCTCGTCTTCATCGCTCTTCAAACTGCCGTTGTGGTCGTCCGCCGCAGCACAGACGCTCTCATCGTTCTGTTTTTCGTCACTCGGTGTGTTTCGACAGTCTACCTCAGTCCGGCTCTTTCCCTCAGCGCCGTGTGCGCAGCCATTAGCCGCGCAGCAGTTATTCAGTTTGTCCGTCGTCTCCTCTCCGCCATTAGCATTGGGACTCACACGATGTTGTGTCCTGTTGCAGTCCATGTTTTTGTCCTCTGCACTGCACCCCACCGTGTTGCAGTCGAGCCAAAGTGTCCGGGTCTCGTAACTTTTGAGTTTAAGCTCCTCAACGTGTTGTGCGCCGAGGTCAGAGGTCAAACCGACACCAGCTCTTTCCTGGCGCTGCGTCGAAACACTGACAGCTCTCCTCGCTTGCCTCCTTCCTCGCTTCCTTTTCTTCCTCGGCGTCGCCTCAACCTCCGGCGGTTCCCCCATCCTCTTGCCACCCGCTCCCGCTCTCTTTGACATCACTTCCTCTGAAATGGCGTCTCCGGGGAGGTTCACGTCTGCACCGGCAGATCTACTTCTCAGTTCTGTTTCTCTCTGTTGAGCCGAGCAGCGTGGCGCCGGGCCTAACACGAGATCGCTGTGTCCTACAGGTATTGTTTGTCTTTGACTGCACGCTGCTTCTCTAAAGGGAGCAGGGACGAGGCTAATCGCTGGAGCACCTGCTGTTTCCCTATGAGGTGGAGGAAGAAGATGAATTTCTTCCTCGCGTGCTGCGCCTCGACAGGCAAAAGAAACACAGCTAATCCCCGGGTTACACACATTTTCCTGAGCGGCTCTCATCCCCTCCGTCTTCCTCAGATACCTTTGCTCCTCATCTCGCCGCCCTTCCTCCTTCTCCACATGCGTATTTTTGTGTATCTCCTCCGTCAATCTGTCATTCTGAGCAGGGTCGGGAGTAATTGCAGGACAGCATGGCTTGTGTATAACAGACCCACGGTCGGGGCTAATCACTGAGTTACATGCTGCACCCCTGCAGAGGAGCTTTCTGAGCCCCTGGTCCCACCCGGAGGCTGATTGCTGGGATTGATGCTGCCTGGCCTCCTTTTTCACCTGCAGACACAGCTGGTTACACCGATTACACCGATTCACAGGAAGATTACTTAATAGCTCTCCTATCTTCTCGTCATTTCTGCCTGTTCTCTCTCTCTCTGCCTGATCTCCTCTTATCCTCCCCTCTTTTCTCCTCAACCTCTTTTCTTTCCCTCCTACCAGCCGATGCGCTGCAAGATTACTTAATAGCCCCTTTCCTCTCCTCTCCTCTTTTTCGGCGCCCTCTCTTTTCAACCTCTCCTCTCCTCTGCCTTCACTCATCTGATTCACAGAGGGACTACTTATTATTCTTCTTCCCCTTTCTGTGTCCTTTCTATCTGTCTCCTCTCCTCTTTTCCGCCTCCCCCTCTTCCTCATTCCCCTCCTCACCCCTCCCCTCCTCTTTCTCCTTCTCCTCTTCCTCCCGCCACTTCTCTGAAGGCCTAGCGCCGGTGCGAGGTGGCACTCCGTAGAAACGGGAACGAATTTTAAAGCGTTTTCATCACGGCAGCCAGAGCGATCCAGGACTGCATCGCCGCCGCTACAATGGGCTACAAGTTCCACAGGATTTCCTGCCTGTCCTCCTTCATCCTCCTCTTCCCTTTCATCTATCTTCACCCCTCCTCCTCCTCCCTCCATATCATCCTCCCTCTGTTGGCAGTCGGGTTGTTTGATCACAGATGGCTTTATTCTCTCCCTGCCTTCCTCCAGCCCTCCTTTCTTGTCCTCGCCCCTTTCCTTGGCCCTGTTATGTGCTCTGAAGTCGTACAGGAGAGGGTTGACGCTGTAGGAGATGGGGGGTGAGGTCTTGGTGTAACTAACCATCTCCGATGGCCAGAGAAGAACCCTGCTGCCGTCGCGGCTCAGCACACGACAGAACGGCTCTTTGGGACGACTTGGGAGCGAAGAAGGTGATTCTGATGGAGAGACGTTTGAGTCTTTGGGCGGCGTTTGAACTGAAGACTCTTTGGCGTCATTTAAAACATCAGAAAAAGATTTTTCAGGTTGATTTGTAGACTCGCCAAGCAGATCTTTCAACTCCAGGTTGGGATCTAACTCCATTTTCCGATTGTTCTCTTCATCGTGAGCTTCAGCCTCCGTGTTTTCACAGACTGAAGCTAGAGGCATGATAACACCTTTACAAATCTGTCCTGGTGTCCCTTTGTTGAAACAACGATCAGCTCCGGTCCCATTCGAGTCCTCACCTTCGATCACATTGCGATCACATGTAGAAACCTGGGCTCTGGTCCCAGAGAGTCCCTCGGTCCCTCTCTCAGTCGACCCGCTGGCTCCAGCCTCAGAGAGCTGGATTTCACTTTTACTCTCTAGGCGATCCGCAGCTACCAGATCCACGTTCGCGGATACCGGAGATATCTTCTCCCCGAGATCTTTTGTCCTTTCATTTGCCGTCACACCTTCGGGCTTCCCCAACGAGCCGGAGCCTCGTCCGGCTTGGATGAAAACGGCTGCTGATTGGTGGAGAAGCACGCAGCTTCTTTTAGGCAGCGAGAAGGACACGGGGCGGACTCTGCTTGGGACGGAGCGAATATCCAAGGCTGCACGCACACCTCTGCTGCTGAGGGTGGTGGTGTTTTTACTGGAGCTGTTCTCCGTGGCAGTCGTGGGGATTTTATTGGGAGTAACTGGGTCGTTTAAATGATTATGAGCCCGAGCGACGTTGTTAAAGTGTCTGGTGCTTGTAGAAGTGTTATCAGTGTTCATGATGTTGTGGGTGGTGGGGGCGGCCGTCAGGTCGTTGCAGTCCACACGGGTCTTGTCGAGGATGCAGGATTGAGCAGCGGTTGCGGCGTCGTTGGCGTCGTACACCCACTGTGTGTCGCCCAGGAGTCTGGTCTCCAGCGC
Organism: Paralichthys olivaceus; assembly: GCF_024713975.1. NCBI lineage: Eukaryota > Metazoa > Chordata > Actinopteri > Pleuronectiformes > Paralichthyidae > Paralichthys > Paralichthys olivaceus. The sequence continues at coordinate 22,441,552 of NC_091106.1, forward strand.
AGGGTCCAGGGGAAGGAAGGGCTTGATCAGCGGAGTTTCAGGCTCTAGATTGAGGGAGAGCAGAAATAATTTCAGTGGTGGGAAGACACTGGTTTCATTTACATGCAAAACATAACAGGATTAGCTGCCTAACCTGAAAATAAAGGAAAGGAGTGGGAGGGGAATACATGTAGAAGAATAGCATTCATCTTCAAGACTTCCCAGCATACACTAAGCTCCTTATGCATTTATTCAGCGTTCTGCCTCTTCACCATTACTCTTTTGTTGCTTTTAACACATCAGAGGATGATTTATTGGTGTAGGATGGACGGAGATGAATGTGCAGCTCACTTAGAAATGGGACAAAAATTAAGATTAAGGTTTTTATTCCAACATGTAATATTCATTTTTTTACATTCACAACAGGCTGCCAGGCATTCATCTGCAGATGTGTCAGCGTGGTGGATGATTCAGACGATTATTTCCTGAGTGAAGTTTATGAGATGACTCAAATCTTTAAAAGTAATCCATAATGTGCCTTTCTCAGAGACCAGAAACCCCGCTCTGCTAAATATTGGAGTTTTGGAAGGGACGCCCCTCAAATGAATCATTAGTTCTCCAATACCAAACGTGAAAATATATTTAGCCTCTGGAGAGAATCGGCTTTAAATGGAGCTGTCAAACTTTTTCTATTGGTTTCAAGTCTAAAAATTGAAGAGGAAACTTTACTCAATCTGTAAGTGATATATTGTGGATCGTTTCTTTGAAATTATAGATGCTGCTGTAAGATTTCATGTTCTGCTTTCTTCATTTTCTGAGAAATAAATCTGTTTTGCACATTTCAGACGCTCTGAAGATGATATCAGCTCATGATTTAGAACAAATTTGGGCTGAACGTCAATTTTAACCTGGAAAATAAGAAAAGGGTTTATTCAGAAACTGATCTTCACGGTCATTCTGAAGCCTGTAGTTAGTTGTTGTGCTGCTGCAGAATTGCATTGTGTTATACTGAGAGGTTTTTCTAATAGAGCCTGACTGATTTGGAGTTTACGCGCACATATCCATTGTAGATATTGATTAAATGTATTTATTTATTATAAAGATATATTGGCTGATATATACATATGTTTAAGTTTCAATTAACATTAATAACAATACCGATGTGCCTGTAAAAGGCTCATATCGGCTGATTTTTATTGGCCGACCGATAAATCTACCATTTGATGTGACCTCACTGAAATAAATGGAATGCACCAAATACTGTTTCCATCAGTTTATACCTACGGGATTCACATGCGGTTTAATTTTGCCTTCTAAAGGTTCACCTGTATATCACCAAAGAAAGTAGAAATAATACACATCAAGTATTAAAAGTGGCTCCGCAGCAATAAATGAGAATATTCTAATGCAGAGTGATGACAAAGTGGAACAGTGCAATTTTATTTTATACATATACATGAAAAAGCCAAATCAACCCAATTTAGTCTAAATGGTACCTTTGTGCCTCAGCAGCATGCAAAGCAATTTTTTTCTCACACACACTCGTGCACGTCTCTCTGCAGTTGTGAGGACATTCATTGACATAATGCATTTCCTAGCCCCTTACCCTAACTGTGACCATCACAACCAACCCCAAACCTAAAACCAAGCCCTCAAACAGCCCATTGAATTTGTGAGGACCAACCAAAATGTCCTCACAATTATGGTATTAAACCAAATTGGCCTCATAACTATAGATAGACGTGCACACACGTGTCGCGGAGGAAAGGAGCTGGAAACCCTGTGAGTGAACAACTTGTTCGACCGCCTGCGCTTCGGTCGCCCTGGAAACGTATTATTCACTTCGTAGGTTTTGAGTTTCTCGCTGGCTTTCCCTCGCTGACTGAACCACCTCAGCTCTGGAGCGGCGAATTGTCTTTTTCTAAAAACAGAGTTAACAAAGTGCGTTGACTGCAAAGCAAGAATAAGATTAATAACAATCAGCAGGACGCTGAGTAAAATTAAAGGTGAAAAGATAAAAACGCCACATCACATGAGAGCAAATGGGGATTTAAGACGAGCATTATCTCCTCAGGTCGGCCGTTCCAAAGCCGAGGGTCCTGATGGCAGAAGCACCTTTTAGTTTAGTAGAGGATCTCAGGCTGCGTGCAGGCACACGAGGGGTCAACAGGGGGTCAGTCTCAGGGAACATATCTGTACCATCCACGTGTATCTTGACTGCAGCTGTTTCACGGATCAGTTTACACTCCAGCGGAGCTGCGTTACTGGGGCGACACAAATAATACGATCGCTTCCTCTGTTCTCTACTCAAAGGTCAGAACTGTCAGAACCTCTCTCAGTTGGTCGATGGTGGATATTTATGTGTCAAAGTTCACTGAAGTTAAATTCTAAGAGAATCTGGACTTATTTACGACTGCAAATCTACAGATCGCTGCAGTTTCCTCTTCAATCTATTGACTCCTGTGAAATTCGACTTTTTCAAGTGCTACAAGGCCCCTGTACTGATTTATCTTTTATTGTGTATAATTGCCCAGTACATGTTCCTGCTGTTATCAAGTCTCTTTCAGCAGACCATCATCATTCATTCATTTCTCAAATGTCGATAGAGATATTTCTGCATCGCTGCAGCAGACAACTCTCTGTTTAATCTCTCAATATGAAGAGTGATGTCCTCATCACCGAAACCAAACACACACTCATAAACTATTCAAGCAGCTGAGTCGACGCCTCTTCAGCAGATAAGAGTTCTTACTTGTTCCCAGCGTGGAGCCGCTCGTGTGGACGTCGACCCAGTTCTGCTCAAAGTCTGGTCGGCTCTGCTTCTCTGGATCCACAGCCACCGTGGTGGATCTGAACATCGGACCAGAACCTGGAGCGCTGAGGAGAGGATGAGAGGAGGAGAGGAGGAGAGGATTAGAAGGGGGCAAGTATGCAAGTAAGGATGCAACAGAAGAGGAGAGGAGATGAAGGGATGAAAGAGAGGTGATGAGAGGAGATGAAAGAAGATTAATGGATGAACGGGAGAGGAGATGAGAGCATGAAGGAAGATGATGATGGAAGGAAACATGGTGAGCATGGGGGGGTGAAGATCAAGAGAAAGAAATGAGAGAGGATGAAAGATGAAAATTGAGGGAAGAGGACGAAATGAGAAGAGATGAGAGGGAAAGGAAAAATGTAAGAAGAGAGGAGGACAAGAGGAGAGGATGAAATATAGAAGAGAAGGAGAAGACGATGAGCGGAACAAAGAAAAGGAATTATGGAAGAAAGGAAACAAGGAGAGAGGGGAAGGGGACATAAAGTGGAGGAAAGGAGAAAAGGAATAGCAAAGATAAAATGAGAGGGGAAATAAGAGAAGAGGGGAGGAGAGGAAACAAGGAGCCGAGCGTTGAAGGAGGTAGAGTAGAGGTGAAATCCAGCTGAAAATCAATTTGAGGTTTTTCTCCCTGAACCAACACCTTCTATTCGACGTTGGGCTTCGGCCGCACGTCGTGATTGGCCGTCGACACTTTACAGCCATTTCAATCATCCCCTGTTAAATGCTTTTTATTAGTTGCTGTGCCAACACTCATTGAAACCCAGGAGCGAGCCTCCTCTGCTCCGCTGCTGTATTTTTAGTCTCGTACAAAACAATGTCGGTCAGCACATCAAGTGTTTTCACTAATATGAATATCAATAATGTGCGTAGGCCCGCACTCACATTAATATTCTAACTTTGATGCGTGGAATTTAGAAGTGGTGGATGTTTGAAGGGCGTCTTCAGGGACTATTTTCTGGTGGAGGCCTTCGCTGACTCTCATGTATCGTACTCTATATATATTTAAAGAAGCCATGTTATCCCCCGTTTGGTCGCTCGCCAGACGAACTCTCCTCCTCGCAACATGTTCTCAGCCAAATGCACATCAGCTGTTTGCAGAGTTCCGTGTTTGTTCGTCGTGAGCTGCAGGTTTTCTGTTTGGCAGCCCACTTGATATCGGATGAGTCCCAGTTATCGGAGCTTCCCACCGGCATCGCCAGCTCGCAGATGTAGATTTTTAACGATATGATATTTATATTTCAGGAGATCTGATAGTAACACAGCTGCTGAGTTACTCTGACCAATATAAACACAGCAAGGTGTTTCCTGTAATGGATTATTCATCTGCAGCGAGTTTATTATTTCTGTAATCTGATGCTGCAACTGCACGAGACAAGAGCGGCTCAATGAAGCAGGTTGAAAATCAATAGGCTCTTTTCACCGAGGAAACGGTGGAAACAGTGGAAATTAAATGGAGAAACTAAACCGTGCAGCTGCTGCAGGGTCATGACGTCATGTTAACCTGCCTGCGTAAAGAGTCGAATGTGCTTTGGAAGAAGATTTTTCAAAGTGTTTTCAGGTTGAATGTGTCGGAGAATGAGTCGAAACTGCAGCAGCACCTGTCACAGTAAAAAAAGACTCGACAGTGAGGATGAGCCTGATGAAGGCCACAAGCTGGAATGCAATAATTCTAACCGTCCTGTAATCACGTCTGGAGTTTCGACCTCACTCTTACAGTGTGAACCTCATGTGGCGTGTCTGATGACGCTATCAGTATCTGAACATTTCACAAATACAGAAATCCAGCAGAAATATTAGCTTTAATCTAGAATCATCGTGTAACCGCCTGGTGAATATTGTCCATAGCGTCATTCTCAATGTGCTCATTCATGTGATTCATTGTCGATATAAACTATTGATTATTGTGGATTTAAACTTTGAATATGAAGCCGTGAAAGGTCATTTATTAAATTGATGTGGCCTCGTCTCTTTTGCCTCATGTGAGATAAATCTGCTTTGATTTGTTTTTACGATAAACTCTAATTTAAAGTTGCATAAAATTCCACCAAAGCCACCGCCCCCTCCTCTGTAACGATGCCTGTTCCACCTCATAACGTTGAATCATATCCGTCACTCACCACTCTCCTGTCCTCCTCTCCTCATGTTGGTGGAGCCTCCTCAGCACTCGCTCCTCTCTCCTCTCCTCCCGCCGGCGTCTCTTTCTCCTGCAGGCCAGCGCTCGGTAAAACTCCCTCTGCTTCAGCTCCTTCAGACGCTGCAGGACGACGAGCGGAAGCATTAGTCGTATTATTGTTATTTCAATAAGGAGAAATTAGAGGTTAAAACGGGTAAAAGAGTAATTACAGTTAAATCAGTTCATCACGCTGTCTGTGTGTGTGTCTGTCTGTGTGCGTCTGAGTGTGTCTGTGTGTGTGTTTACAGTACTTGTGCTTACTAAGGCAGCCTGTGTCAGCTTTAGTAGAGGCCAGAGCAGCTTAATTCACTTACTGAGCTCCGTCTGCAAGCCAGAGATACTGATACTGTGTGTGCATGTGTGTGCATGTGTGTGCATGTGTGTGCATGTGTCACAGATAATAATAATAATAATAATAATAATACCGGTGGGTGCACGTCACAGACAGACAGACAGCGAGGCGAGCAGAGAAACCAACAAATAGATAAACAGACCAAAATAGACAGATAGATAAAATGCAGAGGGAGGAAGACAGATGCAGTGTGTGTGTGTGTGTGTGTGTGTGTGTGTGTGTGTGTGTGTGTGTGTAGCCTCAGCACTTCTTGGAGTGTCTACATACAGTATGAAGGGTGGACAAAATGACAGCAAACCCCACAACAAACTGAAATCCACTGCAACAACAGCACAAGCTGCGACTTTAAAAATAACCGGTGAGTTGAATCAACACTTCAACGACACAGCAAAAAGAAATTGAAATCATGAGCTGAACCAAGCGTTGGAAGGTGCGGACGCCTACAGGCCGGTCCAGAAAGTATTCAGATGGTTCCACAGTCGGAACCAAATGGACCAAAGTTTGTTCCAGACCAAAGCAGGAGGGTCTGGTCAGGGGTTAGTGTCACAGAGCTGCTGCAGGAACACGTGGTGGCAAAGAGTCGGAGCCGACCTGGAAGTCTGCTGGTTTTTAGTGGAACAATATAAATTACAACCTTTACAAAGATGAGGAGTCTCAGTTCAAAGACTTGATTCACCTTTACCACTCATTCATAATAATCACTCAGTTCATTGTGTACCCAAGATAATCCACTAATCCAAAACAAATACACAACGCAGTAATAGTCCCCCTGAACATTAGATAGTACACACTGTGTCAGCCGGGACCCGCTTCACTGAATAATGCTGATTGTTGAGATGCTGCATATTTCAAAAGATATCATCAAGTGCACGGACTGATAATGAGAGGACGGGCCCTCGGGCACAAACACTGGGAAGGGCTTCCATCCTACGTCGCAAATTTAATTGCTTCGCTAATTTTTTTATACAAACTTACTGTTACACTGATGTGGAACTCAGTGTGCAGCTGCGTTAGACAGAAATGAAGAAACAAACACACAAGAAAAAGACGGTTTATTTAGTCACAACACAATTCAGACACAAGGTAAATGAATGTGCTTAAATAAGAAGGTAAGAAGATATTCAAACTCCACGAAAAGTGCTGTGAAGAGGAATAAATGAATGGTTTTAAATAAAACTATAACATTTAAGAAACAAAGTATATCAGTTGTTTAAATGGAAAATAATTTAACAAAAAGCTATTAAATATAAAGAGACAGGATAATTTTAAAAAGTGTGTAATATAAAGCAATAAAGTCACATTAAAATTGCAATTAAAAGACAATAACACCACTCAATTAAAAATGCTTTGAAGAGACATCGAATAATTAAAAAATGGTTCATATTAAACAATAAATTCACATTAAAACTGTATTAAAAAGACAATAACAACAAGGGAATAAAGAGTAAAACACTGAAACATGTCACTGATTTGAATGAGCTGACTCCGGTGGACGTTTATTCCACAGGTTGGAAGCTGAGGAAACTAAAAGCTGCTTCATGTCTCTCGCTGTTGGTTCTTAGAAACGCGGAGTTTCCGATGAGCGGACGAGTCTGGGCGATTTATAACGTTCAAGTGGATCAGAGTTGTGTTTGGTCCCGAGACCGATTAGTGCTTTATAGACAAGTAATAGGATTTTAAAGTCGATGCTTTGCCTCGCAGGACGCCAGTGCAGTAAATTCAGGAGCGATGTAATGTGCTCCACTTCCCTGGTGCTGGTGAGGACTCCGGCCGAGCTGCTGCAGGTTGAATTAACACGTCGATTGTCGTATAATATTCTGCTGTGAATAGACACATGCACAAGTTTGTCTGCGGCTTGTTTAGACAGAAATCCTTTAATTTATGTGGTTTTGTAATTGTCTTTACTCGGCTGTCGAAATTCAGGTCCCACACCAACGTTCTTGGCTCGAGACGTAGTTTCAAGGTGAGCGCTGACTTTTAATTCGTCTCCTTTGAGGCCAAAAACAATTGTTTATGCTCGCTTGCCTCGAAACTATTATCAGAAACTGCATCAGACTGCTCTTTTTCTAAATCGTCACCAAAAAAGGTGCCTCGTGTTTTGCAACCTGCAGGAAGTTCTCGATCTGATCGGCGCTCTGAGCTGCATAATGTAGGATAAACTGTGCACAGTGGTTTTTCCACACTCTGTCACAGCAGCACATCAAGGCCTGGTGTCGTCGACGCTCTGCAAACCACATCATTTCCAAAAGAAGATGAGGTCGAGCCTGACAGTGACTCAGAGGTGTGTGTGTGTGTGTGTGTGTGTGTGTACGCTGCAGAATTGTACAGTCAGATAAAATCCTTTCCCTGCAAGAGTTGCAGTCTCAAACAATGCGCCCTAAATGCTCTGCAAGTAAACCTAATAAGTCTGACGCAGCTAAACTGTGGGAGATATTATTCCTCTTTCATCGGCAGCAAGTGAACAAATGATAATTGCAGTGAATGCATTCCTCCCGGCACCAATCATTCTGTAAACGGTCCAAACAGCTGCAAGTTCCCTCGGTCGCCTTCCTGCACGTCTCACTGTGGAAACAAACTCTTTATAAACTAGACTGAAAGGAGAAAATGAGTCACACCTGACTTCTTTCTTGCTGAGTTTATTATTGATAACCAGTTTTTTTTTTATTATGTAATCAGCGCAATATGTTCTATTGATCTGAACCCAGAACGAAGCGCCGTTATTGCTTTGATGTCTAAAATCGCTGAAGCATTTTTTTTTTTTTTCCTGATCATTAATAGTTTTATAGATTCACTTACGTAGGAATAATTCAATTTAATCTTATTTAATTCAAGTAATAAGCATCATATTGATCAGATGATTTCTTCTGCTGGTCATAATATAAAGAATAATTCAACTGGAATTCTATGTTCTGAGCATAATCAAAAACAAAAAATCAAAATCATAAAAATCAAATATTGCTTGAAGGGAATTCTGCTCATTGATTTCTAGCGAACACAAAAGATGATGAACTTGTTTTCACCTCACGCAGAATATTTGCTGCAGGTTTTCTCCCTCAGTGAACGGAAACATTTAATAAATCTCCTCTGTCGTGTTTCTGCACAAATTACAATATAAAAAGGAATCGATCACAGAAGACACGTTAAAGAAGTAATCATGTGACGTCTTAGTGGGCTGCGGCTAATTATGCTTGATGCTGATTGGTCCGAAGGTCTGAGGAGCCTTTCCACACCTGATATTTGACGATGCAGGTTCAGTCGTCACCAGAGAAGAATCTGTTTGTGTGATTTTGTCGACCACAGTGTGTTTTTGTTGTGCTGTGTAAAAGAAACCAGAGTCGAGCGGTCGATGCGTCTCTGGGACGTAACAAATCCATGACCTTGGTAAAGAGTGTGTGTGTGTGTGTGTGTGTGTGTGTGTGTGTGCGTCAGGACGACCCCTGGCTGCCCTGACACGGTGGCGTGTGACTCACCTGCTTGTGGTGGTGGTCGTAGGAGTTGATGTGGTTGTCGTACTGTTGGTGTCTCACGTACTGCTTGTCACACAGCTCACAGTAGAAGCTGGAGTCGGCCTCCTCCTGGAGAACGAGAGAAGAGGGAAAGAAGGTTTTAATAAGAATGAGTTTCCGTTTTGTTTTACTGAAACGTTAACGAAACAAACGTCCGTTAATTTATCACTTCACGATGATTTTCATTTCGCTCAGACTCAGGTCACATGTGCAGTTGTGGTCAAATAATCCATTAAGCATCGAGCGGTGATCCATCTACAATCTTTCTGATATTTGATAAATGGTTCGTTGAGTATTTTGACATTTAAAGAAGTTCCTCAGAAACTGTGATGGGCTCATTATTCTGTCACTTTATCAACCGAACAACCAAATTAATTAACGGGGAAACTATGTGTTGATTGATTGATAATGACGATCATCGTTTGTCACCTCACTCCACTTTAAGTTATCGCCCCCCTCAGAGAAAAACCCTTCGGCATATTTTCTCCATCGTCTCCATTTGACTCCATAGGCGCCGATTAAACAAATAATAAGAACATGTAGAAGAATCCTGTTCACAATCCGTCAGGTCAAGAGAACAGAAATAAAAACGCGCTCTCCGCGTCTTATCAGACAGAACCAGAGGAGGAGCTGTCGTATCTCGTTTGCATAATTATAAATCATGACTTTGTTGCAGAGTTGGTCATAAAAACAAAATGAAAAAAGAAAATCTGAGTGTGTAGGTGGGAGTGGTGAGTTACAGTCACAGCCAGTGTCGCTCGTAAAGTCTGTTTATGGGGACGTATATTCATCATACTCAGGCTTTTAATTTGTCGCCTGTCATATACTGTGTGTGTGTGTGTGTGTGTGTGTGTGCGTGTGTGTGTGAGGGACTCAGGTATTACTCATGTTGTGGAGACCTACATCTCTTTGGGACGTCACAGGGACTTGTCTTCCTTGTGAGGACAAGAAGTGAGTGGCTCCGTCAGTTTCAGCTGCGTCCGCTCACGTTCAGAAGACGTAAACAGAGATAGATATAAAATCAGAACACTGAGAGACGACTCGGGTCTGACGTTGAGCCGGATTGATTCTTAGGTCTCCAGGAAATGAATGTAAGTCAGTGAAATTTACTCTGAAGTCAAGGCGACCTGTGTGTGTGTGTGTGTGTGTGTGTGTGTGTGTGTGTGTGTGTGTGTGTGTGTGTGTGTGTGTGTGTGTGTGTCTTAGAGTTTGTCATGTGGAGTGATGCTGTCTCTATTGCTTCCGATGGCTAATGGGCCATTCAATCACAACTATTGATCAGCAATCTGAGTGTCTGAGTGAACACACACACACAATCACACACACACACACACACACAATCACACACACACACACTCACACACACACACTCACACACACACACACACACACTCTCACACATTTGTGCAAACCTGCATACGCTCATTTCTTTTAATACAGCAGTGTGTGTGTGTGTGTGTGTTAAGCCCAAACCGACATTAACAGATATAGAAATGTAGGATTTTACTTTTGGGTTTACACACACACACACACACATACTTACACAAACACACACACACACACACTATCTCCATTAATGGAAGATTGATTTATCTTTAAAGTAGAGAACATTCAATCTGTGACACGACCTTCAGTGGAGGTCTTGGTGCTGTGTGTGTGTGTGTGTGTGTGTGTGTGTGTGTGTGTGTGTGTGTGTGTGTGTGTGTGCGTCTGCGTCTGCATCACACTTTTCGTACGTTAAAAATTTCCACCGTATTTGTCTCTAAAAATTGGCGCCCGAGCAGCTTCCCGAATTCTGCCGCCATCAAGAGACGGACGGACGGAGGAAGAGGAGGGGCCCCGAGACCGAGAGACAAACGAGGAGCGAGCCAGACTGAAGATGTGACGGAGGACAGATGGAGACAAACAGACCGACAGTGACAAAGCGAAGGGGAAACGCAGACGACGTTGTTCAAGCCCCAGAGCGGCCATCATCCTCGGCCATTACCGCAGGGATCTCCTCCTTCGGTCAGCATTAGCTCATCAGACAAGTGATTACTGCTGCTGCCGTGATTCCATTAAGTAACGAATTTATGCTGCATTATTCTATTACAGGACGAAACATTACATTTGCATTATTTAATCAAAGACGGCATTGGTTTGCATTATGTCGTTAAAGATGTCGTTGGGTTGCATTAGGCCTCGGAAGATGGCTTTTGATGTGCATTAAACATGGCGTGCTGGGCGGCTTGGAAATTGCTGTTCAGTAATGTCAAATTAAAACGCATAACAATTAAGAAAGCTCTCTGTGCACGGCAAACAAAACACATCTGTTGTCTCGTTGTTGTGTTAAAATCTAATTCCTTTATTTGTTTTTTAAAACTTTGGCTGACGGAGAGTTTTGTGGAAAGTGGCCAAGCCCGTCGGGGGGGGGGGGTGAATTTTTCCGAACCCGCAGGATGAGCTCTGGGATGCACAGCTGTGAGGCTGGAGAAGAAAACAAATCCTCCCAAACCAGTGAACATCTTGCAAGCTCAGATTCCACCGGAGTGTTTGAGTCTGTAAAACATCTGCTGAGCAGCAACTCAGCTGCACGAGCTGCAGAACGTGTCAGAGAAGTGAAAGTGTTCTGATGACGACATGTTTCGTCTTCGCTCGAAACTTTGTGAAGAACCGTTGAAACGGCAGGTTTGGGACCTCTGTGATATGAAACCTGACTTTGGAAACTGCAACGTTTCTGTTTAAAACGGATTCCAGCATTCAGCTGTTATCGTCCAACTCACTGGAGACGTCCATGTTGAGCCACTGAACCAAAACATTGAGCCAAAAGAGGCTGAAACCTGCTTCGAGCTTCAGAGTCCCATGTCATTTTTTTGTTGACTGGATTTTAATTCTCCTGCAGCTTCACACGAATAAAAATAAAATAGGATGAAGGTGGAAAGAGGCATGAAATCATTTACACATCAGGATGTCTCACTCACTCGACCCGGTATCTTGAAGAGTATTCTTTTGCTGAAACAAAGCTGTCGGCTGTAACTAATTTGATTTCCGATGTCTCATAACTGCCTTGAGAAGTCTGAAGTGAAGATTTGTGAAGTGAAGCTCCTCTGCAGTGTTTTTTTTTTTTTCTTCTGCTCACTGAGCAGGTCCTGTAAATGACTTTCTTTACTGACAGATCTCTTTTTGCTCCCTCGGGGTTACACTCTCTTTCTCCGAGCTTTCTTAACTCTAATGACGAACCGCAGCCGCCATGCAGATAGACGTTTTTATCAAGTGTGGGGGTCAAGCGAGGTCATTTTTAATCTTTCGCAGAGGAGTTTAAAATGGACACGGCCTTTACGTCGGTCACTTTGTGCCCCTGTGGTTCGGCAGATTCATCGCGTTGCTTTAAAAACTGAGGACAAGGTCACAGCTGCTTTTTCAAACTCACTGTGATAAAGTTCAAGAACTGGTGGACAAATGCAGTGTCTTGTTATTAAGAGTTAGATAATTGTAAATGGTTGAGGTTTTAGTCATTGTGCAGTTTTGTAAATTCAAATCAAGTTTTGATCTGTCAACAGTTTCCGTCTCCGATTTAAAAAGAAGTCGTTCTTATCGCCGAGCGTCGTCTCGCGGTGTTCCTGGCTCTGAACAGACCGCAGGGCTCAGGTGGAAGAAACGTGGGATTCAGCAGGAAAATCTGACTCAACCTTCGAGAAACATATGGCGAGGAGAGCTGATGCTGCGGTCAGCGCCATCGGAGGGCGGAGTGAGCCCGCTGGGTAACATCTCACGGTGCCAACATTCAGGAGTGAAAAGAATACGGGATTAATTTATCCCCAGCGCAGTTTAGCTGTTTAACATGCAAACAAAACAATGCAGCTTTTCACCTGCGTGAGAAAACCTCACATTTTCCACTAATCATCAACTTTTTTTATGGGACTATCTGGAGCCGTTGACTCGAGAGTTGGTGGTTTTATTTTATTTTATTTTATTTGCCGTTGTAATTTTCTGTGTGTTTTATTGTGTTGTATTATTGTTGTGTGTTTTTCATCATAAATCCAGCCTGGAAACAAACACACAAAAACTCCTTCAGGGACAATAAAGGTTAAATTAAAAGGGAAATGAAGTGAAATGAAAAGAGTGTGTGTGTGTGTGTGTGGTGTGTGTGTGTGTGTGTGTGTACAGTACCATATGTGCATATGGGCACATATGCATATGTGTGTGAGCACTTATTGGCCCTCAGCCTTCGTACAATCAGAATAAGTGCATTTCCGTAATTGAAAGGAAAACAAGTAGTTGACCTTCCCAAATTCACCTTCCTACGTTTTACCAAGTGAAAGCAACTATTATATTATATTATATTATATTATATTATATTACATTATATGATATTACATTATATTATATTATTAGTGGCCTGTTCTGGTCTTGGAGAGGGAAATAAGAGTTTATTACTTTGTTGATGATGACAACCAGACGTCCACTTCACAGCAGACCAACAAGCAGCAGAATCAAACCGGCTGCTCTCCCGTCTTTTACAGTTTTCTTTTCCTAAAGTCGAAGTTAAAATCTTGTTTGAACTCATTAAAGGTTCTGTTGTTGATCAAATGTCTCCTGTTTGTTTAACAGAAAGTTGTTGCGGGTCCAAGAGAAGAGAGATCCTCCCGTTTCTAAACTGAACCTCCGGAGTCACGTGGCTGGAACTGGACACTGAGGTGAGGAGGCAGGTTTTCAAGAAAGAAAAAGGAAACAGACTCTTTTCATATTTCCAGACTTGAATCATGTTCGACTCTCGTCTCTGTGTCTCCAGCGTTGCGTCTCGATAAAAACACTGTTACAGCGTTTATCACTGTTGATTATGAGGAAGCTTTCGCCCAGTGTGAGCTCAAAGAACAAGATTAGTTTAGTAACGGTTGGATTTTTGTTTGAAACCGATATCTAGATCATTCCTATTGAGTTTGAATGCATTTGATTTGAACACTAAAAATACAGGGAAAAGGTGTTTCAGGTATTAGATCTTTTAAATATTTGGACTAAACACTGATCAAAGATTATTCATTTAAAGAAATAATCAGAAAAACATCATGTCACCCATGAAACTGAATCTCTCCAGGATAAACTTGACATTTGCAATCTCCTGTCAAAGATCTAATAACGTCACAAACCTGGCAACCCAACGGAGCCTCTCTGTCTCTATATCCACAGTCACGTTAATGATGACAGAGGCTGGAAGAATTCCAGGCTCATTATTTCACGTATCTGAGTCATTAGCGATAAAATGTACATTATTTCTCTGTGAGTCATAATGTGAGACTCTAGTGACGCTTGGATATTTGAATTAACTCACACACTTAAGGATGAGGCGCAAATTTAGATATAGATGTTTACAAATGAGCAGGTTGAAGTAAATGCAATATATTTTCAGTTTCGTTCTAATGTTTTCATCATCGTCGGTTGATGTGATCTTATTTCAGCCTTGGCCTCTGGGGGGCGCTCTCTCCTGTTCACTCAGCCGGAGGAGCTGCTGCGTTTCGTTTAGCTAAAGCTGTCCTGTTGGTTTGCACATGGGACCTCCTGCGTTGCTCCACATCTTTTGAACACGTTGTCAGAGCTGAAGCTGTTGGTTGGAGTCTGAGCAGCCCTGAGCCGACAGGGGTTTGTTATCTGTCTCCAGCTTCGCTCTGTCCTCCGTCTCCTCCTGTTGTTGGATTCTCATTTAGGGAAACGTGTGGACCAAAGCAGTAATAAACACGAGCTCACCGGGTGTGTTTCGGCTGAACGGTCATAGTTCGGTTGGACCAGAAGTCCAGGTATCAAAGATAAATACGGTATCGGGTCTCGTCTTATTAGAAAAGAGTAAAAATAATTCAGATTGTAAAACTGATGTAACCATGGATCCAGTAATAACGAGAAAAACAACTGGGCTGCGTTCATCACAGAGTTATTCATACTCTACAGAATATGTGTTACCAGCACAGACACGACAGCCCTATAATTAGCTCGGTGACACGATCACAAAGACGATTTTGTCAAACGTGCGCAGCTGGTGTCTGAAAAACATTCTTCCAGTATTCATGGGAACAGGGAAGATGTTTTGATCCGGTGTAATTTATCCCACAGTCGAGCTGAGGTCCAGCGTCAGCGGTCCCAAAAAAAAAACAGAACACGATGATCCACGAAACAATAAACACGTGTAGAGTCGAGAGCGGTTCGAGCTCTTCTGTCTGCTCGTGACTTTACGGCACATTTAACGAACCGGAGCAGACCCACGCTGGATGAGGAGTGTCACACACAGGGGAAGATGTTGATGTCGTGCGTGTGGGCTGCAGCCTAAAGACCCGAGAGATCAAACATATGGCAGCGCCTCTGGCTTAATATCCGTAGTGCAGAATTTTATGCATATTTCACAAGTTGCGTCGTATAAAGAGGGTAAAACTGAGTAACGTTGGAAGCGAGGCTGTGCTGCAAACAAATTTAAACTGATGGTCCTTGACAAAAGCACATCCGAAGAGCGGCTTATGTAAAAGCAGATGATGAATTCTAAGTTTTAAAGTCTTTGCCAACAGGAATGTGCATCCCAGAGTTGAGGATTATCAGTCGACGATGTCTTTGCTAAAGGTGGTTTTTACAAATCGATTTGTTTCTCCCGATGACTCGAAGTTTTCAGGCAGTTTTTCTCCGTGTTTTTGTTGCTGTGCCGCCCCCCCCCCCCCCCCCCTCCTCGTTCAGACCAGTGTGTCTGCTTAATTAAAACAAGTTAACCTAATTACCTCAATGGGATATTACGTCATTCAGAACTGCGCTTGACCTCTGCAATGATCCAGATAATTGCTACAACATCCACCGGTCTGTGGCAGAAGCAGTTTAGCAGTTAATCGGCAGCAATCTCTCAGTTTGTGTTAATATGATGATTTGTAGGTCAACAGAGTCAAAACCGGGAATAATTTGATGAAACGAGTCTAAATAATGATTAAAAACGAGTCAATCAAATGCTGTTGAATCCACAATTATACTGAAAACACGACATGTGATTAACTTTTCCCAGTTTCACCCGAGATGACTGGATATCTGTCGACCGGCAGATCATTAAATCAGTGTTTACCAGGTTTAATCATCGCACAGCAGCGTTCAGAGTCAGGAGTAAATAATTAAACAATACAAGATGGGCTGTGTTGACATATTAGTATGCAGCAAACAGTTTAGCCGTGCTTGTTTTGCAGGTCAGGTCCTCTTGACTACAGTTTCTTTGTTCCGACAAACACATTTATACTCGATGGGAAATTGAGAGCTTCCTTCTCACCTGACCTGAACTCTGTGGCTTCCGTGGTTCCAGATTTTAACTTAATAGCTGCAGAGGTGACACTTGAAGCCAGGATCGGACTATGTCACGGATTTCCAGGTTGTAATTGATAATATTGGCATCACGCAGGTTTAGGTTCTTGCCAGGATTCGACTTTAGCTTTAGAAACATCACTACGATATTTTGAAAATACTCAAATGTTTTTTCTCCATCTTTCACATTTGGCCAGAGTCACAAACGTACAATCGATGTGGCGTCAGGGGACGACTTCATTGTTCCGCCTGACGACACCGACATCATCCGTTTTCCATTTTTTTGCTCTGTGCCTGTCGGGTGACATCACGGAAGTTGTCAAGATCGATGAGAGAGAGAAAAAGAATCTGACACTCTAATTCTTTTTTCTTTTTTTTTTTGTCAGGACATTATGAGACGTCCCGGGCTTGTTTTTCATTTTGACACACCACATGGGACGAGCTGTTGTCACGCCAACACCAAATAATTTGTCGGTTGCTTCGGGACTTTATCAGGGTGATATCGTAAAGTCTGATCCCGGCACAAAACACCATATTCTACCAATCAGATGCATCGCAGATAAACCACATGTCTCAGCACCGCGTTCTGAATCGTACTAAATCTCACATTTTTACCCCCAGATTGCAACAAACGGCCGCGTGTGCGTTTTACAGCTCCGTGCTCGTCAGATTTCTGGCTGAGATTTCCAGGAAACGTTCTTTTCTCCTCCTCGGCCGTTCGTCTGCAGCCGCCAGCGAATTCACAACTTTCCGCAGCCAGTTTCATTTTCTGTCTGCCAAATAGTTTTTTGGGTCTGATCAGACATAGGTGGGCCACCTTCCAGAGCGGCTAGTAGACCTGACAGACTTCAAAATCTGCACACACACACACACACGCATGCACAGCTTGCAACACACACACACGCACAGAATCTCTCTCTGCGTCTTGATGGCGAATATTTTATGGCTCATTTGTCTGAGTGTCTGAACAACTGAAAGCGAGAGAGACAGAGAGATAAAAACTAATGATAGGGACAGAAATGAGAGAGGATGAATAATAGAAAGAAAAGATGAGAGCGAGCTGGAATAATAAAAAAGAGAAGATGAGACAGTAGAGGCAGATTGGGTGTCGGAGTAATGACGCAGGAATAACATCCTCCTTATTGTCTCCGCATCTCCGTGTGTCTCCGATCTCTGTCTCCTCCTCCTGTCTCTTCATATCTCTGCCTTTCTTTGTCTGTCTCTCATCTTTCAAGTCATTTCATCATCAGCCGCGCAGCAGAGACAAGGCCGAGTCAAAATCATAATTTTTTTTTTCTTCCTCCTCCACTTGAACCGAGACCGCAAAGAACGTCTTTGTGGTTCAGATCCACGGACGGATTGCTGGCCCTCGATAGATGTCACAGCGACGAGCAGAAGTGAAGAGACGCGTAACGACCAGAGAGTGACACTAAACAAAAACAGTGACGCAGAGCGACCGTGAGGGGATGAAGAGCAACCAGAAATATGCAAATGGTTGACAAAGGGACGGAAAATGGCCAAGAAGAGATGCATAATAGAGGCATGAACAACTTTGAGGAAACACAAACATGCAACATGAAAATAAATTGATATAAAACCCCCAGAAAGAGGGTTAAACAAACAAAACAGCCACAAGAACATGCAAATAAATCGTTTGAGTTGTTGAAAACGAAATTCAGTGTAAGGAAATGCAAAATGATTGGGGGGGGGGTCTCTCTTCCTATGTTAGATCAGTGGTAGTGATGGAGGGGGGGGGGGGGGCTGTTACACGTCTGCATCTGTCTCTAGAGTTTGATTTCTTCATAATCCGTCCATGTTCACGTCAGACCTCCTCGACTGTCTGGAGGAGCAGAGTGATTCGAGTGTTTCCTCACGTGGCCTCGTCGTCTCAGGGGAGGTCCTCAGAGCGGCACGTTACATTTCTTCAACTTTTTAAAAACTGCTCTTAATTAACACCCCACAGGCATCATCTCATTATCACAACTCTCTTATTGACACTCTGACCAAAATGTGTGCGTTTAATAATTTCTGCCGTGTTTGAGTTATTTCAATCGCAAACACAGAGGAGTGAGAAAAGCCCGGCGCTGGCTGCAGCGGCATCCGGCAGAAAGAGGAAGGGAGTCGAGTGTTTGAAGAGCGAGCGGCTTTGATAGGAATGTGACATCCCCCGAATCATGACTCCTTTCTTCTCCGTCTCTCCCTCCTGCCCTCCCCTCTCCTCCGCCTCCTCGCCTCTCTCATTATGTGCTGCTTTAATTAGCCTGTCTGATACCAAGACTGGACTTCAGAGAGACGGCAAGAGAGGAAGATAGAGAGATACAGACAGTGATGGGGGAGGAAGAAACAGAGAGATAAAGGAGGAAGTAAAGAGGGTTTTTGATGTCTACACTGTACTTTGTGGGTTAATTACACAGGCTTACCCTCCCACTTCTCTTCCACTTTTTTTCTTGTGAAGCAAACGAGCTGTGTGGAAGCTGGAGTGCTGGACTTCTATTCCCCCTGCAATATCAAAACTGCAATAACAAATAAATAGGTCATATGTAGAGTGAAACTTAATTTAATTACATTTCTATTAGTTTGTTTACTTTTGATTTATGTTAATTACATTATTCAGGCCAGGAAATATACAATTAGCTTAATGTCACATAGATGCAAAAATGTAAAGCTCTGGCAGGAATATTAAAACTTAATGTTTCATCAGTAGAGCCGAAATGGATTCAGTTTTATTTTTCTAATGAAAAATGACAAACAATTTTTCAGTTTCTATGTTTGTGAAGCGATTTATTTTGTGCTGTTGGTTGGAAAAAAAAAAAAAACAAGCTTCTAAAATAGATCAACTTTGACATATTATTCTGTTCATTCGTGATTAATTGATAAAATAATCCCCAGATTATTGATTGTGAAAACAATTGAAATAAATGGTCTTTATCTGCTGCTTTGGTCTTAAAAGTCGAACTCTGATGTATTTGTTCTGTATTAATTGATATAAATTGATGAGATAATCACCAGACTAGTTGATAATGAGAATAATCTCAGTTTGTTTTAGTTAAATAGTCGTATTTCTGCTGCTGGTGACTTCGGTGTGAAAATATTTGCTTCAGAAAACATATGGGTTCAACTCCGTTGTGTACATGTTGTTGTTGTTGTGTCTCAGCGAGCTCCCACACAGGCAGGAGATCGGCCACGTTGCCAAGTTGTATTTAATGCCAGCTGCTCTTTAATGGTGATTTTTGTTCTCAGTGTGAACTCTGGATGGAAAATAATGTTCGTTCATATCCGTCCTTCATGTTCAAAATCTGCTTCAAGTGTTTATCTCAAGGTCAAATAATGAAAATATCAGGTTTGTGCTCTGCTACCTGCTTGGTTCTCTTCAGATTCTGATCGTGTGTAAACTGACGTTCCCCTTTTGAAAATATACTCGTGCACCAACGCACAGAGGCGTCTGTGGTCGAACCCTCAGCGGACGGACAAAGTCGACAGGGAGAAGTTAACGTTGCACATATGGAATCTAACTCTGCTCCTCTTTACCAAGTGAAATCTCTTTCCAGGAATTCAGCACCGCCTCTTCCGTTGACGTTTTTCATCGGACAAATGTTTTTCTCAGCATCGACCACCATAAATCTGTCGCAAAGCATTTGAGTTCATCTGTTTTACATTTAAATCTGTCCTAGTGTTGTAATCCCCATTTTTACTGACATCTTGACTGCAGGTCTGAAAGTGGAGCGTGAATGCTTGTGTGTTTACGTCGGAACTGTGGAACAACGGCGACCTATGAACCCGACCCCCCCCCCCCCACCCCCCCTCAAAGAACAAGAGGTATAAGAAACGGATGCGTGGGTGAGATCAGTCTGGGTGTTTGAGTGAACTGGCCTTTTAAGAATATGTGAGAGCGAGATGAAAATGAGACGAGCATATTGACATTAATATTGCATCACTTTCAAAAGTGTTTGCCACGTTGCTTCTCTGAACACGACCCACATTCCAGCCAAACTCTTATCCCATGAATAAACATGGTTCAAATTAGACAAGACACACACACACACACACACACACACACACACACACACACACACACACGTGTTGGACTCGTCAGTTATTTCATGTGAGACGGAGACGTTGTGGCTCGAGCTCGACCAAAAGAGGAGGCAGTTGTTTTGTTTTTTTTAACGGAGGAGAGAGTGTGAACGTCACCTTCTCCATCTGTAAAATAAATGAGACGAGTCTGGGTTCTGCATTCACCGTCGACGGTGAAGCTTCTATCCTGCAGACGACAGAACCTGGAAATCACACGTGTGGTTGAAGACGCAGATTCAGAAACGTGTTTGAGCGCCGGCTTTGATAAAACGTTGTCGTGTACACGCACATAAACCGTGGAAACGCTGGAGAGGATGAACTGTTCACTAAGTGTGTGTGTGTGTGTGTGTGTGTGTGTGTGTGTGTGTGTGTGACAGGAGGTATCTGCAGCCAGGGGGCCAGATGGAGACAAATGGATGATCTTTCAAGACAACAGCTCTCCAATTAACACACAGACACACTCACAAATCACACTACACACACAGACACATGCAAAGCAAAGAAACACACACACACACACATAGCTACATCTGCCATAGACACACACTCTCACACACATTACAGCGTGTACACACTGACATGTACAATAGCAGAGACACATTCACACGAGTCGGGTTCTGCTTCAGTTTGACTTTTAGTCGCTGAACGTTTTTTTCTGACTTTACATTTGTTGGTAAAGTCGACGCTGCAGAATCTGTTAATACTTTTACACACAATGTGGAAATGAGCTCAGTAAATTAACTTCCAGATAACTTTGTATTTTAGTCCCATCTGCTGACATCTGCGTTGGTTTCTTTGTGTGTTTAAATCGATGAAAAAAACGAGGGAATTATACAACAACGGTTTTCTGAATAGTAGATTTCCTGAAACAGAAAATGAAATAGACCTTCAGTCGGTCCAGTATGAGTTCTGATTAAAGCCCATGGTGCAGTAATAGCAAAGTTTAGGCAACACAAAGAGTGTAAGAAATGATCAAATCTATTATTTGGAGTAAACAACATTATCTTTACTCATTATCTCACAGGACATGGTGAAATTCACCAGTTTCAAATCATCACAGATCAGAGATCCTGCTGTTTTTAGATGATGTGCACTTTGGTTATCGAGCTCTGATGTGAAAACTGTTGTTTGTAAAGTTTACACGACACAAAATGCTGCCGCGTCCACTCCCAGTAAACACTCAGTGACTTTAAATGAAGTCGACCCCCCCCCCCCCCCCGCTGCTGAAAATAATGGATTAATCCTAGAGGACTATCGATGTCACGCTTTTGTCCTTTTGAACGTAACGCCACTGATTGTCTGACCAGAGAGCGTAGATCAAACAATCAACGACCAGTTTGAACTGAAATGCCTTTTAACCGAGGCGGCTGTGCTGTTCGGTTTGTGCAGCATCGTGTTGTTGGTCAGGACGATAATAATCAACATTGATTTTTTTTTCTCTGTCTGAAGCGAAAAACTGTGTAATTCAGTCAAAACTACAGTTTTTTTTGTTAAAACAAAATTCGTGCACAGCCAGAGATCCCTGTGAGAGAGCTGTAGCACCATACGTCAGCCAGACATCCTCACTGCTCCCTCTTCTGTCTCTGACTTCCTCCAGCGTAATGTGAACAAAGCGCTGATGAACTGCCGACGCGTCAGGATCCGGCCGTGGCGTTATGGATTTCTCGGAGCCTGCAGCATGACCAGGAATAACGATTTCGGATCCGGGCTTCAAGCGCAGGATCTTGACAGGTTAGTGCTGCTTGTAGTTACACGGCCTCGTCCTTAACCTCCAACCGCCATCACCTCGCCTCACTGCCGCCTCCTCTGCGTCCCCCCCCCCCCCCACCCCCACCCACCACCACCCACCACCACCACCTCCTCCCAGGCGGCCAAAGCCTGAATTTGCCCGAGCAACGATAGCGTGACCAGGAAGAGTCTTAGTTTCACTCACTGCCCCTGCCCTTTCCCCTCACATTTAATAAAGTGGCTTTTTGGCCAACCTGAACTCTTCCTCATCACATCCAGGCAGCGGAGTTTACCTCCAGAGAGGCCAACACACACACACACACACACACACACACACACACACACACAAACACACACGTTCTCAGGGCAGATACACCAATCAGCCTACGACTCTGTATCAGAGTCAGACACACATCCACAGGCTTAGTCAGGATTAGACCGCACACAAACACACACTCTGCAGATATCCACTGGCATCCACACACACACACACACACACACACACACACACACACACACACACAAACACACAAACAGATTCTTGTTTTATACACACAACTCTGTCATACTGCCTCACACACACACACACACACACACATATGGAGACACAGTGTTTCTCATTATCATGCATAGTGGTAGTGGTTGCATTGATTTCCACTCTGTCTTAAACTTAGCCCACACAGAGTGTTTGTGTGTGTGTGTGTGTGTGTGTGTGTGTGCGTGCCGTGTGTGTGTGTGTGTGTGTGGTCAGCTTGGCAGAGCTTCTCCAGGCTGAGTGAAGATTATGGCTCAGAGATTTTTCACTTCTCTCTCTCTCTCTCTCTCTCCCCCCTCACTTTGCTTTCCCTCTCTCCCTCTCTCCCCCTTCGCTCCTACTGTCTCTTTATTACTGTTCACTCCATCAATCTCCGTCCCTCCTCCCACCAAAAAAAAAAAAAAAAAAAAAGAGAAGAGTGTCATTAAGGAATTTCTAAGAGGGAGCGGAAGAGATAGAAATAAAGACATGGAAGCAGATCGAGAAGAATTGATAGAGAGGTGAGGGAGGAGCGCAGAGATTAGAACGGATGGAGGGAGGGATGGAGGACGACAGAGGGGGATGAGAGAAAGAGAGAGAGAGAGAAAATGCAGGTGGGTAAATAACGGAGAAAGAAAAGAAAAGGAGGAGATCATGAAGTGCGGAGAAAAGTGAGGTGAAAAAGCCTCAGTGCTGCGTTTTGAATACGTGAGAGAAGAAGCTGGAGTCTCAGTCACTGAGGTGGTTCATCCCAGAATCTCTCAGGCGTTCTCGCTGCATTATGGGATGTCTTAACCGCTGGCATTGCTCCATTCTAATTAACTACCTCACAGCATATATCTGTCTCCTCAGACATTTAGTTAATGGTTTGCAGCAAAGCATGAGTAATCCAATACTGCAATTAGAGAGGTTTACTAACTTCCTAGCAGGAGATACCTGCAACATAATCACTTAAAGCCTCAACCCAGAATGACGAGATTCTTTTTCTTTTTCTTTTTTTTTTTTCCATCACAGATATTCACAATGAATTAAAGTAGCGGAGAAGAATAAATACGGTTAATCCCATAAATCACAGTCAGCTGAGCCAGAGCTGCTTTTACGCCAAAGCTTTTCTATATTGAATGATGAATGTAATTCAGACACTATGGTGCATTTCTGCATTCACACATTAGGCCGGACGGTAAATCAATACTGTTGCTTTCAACAGAGTTAAGCTGAGAATGTGTGTGTGTGTGTGTGTGTGTGTGCTGTGCATGTGTATATATTTATTTTATATATATTTATTACTCACAGAGCATCATTCTACGCGGCTATTCTTATTATCCTGTTTACGCTCAGAGTCTTTTGTTGGACTGTTTTTGTCGTTAGTCTTCGTCTTACTGTTATTTTCTTTCTGTTCTGGCTGCGTATGCGTCCAAACGTGGAAAATAAAAATCCATAAAGAGAAACATGAAGGACTCGATGATGTGTAAGTAAATAAATGAATAGACACAGAAATTAATTATTAAATAGATCAAGAAATGAAAAATAAATGCAGTTTGATTTTGAAAAAGGCCATGTATGTATTTCTACACTCATGTACTCATTAGTTTCTACATTCACTCATTCATCATATATTTATTAAGTTTTATTTCCTACATATATATTTAAGCAATTTGTATTTATTTATATGTAAATTCATTAATTTCATATATATATATATATATATATATATAAAAATGTATTCCACATATTCTACATTTGTTTATTTATATATTACATGCATTTACACATGTCTCTGTTTATTTGTAATATTTGTATTTATGTATTTCTATTTTTTTATTTAAGCTTTTTCAGTATTTCTACAAATTCTGCATTTGTTAATTGTCAATTAAGTAGACGGCCTTTTTCTATGGTTATAGCTGTCTTTTAAATCGTGTCTTCTTTTCGCCAACTGGTTGATCTAGATGGCGGTGGTTTATTAATTTATTTTTATTTCTCTTATATTTGTCTTCTCTCCTCTTGTTTCTCACTTATTAAAATCCGTTCTGACGTTACTAAAATCAGCACATTGAAAAGATCAGAAGTGAAATTCAGTTTCTGTGGTTGAAAAGAGAAAAAGCTGAACATGGACTCATCGTGGACATCGTGGTCTGAGGGAAATGTTTTTCTCCGCAACATAAAAGTTGACATTTGGGCGAAATGTGTTTTCTGGTGACGGATTGAGACTTTTATGATTATGGCGTTTGTTTCTTTCATTTCAGGAAGTTCCTGAGCTTTTTAAAAAGAAAAACCACGCTTGTATTTGTGAGTTTCAAGAAGAACCAGTTTGTTTTCCAAAGTTTTCTCCTATTGCTTTAAATATCTCCTCTGGATATGATCAGCCCACTCGCTCGCTGTGAATCCTGCGGAGAATCTCCTGCTGCGATCAGCTCCTCTGGACGCTCTGCAGCCGGCTCGTCCGGAGGTTCTCACTCGGACATTTGAATGTCGGTGGACGTCTGGATGCTCGTTGGGGTTCAGTGTCTGAAGAGCGTCAGTATTATCAGTTCATATAGATTTAGCTTTGACGCTGCAGGTTTCCGAGCTGTTTTATCTTCAACACTCTGCTGGTCCGTGCGTTTATAAAAGACGTCTGTTAGATTATCTCCAGGCTGCTGCTCGTCCCCTCATGTGTTCCCCTCTGTTGTGTGTTTGCCCCCCCCACTCGGGCAAATCACACATCCTCAGTAGAACAGAGTTGAACTGACAAATGCCGAGTACAACCTTGCTGTGCCCTACCTCCATCCCTCTTGTCTCCCATCTGCAGCCGCCACAACTAATTCTTTCCCTCTCACCTAATCCCTATACATCTCTTTTTATTCTCTCGCCCTCCATCACTCATTTCCCCCCCTCCTCTATATCTTCTCCCCGTCGTCTCACTTTCCCCTTCATCCCTCTCTCTCCTCCACCTCGTTCTCCCGTCTTCACATCTGTCTCCCGCATCACCACTTGCCTCTCGACTCCCATTTCTCTGCCGCCTTCATATCTATCTCGCTCCCTGTCAGGGGTGGAGGAGGCAGCGTATCATTTAGAGAAGATGGCTTTCACAGACATGCCAATGCTCTCGCTCTCTCTCTCTCTCACACACACACACACACACACACACATGCACACACAGACACACGCACAAGTTAGCCTGGCTATCTATTGTCTCCCAGTGTGTCTCACTGTATTTGGTGGGCAGCCGCTAAACTAGACGTTATAAAGTGCAACTGGTTGCACCGTTTGAGGAGAGCTGGAGCAGAGAGAGTATTAGAAAGAGAGCAGTAGGAGGTGGAGAAAGGGGGGATGGATGGAGGAGAGAGAGAGAGAGAGAGAGAGACAAAGCAGAGGAGATGGAAAAAGGAATGAAACACAGGGAAAATCGAGGTGGGGGGAAAGCAATCGTGTTGGCGCTGATAGATTTCTGGGAGAACAATGTTATCTCTGCCTCCATCTCCACACACACACACACACACATGGATACACACACACACACACACACTCACACACACACTCAGACTCACACCTTGTAATAGAGAGAGCTAACAAATCTTTGTGGAGAAGTACATGTATCCGCAGCCGTTATTTTACAACCAAGCAACGCTCTAAAGGCGGCGCGGCCGACTCACAAAGAAGTCGAACCGTCCCGAAATAGAAACACGGTCAAACTCGTTGCTGAATACAAATCTGTGTGTGTGTGTTTGTGTGTTTGTGTGTTTGTGTGTTTGTGGCTTCTTGGTGTTGGTTTATTTACATTCCACGCGGCATGGTGGCGCATGGTGAGTAAAGAGGTAACTGAGAGACGCCGGAAATAGCAGCGACAGAAAATCTGAGGCGACGTTGAAGCTGCAGTGAAGCAGCGACGGAGGAAATGTTTATTTTTAAAAAAGCATCTAAACGAGGGAGGTGAACAGAAGATGGTCAAACAGGACAGCGTCTCCGTCTCCGTGTCTGTCTCTGTCTCTATTCTGAATCTGAGGGACGAACGCTTCAGATTTTGATCCACAAACGTCTCAGTTGATTCCAGCGGGGACTCGAATATCAGAACAACTAAACTTTTCAAAGCGAACATGTAACATAATCAACTTCTGATCGAGTCGATATGTTTGAAACCATCAAATTAATAAATCAGAAACAGCTGACTCGTAAACGTACATAAACTTCACCGAGGACTGATTTTAACCCACAGCCACTTTTTCCAAACTTTACCTTGTGGTTTCATCCTCAACTGCAGAAACATTTTCACCTGAAACTTTGTTGGAAAATCTTTTTTTTCCATTTTGGATTCCGTCTCAATTTGGAAAAAACCCTGGATTAGTTCGGCTCCTGTGTTCGTTTCTCTTGTGCTCTGCTTTCACATAATGAAGTGTAAAAAAAATATCAAATTATTCAAAGTGACATAAACGTCGGGGCAGCAGAATATTTTCTGTTTTAGTAAGAAATTGTTTTAGATAATTAACAATGAGGGAACGGAACCAGTTTTTAAATTGACTGAACTTTATTGCAAATCACAGTTTGCATGCTAAAAGTAGACGCCATCTAAAGGCAGCCATCTTGAATTTTCAATGACGTCGTTGTGTTTTATTTATCTTCATTACAATCTGTTGCCGTCTCTATATTGATTGAAAATCTTATATTTTATAATCTTATATTTAACGTCATTTTCCACTTTTATATTTGATTAATTTCCAGTTTACCGTTAAATACGTTAATATCAGCAGCTACCACTAAAATCTGTCGTGGTCCGCGAGAGTAAAACTAAATGAGGTTCACTGAAGGATTTAGTTTCGATGATTGTGTTTGACGGATTATTGACGGATTATTGACGGATTATTGACGGATTATTGACGGATATGTCGATGCTGATAGGAGGCGTCAGATCACAAACCGTTATCGGTTGTTTCTGAAAGGTTGTTGATAAATAGCGTTGTGGAGCTGTGGGTACGTGATCGCATGAGTAATAACGAGTCGTATTGATCGTAACTGTTGTTGGTGTGTTAAGAATTCATCACTAACACTACAAACGTGCATGTGTGATGACTCTAACATGTGCTCACGTCTCTGTTGAGTGTTGTGCAGCTGCTCTGAAACCGGCCTGGTTTGTAATGTTTTATAAAAACTGCCCCCGGATCATCTATAAATGATCCAATCAAATCTCTGCGGGGGATCCAGGGCGACAGCCGCTCTCCCTGATTAGAGCCCTTTTGCAAATTCTCCTTCAGTGTGTTTGACAACTTTCATGTGGTTAAACAGTTTTGTTTGGTATAATTTATAGGTTCAGCTGCATCTGCATATTCACCGGGACGTGCCGTGCGTGTGGTAGATTGTATAATAAATGCAGGCCTGTTGTCGGAGCCTGTTTCCGTCAGCTCAGTGAACCCATGAATGTAAGATCAGATCTTTGGCACAGAATAATAGAATAATAAACTGGGTCTGCAGCAGCCTGGGTTTTTATCAGTTACAATGATTTGTTCTGAAATAGACTAATCCCGGAGTCCTAATCCTGGCGGATACTCAACATACACACCGAGGTATAGACGCGGGTTTTCATGCAGGAGCATGTTGGGAAAATTACTATAGAGCAACAAACAATACTCAGAAGACAGAATATCAGCGGAGCCACAAGGGGGTCGCCCCCCTCCCCCCCCCCCGCCTTCTTCCCAGCCGCCTGAAAACTGGAGCACAGAGGCAGGGCAGGTGAAGAGGAAACTCTGAATTGTTCATTAAGTGTGAATGTGATTGTTTGTTTCTGTGCTGTGACAGAACTAAAGAAGCTGAATCGAGATGTCAAGAACTGACCTGGAAAAAAAAAACCCCACACACGAGCTGCACATCGCATACAAATGTGTGCTCGCTCTCACTCCAGGTTATTTATCTGCAGCCTCCTCTGGGAGGGAGCGTGTGCTGACATGAGACGTTGACACTGAGCTGAGAATATTTTTATATATATATAGATATTTACGTTACGTGTTGTTTTAATATTATTTAAATGACTACTCTATCACAATCATGTGTGGAGTCGTACGCCCACGTCATCAGGTTAGAGCGTCCGCACTGTGGGAGCTGAGCTGCTCCTCTATGGAGTCGGGGTCTCGATTGTTTCTTCTGTTTTTCAGCTCACAGCAGAAAAGACACTGAAAATTATTTTTCAACCACAGTTTCAATGATTTCACAGCGTAAATGTCAAAAACATCCTGCACCTTTCAAAGTAAAAGCTTTTTGTAGAAGGGCTGAAGATATGAACTGTGTCATACCGTAGAGTCCTGACATTTAGTTGAGTACATAGAACTTTTTTTAATTAAGGAAACACAGACGCATCAGACCCGGTGAGGTCTGTTAGACGGTTTGTCATTTACCTTGTTTGGTCAACACCTGCAGGCTTTTCAGTTTTGGTCCAAACTCAAAATTCACTGTATTCCGACCAGAAGAGGTGGTCTGGATCAAACAAATTCTTTTTCGGGTAGTTCGGACTTTTGGACCAGGAAGTAGGGACAGCATTAAACAGCAGAAGAAGAAAAAGAAGAGGAAACAGCTGCAGTCTTCACCTCCGATGGTAGAACGTTAGAACCACGTTCGTTATTATTATTTTGTACAATAGAACAAACAACTGAATCCTGGTTCAGACTTTCAGGTGTCATGTTCTCAGAACGCTGTTGAAACAACAGTCGTGCTTAAAATTTATCCCAGTTTTAACCTTGATGTCATTCGTTGACCTGCAAAATCGCTAAAACCAACGTCGGCGAGAGAACGAGGATTTAAAATCCGCATCTTATCTGCAGTCGTCGGCCACGGGGCACTGAACCAGAAGGCAGGAAATGGAGACGCTTTCTCCACGGAGAGGCCCGACCGATCATGTGGCATTTTATACTTATCACAGACGGTCACAAAGTGGCGGCTGGTGTGTGAAAGCGTCGACGAGTTCAGCCTGCGAGCGTGTACACACTCGGAGCTACAAAGCCAATGTGGTGTGTCGGGATTTTTTATTTTTTTAATAAATGTGCCCTTTTGTCTGTGCGAACTTGTCAAAATTAGATTAGTTTTCCACAGCAAGCATGGCCTTTACACATATCCACACACACTCTGAGAAACACATAGACAGCTGGGTACACACACAGACACACACACACAGAAGGACAGACACACACACACACACACACTCAGGGATAGACTCAGCTTCCTTGTGCGAGGCCAATTCATTTTGCCACAAGTGGTCCCAGATTGGATCTGGTCAGAGTCCCATTACGCCTCACCTTGGCTGACCTTAAGCAGCCCCGCCCCACCCCCACCTCACACACACACACACACACACAGACACACACACACACACACACTTACTCATGCACACGGATAAATGCAATCTCAAAACTATATAAAGACACACATGCACACACACACACACACACAGGTAGCATCACCAAGACACAGGTCGGGTCATCGGTGCAGACAACCACACACACACAGACACACACACACACCCGCAGCATTATTGATTGCGTGTAACGTTATCTAGATGGGATCATTTCTATTGATTTAGAAAGAGGGGTCACTCTGATCAATGCTATCTGCTCGTCTGCTGTGTCATTAGAGCAGAGCCTGAGTGCCAAAATATCTGACTATCCGTCTTTCCTCTTAGAAAGGCCACCGAGCACGGGGAGGAATTACTCGTTTGATCTCAGGTATCAACAGCGGCCCGACACTGCCAACGTGCCCTGGAGCAAGGGCATCTATAGGTCATCTGTGTTTAGGCTGTCCACTCTGCTCGGAGGACTTGTACCAGATGTTGGCTTACAGCCGCGGAGCAGAGATAAGTGAGGTAGTCGTCCCTGAGAAGTGGTCGTAGCCCCGGAGGCTCCATGTGACGAGGATTCAGAACGTGATGAGAACGTTTCGTATTGTTTCTGCTGCGCAAATTGTTTCTTTATGTCTTTGGTCCTGGTTTGGATTTTTCTTCCAAAAAATAGACCCAGACTATCTTGTTTATTTAGTATTATATATATATATATATAAATATATATATATAAAATACTAACAATAAACAAACATCGAACCCAAACTTCTCGTATAAAAGCTTAATATCAAGACGAACAGTCCACATGGTTTAGATAAAAACTTTATGTTGTCAGGTTTTTTACATTTTGTCATATTT
Organism: Paralichthys olivaceus; assembly: GCF_024713975.1. Classification (NCBI taxonomy): domain Eukaryota; kingdom Metazoa; phylum Chordata; class Actinopteri; order Pleuronectiformes; family Paralichthyidae; genus Paralichthys; species Paralichthys olivaceus. The sequence continues at coordinate 22,472,135 of NC_091106.1, forward strand.
ACTGGAAAATGTTTGGCTGCACTCAGACCATGTGTGTGTGGCGTGGGTGGGTGTGTGTGTGTGTGTGTGTGTGTGTGTGTCCCTCGGGCTGTTATGTCCAGATGTGTCCCTTTTGCCATCATCTTTTGCACCACTGCTCCTTATACTTTATCAGACACACACACATACACACACACACACACACACACACACACACACACACACCATGTTTGTATTAATAATGTCATGAGGTCATTTGTTCAAACCCACAGTTGTAAAACTCCGATGATGATGTAGAAGGTGACAGTCGGACATGTTTTATGACTCAAACTGTAAAAAAAAATTACAAGCTGGTTTTAATCTTCAAATAATAATAATCGAGAATTACAGCCGTCGTTTCAGCTTGATAACGTTTCCTCCGACTCTGTTTCTGCGGGGACGGGTCCCGACGCGGCGTCCTGACCTCCAGGTGTCTTTAGTCTGAATGTTTTAAGGATTTTTATCTCATCCTCTTGTGGCTGTGAGGACACGAGGTTCGCACAATGACAGCAGTGAATACTCTCTGTTTACGCACACGCTCTATCTCTCAATCTCTATCACACACACACACTCGCTGCAGTCACCTCCAGTGAAGCGTGTCTTATTGGCCTTCTGTTTGACTTCCTATTCGGCTCAGTGTGTGTGTGTGTGTGTCTCAGTGTGATGCTGTGTGAGAGTGTGTGCATGAGTGTGTGTGTGTGTGTGAGATCCAGATGGAGATGGGTTTACAATCTCGGGACAGTTGTTGTTTTTATTATTATTTTATCGTTGTTTTTACTGCTCACTAAACTGAGGATGAAGAGCAGAGACGGGAGGAGAGGTGGAGGACGGGAAAAGATGGAGAGTCGGGCGGTAAATAAGGAGAGAAGGGGGAGCAGAGTGAAGGAGGGATGGAAAGACAAACAGAGAATGAAGCTGCAAAGGTCTTGTTGGAACAAAGACACAAGAGGATGGAGAGAACTAACAGGAGATAAAAGACAAAAAGATGAGGAGAGGAGAAACAAATTAGAAGAGGGATATCCATGGGAAGAAAGGATGCCAGTGTCTTGCTGAGAGAGGGGAGGAAGGGGAGGAAGAGGAGATAGCAGAGGGGAGGAGAGGATGGGAGAAAGAAGGAGAGGAGAGAAAGAGAGGAAAAATGAGAAAGAAGTAGAGCAGAATAAAATGCAGGGAGAAAAGAAGAAGAAAGGATGAGTACAAAAGTAAAAAGAAAAGCTGTAAATATATTTTTGTGAAATGAGGATTTGAGAAAAAAAGAGGGGAGGAGAAAAAAGTGAGAGAGGAGAGGAAACAGTAAGAGGAGCAGAAGATAAAGGGTGAAGGGAGGAGGAGGAAAAGCAAAGGATGACAACGTATCTTTGAAAGGAGGAGAAATACTGTAAAGATGAAGTAAAAAAGGGGGATGAAGAGACGAGGAAGAGGAGAAAAGGTGGTTGCACATGTCTTAGGAGGATGAGAGGAATGAGAAGGAAAAAATTAAAGAGAGAAGTATAGGAGTGAAAGAACAGATGAAGGAAGAGAAATGAAAGGAAGATGAAAAGATAAGTGGATAAAAACGACCTGGAGAGATAAAGAAACAAAGTGAGAGAAGAGGAAGAAGGAGACTAAGGAAACAAATAAGAAATGGGAGGAGAGATGGAAGGATGAAGAAATGAGTGATGCAACAGATAAGTGCAAATGAAGAGAGGAGAAAAGAAACTGGAAATTGAAACGAGGGTAGAAGAGAGAAGAAATAAGGATGAAAAGAGAGAGAGGAGACATGATGGACGGAGGAAAAGATGAGTCGCAACTGTCATATTCAGGATGAATGGAAAAGAGGACGAGAGGAGAGAAGATGAGTAATGTCTCATTGGGACGTGGCGAGAAGAGAGAGCGAGAGGAGGAAGAGAAGAGGGAGACAAGCAGAGAGGTGATGGATGGAGGACAAAATGAGTGAAAAGCAAGTTTGGCGATGTGAGGAGGAGAGAAGGAGAGAAAAATGGGTTGAGAGGAGTGAAGTAAACACGAGTGAGGAAAGAGGAGGGGGGAGATATAGGTGGTGAAAAGGGAGGAGAGGAGCGAGTGATGCATGAGGAGACAAAGGTTGTCGAAAAAGAAGCGAGAGGAGGAGGGGGGGAGTAAACAGGATGAAAGGGGGAGACGGGGGAAGAAAGGCAAACTTCTTGGAGCGAGAAAACTTTCTCCCTCCGTTTCTTCACGACTCTTCTCCATCTGCTTCTGCTTCCTCTGTCACCCCCCCACTCTCCTCCCCACTCTCTCTCTCTCACTATGACTCTTTATCTCTCTCTCTCTCTCTCTCTCTCTCTCTCACCGTCCCTCCCACCACATTCGCAGGGTTCATCCAAGTCGCGTTGACGCCCACTCACCTCCAACACGCTACCTCAGTTTCCATGGTAATCGAGTAGCGACCGCGCTACACAAATACATACTTTAACATTCTGCTCTCCACCACAACTCATTAAGAACATCTTCTCTCTCTCTCTCTCTCTCTCTCTCTCTCTCTCTCTCTCTCTCTCTCTCTCTCTTCTCAAAGGGCCGAGCCGCCTGATTTAACTCCCGCGAGCGTTGAAGGGTGAGGGCGTCGTCGTCGGGATGTAAACGTTGGTGCTGCTCCGCGGAGCGTGGCCTGGCGGTAAATACGACCCCGGGGGGGGGGTCACATTGTTTTAAAATCATTCTTCTGTTCAGTCGTCTGAGAAATTCACCTGGTAGAGAGTATTACTGTATTGTACATCGTACAAGTACTTCGTGCAGCCTGGGATTCAAATACTCCCCCGCTGGAGGTGGAGGTGCGTCTGCACATCTGGAAGCTACATCTGTGTTTTCACCTGTGTCCATTTGTGTAGTTGTTGGTAACACAACAGCTTCTGGACAAACGATGGAAGGAAACGCGTCAGGGAGGAACCCAGTAAAATGTTGGTACTGTTTTTTTTTTGTTTTTTTTAAAGAAAATTGTTTTAAAACTTTCTTTATATTCAACTAATTCAAATTCAATTTCCTGCAGCTTAATTGGCTTTGAGGGGACTCGTGTTCCTCGACGGACGCGTGAGCTGTAAATTTGTTCGTTTTTCAGCAGGATTGTGCAAAAGCCACAAAACAGACAATCCCATAGAGCGAGAACTAAAAATAAAAGACTTTTATATGTAAAATTTAAACATAAATGTACAAGAATTCTGTATTTCTCATTCTGTAAAATCTAAATGTTCATATTGTCGCATATCAGCAAACAAACCCCGATCAGATCCGCGTGAGAGAGGCTCAAATCTTAATTCTTCCAGTGAGCCCTCCCCCTTGTGAGTGTTGCCACACCCTCCTGCTGATTTCCATTTTTAAAGATTAGAGAGAAACTTTCACTTGTGATTTTCCTTCGTTTTGCTCCTGAATGGATAAAAAACGCTGCGTGTTTTCACAGCAGCACATTTCAGGTGGTTTGTGTGGACGGCGTGAAAGGTGCAAGACTAACACCTCGGTTCTTTTCTCGACAGTTAACAACTGTCGGCACAGAAAACAAAATCCTTTGCTGCAGACTCATCGAGCAGAAATTCTTGGAGTTTGGGTTGAAAATATCTTTGTTGAGTAGATTTGAACTTAAAAAACAGAAACTGAGTTTTCACCTTGTGGTTGAAAAGAATTCTGGAGATATTTTAGTTTGAAGAGGCTCAGAAACTTCATGAAAATTCCCACATGCACAAAAGAAGAAATTCACACACACACACACACACACACACACACACACACACACACACACACACACACATTGCTGTGTCACACAAACATGTGCATACAAATACATGCACACACACACACACACACACAGACACACACACTTGCACTCTATCTCTCCCTTTGGAGCAGATGGCTCCATAGTCATGGCTGATGTTTCACACATCAGTGAAGCACACCATGTACTCACAACTACTGAATACACACCCTCACTCTGTCTCACACACACACACACACACACACACACACACAAACACACACACACACTCACGCCATTTAGGTCCCAACTACTGAACACTGCACGCACACAGTGAAACACGCTCACATACATGTGTAACTGCTCGAACCCAGACGGCCTTAACGTCACACACACACACACACACACACACACACACACACACACACACACACACACATGTATATGCACAGGCAATTAATCTCACACAAGTCCGTGCACACGCAGACACGTGCACAAATGGACATGCGTGCACAGAGTGTCCTCCTCGGTGCTAATTTATGTAGTGAGGAGCCATGTTTTTGGCAAGTTCACTCCAACCTCATCACACAAACACACACACACACACACACACACACACACACACACTAATAGCTGAGAGGCAGTGGGTTACAACAGTGCAGTATTGTCATGGGGGTTGTTAGGCCTGATGTCAAATAGCCGATAACACCGAGTGAGAATATTCCACTATAACCGGCAGCTCAAGGACATTATTGCTTTTTACAAGGAAGTCAGCAGCACCTGTGGGTTTAATTGAAAACACTCAACACTAAATACAGACAAATAAAGCAAATAAACCAGAACGCAGTTAACTAGTCGCTTCTTTTTACAGCCGGAGTTTGGAGGTTTTATCGTCTGGAGCTCTGACGCGTCACCGAACAGGTAAATAAAACATTCATATTAAAAAGCTCCGAGGGAATCTGGTGTCGTCTTTTTGAGCCAAGTAGAAAAATCAGCGTTACTTAACTCACTGGAATCGATGTTTCTATGGCAACGTGACTGCGGCCTCGCTGATATTGGGAAAGGTGTGAAACATTCCCTGACAGCTGGTGGGCTATCATGAATAAATGTGACCGCTGTGAACTACCTGATCAAAAACAACACACACACACACACACACACACACACACTTGTTAGGGGGATTCTAAATGTTGTTTTAATAAATGAAGACCTGGGACCACCCAGCGAGCTCTTGACATGAGCAGTGTCGACAGCAGGAATAGTAACAGAGAGACTCCGGCAACGAGCCCAAATATCTCTGGCACCTTCAACCAATTAAGAAGCAGAAAAACCCGACAACGACTCCGGGTGTTCGAATGATTTGTTTTTTCCTTCAAAGAGGAGCGAAGAGGCCGGTATCCGCATGTGTGTTGTGTCTCGTGTTGTGTTGTGTCTCCGCAGCAGCAAAACGCTCGAACCACAACGTGTCGGACGTTTCAGGAAATGAGAATCGAGGGGAAAATGCAGTTTAGTTTGATGTTTTACTCCTGAAACGTTTGATGTTACAGTGGTTCGAGTTTTATTCTACATTCTCATGTGTTCATAAAGAACAACAAACCTTTTAAGAGCCTAAAAACTCAATTTGAACTTTTGGTTAAAGGGTCATTGCACTCAAATGTAGAAACTAAGTGATGAATTGAATTGATTAGAACAATGGAGTCTTAGTTCCACAGTGACACTGGGTCTCTGCAGCCTCTCGTCTTGTTTCCTCTCCGAGCTACAGAAGCTTTAAAACGTGTTCTGATCATATTTATAACATCACTGTGAGTTTTTAAAATACTTGAATGTTTTGAGAGAATCTTCTCACCGTGAGGTCACATCAGATACGAGCCTGTAGTGAGACTTCTTTCCTCCGTCACCGAGATGAAGACAGAACTTTGAAAATCTCATCTTTTATGCAGACACAAACAAAAGTGCTCCGAAAAAATTCGCAAGGTCAAGATAGAAGTCTTGTCGTCAACCGTGAACTTCTTAGAAGTCTTAAAGAAGTTATTATTCACAGTCAGGAGATAGTAAAGTGAAGGTTTTACTCTTCACTCTTTTATACACATTCAAGAAACGAGGTGGAACAACCGTCCTGAAGAGGCGTCAGTGGATTTATTCCTTCAGAACCAGGTATTTTCCTGCAGTTTCATTTACGTTATGTTTAATTTGGTCATAATTGAAGTTGTTTGCCTCCATAGATCACTGCAGTTTCAGTCCAAGGTACATTTGAAATCCGTGTTCTTGAGATATCGGTTTCAAAACAATGGGACATTTGGACAGACGACCAGAAGGCATGTCTCTGGCCACTGTCGCGGTGCAGAGGCGGTTAAAACCGTGGGACTGAACTTGACACTCGCCCGTCCACTGCTCTGCTGTGTCCATCTCCACTAACTCCGCTCACGTCTCTCTCTCGTGAAATCCTTCTGTGCTGGCGCAGTCATATCTCCCTCATTTCCCATGCACGGAGCATGTTATTTGAAATTTTTAAAAAACGGGATTGTTTCATGCAATTTCATCAGACCTGCCTGCGCAGAGGAACCCGGAGACAAAATTAGCTTGTGTATGAAACGAGGATCCAAGGTAACGTGGTCGTCATACGTGGCCGTTCACCAATTAAACCTCCTGATAATTCTTTCTATTCCTGGACGAAGTGACAAACACATTTGAGAACGTGCCTCCGTCGAATCGTGTGTCGTTAAAGAAGATGTCTCTTTTCTCTGGTGTTAACAGTGGACACGTTACCTTCTGTTTTCCTCTGAGTTTGTGTGTCAATTAACAGCTCTGACGACTCTACCTTGTTAAAGGTGTCATGATGGCTTCATTAGTTTGTCATCTCTTTTAACGAAGCACAATAATTAAGGTGTCGGCGAGCGGAAGTCTATTTTTGACTCTCCTCTGACGGTCTGTAATGAGGGGAGTGGGATCGGACGCAAAGTTTGTTGGCAACAGAATCACTTCAACGTCTGGCTTCCTGTATCTTATCGTACAGCCGTGATGAGTCATCACAGTGTTGAGTCAGCTATTTCGAACTGTATTCGATTACTAATTACTTTCCTAATTACTCCAAAGTAATTAAACTTTGAAGCATTACTTGTAACTTCACTTTAATGATGTGAAACGACTCCAGAGCCTCCACACCTACACCTTCTCCTGTATTTAGCGCACTAGAAATAGAAAGCGAGTCATTGTGGTGGCAACGCAATCACTGCAGGATTATGACCAGAGGGAAAACTTCATGTTATCTGATTTTATTATTTTTAAATAAACGGAACATTACATTTAATGTAACGAAAGACTGTCCCACCAGAGACGTCAGATTTTACAATATACCATATAGATCATATATTATGTTAAAATATCACATAATTAATGATGCATGATAATAATTATCATAATATTTCCACAACACTTCATCAATAATGTGTCAATGAAACACCAAACCAGTTAAAACTCCCACAAACTATATGTGTTTGATGTATCTGGGAGGTCATATAAATAGTTGATGGAAGCGTTTACTGATTTGAATGTAACCATGGCAACAAAAGTCCCATGACTCCAACAAAGCGTTCACTTTAACCCAAACCTTTATCTCTTCCTCGTTTTTTAATCCCAGACCTCAGTCGCAGCAGAGACACATCAGGAAACTGTTTTTTATTCCGGCAGCGGTGATTTGTGATGTTTTTATGTCGGACACTGAAAAATGAGGCCGCGGGGCTGAATTCATAAAAACTATTGATCAGAAATTGAACAAAAAGATCAACTCGTGACGTCAGAGTTTCACTGAGGAAAACTAAAGTTCACACAAATAAGCCTCCTTCGTTAACATTCACTCCCTCATCAGGGTCCTGAGGTGCAACACATGTTCCTCTCACAGCTGCAGCTCTGAAACACACACAGACGGTTTCCTTGTTCGGCTCATAACCAGCAGCGTGAGGCAGAGTTCATGAGACCTTAACAACATCACGCATTTGAGATTTTATAAACATCTTTGTTGAGGGTTTAATATAATCCACAGAGGCCGGCTCAGATCAGATCAGATCAGCGCTGCAGCCGACTCCGTCATGTGCCTTCTATTTAATTACAGGCCGGGTCTGACGCCTTGTTGATTTACTGTGGGCCGGTCACTCCTGAAGACTTACGGCGCCATCATTTCTCTATGACGTGTCATCAGTACATGTGATTTACGACAGTTGTTAAAAGTATTGACACGAGCAGAAATGAAATATGACCCGACGGTGATGCGGCAGGAGGTCACACGAGACAGACGTCGTGCGGATGATCACTTGTTTTAAATGTTGGAGACACGTTAGAAGAACAAAAGAAGTGAAAGTTTGGATTTTTGGTTGTAATTGAATGAAGATTAGTCTGAAGCCGCCCTCACAGAAGCTCCTGATGTCTCATGCGATGCTTCTCTTTGAAGCCTGTAGGAATTTTGGGTTCGTCTCGACAAGAGCTGTAATTATGTTTCCCTGTAACGCTCAGTGAGAGTGAAGTACGAGCTTCAGAGGGGAAAGTAAAGCAGCGTCTGGTCGACTCGAATCCCATCAGACAAGAGGAGTTATTACCCTCAACTAATTTTCCCTCAGAATTCCAACTTTACTTCATCAAGATTTTTAATTTGACTTCATCAAGTTACAGATTTGATCCGGACGCAAAACTGTGCAGAAAACATGCAGAGCTACGTCTGTGACGCCAGAGGATCCGGGGTTTCACGTTCACAGTCACATCAACAGACGCACTTCAGTCAAGGTTAAGCACGGATCATATATGATGACATATCACGTAATAAATGAAATACGAGCTTTAGCTGGATTTGAATCGAGCGTAGAGGTCTCACACTGTAAGACCTCACACGTTATTCCCCCGGATCCATTTTTACGTTCAGATTTCCAGGTCACATCAACTTTACTTCATCAAGGTTTTTTAATTTTAATTTCCAAAAGCGCAAAAATGCATTTTAGACAAGAAAACATGTCACGATATATTTATGAACAGCAGAGGAACCAGGTTTCAGGTTCAGACGCACTTTAGTTGGTGATAAGAATAAAGACGGATCATATGATGACTTGTGATTCAGAACTAAAGACATGAAAGGTGATTCCCCTGAACCTCATTTTCTTTCTGAACTCCAGGTCGAATCAACTTTACCTCGTCAAGATATTTATCTTGAATTAAAGATAGTGCAAAATGCATTCAGGTGCAAATCTAATGCAACCTCCAGAGAACATGTGGTTTCTGCTCGGACCTGTGAATAAATGCGAAGCGATATAAAGCAGGAGAAACCCCGCTGACATTTCACTGCCCTCCAACATGGAGCACTTTGAAAAACACAGAAAATAATGTTGGAGCACGGACACGGAGCCAGAGGAGCTCTTAGTGCAAGAGAAGGTGCAGCCTCCCCACCCCACCCCCACCCCCCTGCATCTTTATGCCTCCAATACCGAGTCAATTAACCTAATGGAAGTGGCAATTAATTAACTCTGCAAACACAATGATTAAGGACCTGACAATCAAGTGAGTGGCAGCGGTTTAAGTGATGCTGATTTAGACGTAACGACTTCCTGGATCCACTCTGGTGCAAGAAAACAAAAAAAAACAAAAAACACACACATGCATTTCAAAACAAAAGCACTTCAGTTCCTCTCTTTTCTGTCTCACAGCTGCAGAAACAGAAAAAGGAGCCGAGCGGACTCGAGGCCTTACCGTGTTCCGTTGCCCGTTGGCTCCTATTGGTCCCCTGAACACCCCCTTGATGCTCCTCAGCTGTCCGTCTCGCAGGTGGGTGGAACTGATCACGATGTAGTAGCACGCCATTGGATGTAGTTTGAATTCATATGTTTAACATATCAACTTATTTGTCTCTTTTTCTAATCTGGATGCTGAGGAGAAAGTCTTTTCAACTGCCTCCTCTCCTCCTCCGTCTTCTTGTGTCCTCCCCAACTCTCCGTCACTCCATCCCCCCCTCCTCTGTTGTATAAAGTAGAGGAAAGAAGAAATAGCAGGTTCCCCTCGCCGCTCTGATGTATTCTCTCTCTTCTCTAAGTTTTCGACTCTGCCTCCTCTCCTCTCATCTCCCCTCAGCCTCTGTCTCTTCTTGAATATTTCACCCTCCTGCTCCTCCTCTCTTTCCACTCTTATCCTCCCTAAATGTTTTTTTTACTCCCCTCGTTCTTTTTTCTGTCAGATTCCTCCTTTTCCCTTTAAATCTTCCTCTTCCAGTCTTCTCCCCTCCAGATGTTTTGCTCCCATCTTTCATTCATCAGTCTCTCCCTCCCTCTCTCCCACTCCTCCCTGGCTTTCTTGCTGAGTCTAAATCTCTCTCCCCTCTAAAAAAATCTCAGCTGCTCATTGATCAGTCTTGCGGTTCCTCTAACTATCTCCCGTCCGCTGCATCCCTCCCTCTCCTTCACTTCACAGTCTCTCCAGCAGCTTCCCTTTTGTTTTCTTTGTCTCTCTCTCTCTCTAAGTGGAAGGGAGGGATACTTTTTCCTCCTCCTCCTCTTCTCACTATCTTCCCATCTCCTGTCCTCGTCTCCTCTCTCCGTCTCTTTTTGCTCTCTGCCTCCTTGATAGTGCTGAGGAGAAGAAGAAGAAGAAGAAGTACTCAGTCTTCTCCTCCCTCTGTCTGCAGGCGTGCAGCTTCCTCTCAGATGCTCCTCTCCTCTCCTCTGCTGCGCTGCATGTGTTCGCTCTCCTCCCTCTCTCCCTCTCTCTCTCTCTCTGCTGATCTCTTGCTCTGTGGCCAGCAGAGTGGTTTGCTCCTCAGTTACCCGCGGTTACCATCTGCCCTTTTAACGCATGGAGTGCTGACGCTTGCTCTCTCCTCCCTCCCTCTCCATTCCCATCCCTCCCCTCCCCATCCCTTCACCTCCCCCTCCCTCCATCTCTCTCTGCGCTCGCTGTCTTTCTTCTCTCTTTAATCATCTCCTTCTCTCCCTCCTTCTCTTTTTCTCTCAAGCCAAAGGAGGCAAGCTCCACCTACTGGTAAGCAGGAAACATACAAAGAGGGAATGAAGGTGAGGAGAGAGCGGAGCAGGAGGAGGTACAGGACGTCTTCTTTATGTTGTGTGAGGTCGATCACGTGCTCAAGTGAAATGCACAGAATAGTTTGGCCCACTGATAAATCATTACATATATAAAATATATTGTTTCAACTACAGTTAGGACAACAAACACAGCAGGTGAAGCAATTTCAGACGTCAACTTCAATCAATCATTCGATCGTTTCGCTTCAAGAAATTAGATCATGTTAAATATCTGAAACCTGAAAATGTGCTGAACACATGTAGCGTGTGGAGTGTTTCCTGTTTTACAGCATCGTTGTGCCAAACTATGAACAAATGCACAGTGATATATTTAAACCGTGTTTCAGTGCAGAGCCAGAGGAGCAGACGTGTCCGGATAATCTCCTGAAACTATCCAGAGTACGTGAGAGGGCAGATGTCAGTGGCTGCGGACGTTCACAGGAGCATTTCTGGCTCCTTTGGTGTTCGAGTGAGATTAATCAGAAGTTTCCTTGTGAGCGAGCGGACGTGTTGATGAAGTTTCTAACAGAGACAGATAAAAAGAATGCAAAGAAAAAACAAAGAATACAAATATCTCAGGACAAAAAATTGATTTGGTTGGTCCCAGCGGGGACAAGCTGCAAACACAGCACTGACATATGATCCAATTTTAAGGTTTCATGGGAGACACTTGCTTATTTGCACAACATCAGAATTCATTGGGAGTCGTGTTTCTGCCAAGATGATGAAAGAAAGTCCAATATCCTTTACTTTGTTTTATTCACCTCCAGTTGTTGGCGATAAAGCAGCTAAAAGCTCCACCATGAGTTCAACAACTTTGTCTGTGGCGTTCAGTGAAGTTCTATTAGACAGCAGCCGCCCGCTGCAGCCGAGAACTGAAGCTAAAACAATGAGCTGAATGAAGGGTCGGTCGAAGGGTTAGAGCTCAAACCACTCGAGCAAACATACCTCCGAGCAGCAGGCTTCTGGTACGACTCCCAGCCGGCTGCATCGCTTACTGCCTCTCCTTCCTCTCCTCTCTCCTCTCCTCTCCACGCTTCTGTCTCTCTTCACATTCACTTTCTAATAAAAGCACAAAAGCCAAAAATATACTGAAGACAGAAATGTTGAGCGTGAATCATATTTTCTTCTGTGTTGCTCTTTATTATGATGAGTTAAGACGTTTACAATCCAGAAATGCTCCGGTGCCATCCATGAGAAAGATTTGCTCCATGTCCCATCCACAAACACGGAGGAGAAATGATGTGGCTTCACTTTCGGCCCGCTGTCATGTGGTCCATCTTTGTTTACAGTCTACGACCTTCATCTAAAATTGTTTTTATCTGAAACCACGACCTTTCTCCACTTTAATGAAATACATTTCAGCCGTTTTCAGACGTGACCTTTGTTGGTTTGCTGCTTTTCACACATGCACAACACAGCAGGAGGTTCTCTGCACAGACGCGTTTTATTTTTACTTTTTTATATTTTTCTTTCACATCAGACTTTCTAAAGACTTTATTTCAGGAGGCCAGGAGGAGAAAGTCTGCAGATAATCCTGAGGCGCTTAAACCTCAAATAAACCTCAACATTCTGGTGTGAGATCATTGATCAGATCGGTTTATGTGCCCTTCATTTAACAAGGCAGGAGGTCAGGTTGTGGATCAGTGTTGCAGTTCAGCATCGAGTCCAACAATCCTGCAGGACTCATCACAGACCTGTAATTAACATAACGTGACCTTAAGAGAGTAGCTCACTGATTTAGCTCTGCTCGGCTGTGACGTCGTCACACTCAGGACGGACAGTTTAAAATAAAACCATCGTAATCGATGCAGCAGAACCTCATTTACTGTCTTTGTTTTGTTCCACACGTTCCTTTTCCTTGTCAGATCGTGGCACCAACATTACTCATAATGTCATTCTGGCAGATCCCTGTGTGTTATGCTAGTAGCAGCTAATGTAGTCTCCGTCCTGCGGCCCGAGGCAGAGACGAGGAGCGAGCTGCAGAGGTCTGACCTCACACCCCCAGACTTTCCTTATTAAATCTGGAGACTTCAGACCAAACCAATATTTAATCAGACGTCACTCTGCTCCCCACAGAGCCACAGAGGGTTTTATATTGTTTCCACATATGCAGTAGCTTAGAGGAGGACTCACCAACACCTGCAGACTTTCAGCTGCACAGTTGGTGGAGTTCCCTGTAAAATGTTTTAACCTCAGCAGTGTCAGATCACACATCATACATCCAGCTTTAAAGCTTCCAAGTTACAAGTCATCATGGGAAATCAATTACACTTGGTTTGAAATGTTTCTATCGAGCAGCTCATGGCGAGAATGTTTTGAGGAATATGTTGCGTTACCTCACGTTGAAGAACCCGACACTCTCGTCATTAATGTGATACAGACAACAACGCCCCTATAATCACATGACACTGTTGCATTATGGGAATGAGAAACTAATGCAAGAGAATTCAAAAGTAATTCTTGTTGTGACCCTTCGGGGGCTCCGAAGTTTTTCATCCGTCAAAATCCCAGTTTTATAACCAGAAAGGTCAGAAAGGTCACAAACAAATTCCCAGTTTACTCCAATTATCTGCAGCTAAACCTTTAAATTTATAAAATGAGACGTCCACAACAGTCGTGCGCTGCATCAAAAAGCCTGCGTGTTCAGGAAACAGCAGGTCAAAGGTGAACATGGAGGAGGGCTGGGAGCAGACTGTGGAGTAGTTTAGCAGAGGAGGCCCTAAAGTGGAAGATCAGTGGAGGAGGTCAGAGACACGAAAACAATCAATTCTCCACGAGAGATACAGAATCTGTGCTTCATGCCAGGAAGACGCTGAGCGAGCAGATGAGACGGAGCTGACTCACACAGAGAATCACAAAAATCAAGATGGGGAGAAATAGAGACATGTAAAAAAAATCCTCCAGATCCCACCACAGTTTACGTGAGTGGAGCTTTCCAGACGTCAGAGGCCAGAATAAATCTTTTAATTCAGTTTAGTTTGATGAGGGAATCTGCAGCCTGGCTTTTCAGATCATCCACTATGTGTGAGGGACAGAGTGAGTTATTCCACCTGAGTTTAAACGTTAATCCCGTTTCTAACCTTGTTTTCTTTCTCCGGGTGGAAATGAAAGTAAAGTAGAGTATCAGAGACCAATTTCTCTTTATTCTCTTTGAACGCACAATTAGAGGCAGCAAATGCATTAAAGCTGCAGTTACAACTAATTCCTGGATTTTATCATCCATTTCATCTCCGTCTACATCGAATGTTCCTCTTGCCTTTCATTCAGAACAGTCAGTGCTGGTTTCATGTGGACATGTTGATTCTGAGCCTCCTGTTTCAAGCAGAATGATCATAACTTCATTTATAGTTTTCCGCTCTGCCTCTTTGGGGAAAGTCTGGTTAAGTTTAATTGTGGGTGTAGTTGGAGTTTTCCTCAGTTTAAATCTAAACTAGAGCAAACGTACATGCGTTCACGCTCCAGTAATTGTGGTGCGAGCAAAGGACGAAGTCAGACGACGTGATCATAGAACGATAACGATCACAACAACGACACTGGACTGACAGATGGCCCCTGTTCACTGTACTGAACTTACTGAATGAATACATGAGTTAATCTCTGAACATTTAAATCTGTATTTTTAACCATCGACTTTAAATTTCAATGATGTCCCACAAAAAGGTGCCCGGAGTGTTAATGCCCTATTTCACCATGTTAAACATCCTGGATCTGCTTGTTTATGTGAATGCATGAATGTTTTCTTCCTCGGGTCACGTCCCACCTCTCCGCAAAAACTTCATGGAAAACACTTCAGTAGTTTTTGTGCGACCCTGCCGATGGATGATGAAAACATCACCTCCTTGGTTCGAGGTACAAATCATCTTTTAATGCTCCGGGAGAGATTAGGAAGAATTATTAAATCATCAATGACTGATTGGATGGATTAGATGATGTGAGGTTAGATGATGCGTGATGAGCTGTAACGGCTCCACTGCTGCAGCACAGATTCTCACTCTTAGTCCCTCTGTGGTTTGAACGTTATCAGTTCCATGTAGAAAACCAAAATAATAATAAGGAAACAAGATTAAAGAGTTGTGTTTTTTTCTTTTTGTATTTTGAGGAGTTTTTAATATTCATGTGCCTCCCGGTGATCGCACATCCCTGCCGGACCTTGTTAAGTTAAAGTGCACCTAACGACCTTTCGCGAGAAAGGACAAGCTGCAACGCTTCACTGCACCAGCTCCTCTGCAGCTCGCAGCAAATTTGCAATTTTCTTTAAAAGTACACAGCCATTAACTTTAGGTTTATCATCTCGGGGGTTTGTTGGAGTTTTGTCGACTGCATTATTCAGCAGCGATGAGGTTTACTGAAGGTGTCCCGGCAGAAACTACACCCACATTATTTTGGTAATCTCCATCTGAAAGCCTCGCTGCATGTCTAACTGAAGCCCGGCGCTCTGACTCTTTATTTTCTGCTGTCGCACTTATGTTTTCATTCAGTGCGAAACCAAACAATTCCTCTCTTGTGTCTCGCTGAATGAGTCTGAATCACCTCATGTGCGGCGACGGTGGCTCGTGGAAGCATATCCTCAATAGGAAATTATCAAGACCCTACCCCCCCACCAGTTTCTGTCTGGTTTATTGACCGAATATTGTTGGTGAGCTTCGAGAAAATTAAAGTCCACAGTAAGAGGCTTATCTGATAAATTCCCTTCTACTTTGGGTCACATTATCCAACACTATCAGCCTGAAACCCTCCCACAGACACACGAGCGTAACACAGAAACTATTCGAATTTTTTTACTCTCTGTTAGATTCTTATCGTTTCCAGATCACCGGTTTTTGAATATGCACATCGATGTTTTTCCTTGCATCCCATCATGCAAAGTTTTTCTGCAACTAGCACATTTATATTTTGTTCGCGTTTTCAATGCAACAGACAGATAACGTGCGTCTGCAGCTGGATTAGGATTCCTGCTCAGGGGCTGAGGAGATAAGAAGGAAATCATTAAAATAAGCAGTGTAGTAATAATAATACTGTGTGTTAAATGAATGCTTGGTTTATTTAATAATATGCACCCACAGGGAAACTAATTATAGATTCATGCTAATGCTGCCATTCATTTTCAACATCTGCACATTTGAGGAGACAAAGAAAAATATGATGTAGTGCAGTTTATTAGTGAGCAGATGTTTTCCAGCGTGAAGAGCGGAGGAGGATCTTTTCTTTTTACGTGGCTGTGGTCACGTTTAGTACATGTGTGTCATATGTACAGATGAAGTGAATCTTTCTTGTGCCATAAGACAAAAATCTGTATTTTTTGATTAAACATCTAACAAACAGCAACGGCCCACCTGTAGAGACCATATCAACAATGAAGCTGAAACAATGGAAAAATCTTTTATTCTTAAATCTGTGACCATGACGGTTACACAACATGTTTTATTCTATCTTTCACTTTTAATCTTAAATTTCTCTATTAGCTTTTGTTAGTGTTATTATCCTTTAATTCGTCAGCCGATACTGTAAACTGTATTTACCGAGACGAACTAAATCTAAATCTGTAAAAAGTAAACACACTAATTGCATGTATTTAATTCACAGATTTACATAAACATTTACATACATACTTCATGTGATTACACGTGATGAGTCTTTTATGAATGCGGACGGCGTAGCTACACGCAGCTGTGCTTATATGCATATATGTGCTCATAATGTCGAGACACTGCAGGTCGACCGGTCACAATGTGTTTTATAACAGCTCCGTCCATTATGTCCATTTTGAGACTGGACTGTTCTTTGTGGATGAAAATAACAAAGCACACACCGGATTCTCCATCGTCCATCAAACCTGATGAGACCCAACAGGACAGATGACGCTGCTTTAGGGGACAGTGTTCGTCCTCCTGTGTGTAACCTGGCTCTCACATCACTGTCATATTCGGGCCTGCGCAGACCGAGGACGCGGGACCCAGGAGGCCCTGCAGATGGGACAGCTTGTGCCGTACTGTGGGCCGTCACATCCAGACGGCAAAATGTCACAAAAATGTCAGGGGAAGCCCGGTTGGCTTCAGAGCGGATACTCTTCAGTGATACACCAGTGAACAACACCAAAGAAAAGGCCAAACTCCCCTACACTCAAGTGCTGTCACAGACTGGGGCCATTAGTCACACACTGCCTCACTGTTTTATTTGACTCTTATTCAAAGCTGAAGACTGTAACAGGCAGAGATGTGTGTTTATTGAAGAGTTGCGCACATGATATTTATGTTCACTGTGACAGAGGACTGCTCTTTGCAATCAGTCCGTGGCTTTAAAGGGCTGTTAAATAATCTATGACCTTTATAGGACCAGTAGGAATTGCAACAAATTTGGCAGAAGTTACCTCCTCCTCTGAGTCTCTGGCTCAGAACCAACCTCCCTCCTTCCGCCTCCGCTGGGCGACAGCAGCCTGCAACTGACGCAAACTGCAAGGCTGCATTTTCACACAGGCGACAACGAGAGAGAGCAGAGATCCACCACAAATATCCCGTTTAAAGAGATAATACATCATGAAAGCTCCTTCTGCACGGAGATACAATTATCTCCAAAGAAAATAGGGAATGAACTGTGCAGTCGGTGACTAACTGTCTTTATGCTGCTACACAGAACCCTGAACTGTTGCTGTTGTCGTGACCAATGATGAGTCCCAACCACTGCTGCTGCTGCTGCAGACCCAATTAACTCAGATTAATCTTTTGGGGTCCATGAGTATCTGCACCAAACACCAAACCAACCCACACGTTATTATTGGAGATATTCTGATCCTGGTATCGCTACGGCTCAGTTTGAAATCCAGCTGCTCCAGATGTTCCTACACTTTCATTTCAAAGTTAGACGTGAAAACAGGCATTTTAAAAACAAACTAACGAAAGCAGCCGGTGAAGACGTCACACGCTCACTGTTATTACTCAGAATTGAAGATAAACTATGGCCATTATGTACATTTCAACGTATTTATTTTACTTATCGAAAGCTTCTCTTTGTGTAAATCGCACACAGCTCCATATGCAGAACATCTATATAGATGTGACGTGCGTGTGGAAATGAATCACTAACAATAATTATCAGTGAATGATCTCAGCTGAACAACGAACAGAAACCTGCCCGACGCACTTCGTCTCCGTTTGAACAGTTAAGACCAGAATACGACACCTTTGTGTTCTGTGGGTTTTCAGTGTCAGGAGCTCGTCCCTGAAGTGTTTGTTGATTAGAATGTGAACCAACTTCTCCTTCAGTATCTAACAAGCTAATTACAGACTAATTATTTCCAGGCAGCGGGGTTAGTTACCTTTGCAAAGTTGAGAAATTGATAGAGACAATGCAGCAGTGAGGTCTAACATTATAATTGATGCTGTAGCTGCTTCTATAGATGAGAAAGAAAAGAAGCTGAAGCTCAGGAAACCTGGTTTCGTCTTTTAATTATAAAACTGAGAAAATACGTGTCTCCAAAGTTAACAAAACTAATTACAATTCAGTTTAGATGTTAACTTTAGAGAAAAAACACACACTGGGCATTCGGCAAATAGAAATAAAGACAATTTATGTTTCTCTTTAGTCTGATGAGAACATCCATCAACATAACAACACCAAATCACGATCTCCACAACAATGAAACTAACTGAAACAAGTGATGGTAAAAAAACACGAGTCCTTTAAGTCCATTGTTGTGTTACGCACTCTCCGGTGTGTAGCTCTGTAGCTGCTGGAAGAATCCGGGGTTTGGACGAATCGATGGCCTCGCCAGCTTCACCTGCCTGAACGCATCATCGAACACCAGCCCCTCCCGCAACATCAGGTAGCCAATCACAACGGAGGAGGAGCGTGACACGCCGGCGTTACAGTGGACCAGCGCGACGCCACCCTGTGGAAAGAGGAGAGGAGCGTAACACAGGAAACAGAAGTTCGTGAATCGATTATATTATAATATAATATTTTATTTTGATTTAACCGCCAGCGTTTTCAGCCATTCTGCAGACAGTGTGTTTGAATGTCTGCGGTTCCCTTCACCCAGTGTGAGACACTGGCAGAAATTCACTACATCTGCTATTTGGAATTACAAGTCAGAGGCTGACGTGAACGTTTTTCCACTTGGTTGCTCATAATTACAGTCGTGAACGCAGCACAGAAGAGAAAGAAGCAGGTTTTTTTTCTCTTTTCTTTACAACCCCCAGATAAACAAGTAGGACCTAAAATCATGTTCACACTACAAATTCAGTAAGTTCAGATAACGAGCAAGCTATTAATGCAGCTATACACCGAACAACAGGTTCAGCTATTGAGCATCGGATTAAAAGAGTGAGTTCACTTTGACTACAAACCTTTTTAAACTGTTTTATCTGCAGAGATCTTAAGATATTCACATCCGAGAGTCATGCTGCTGGTATCTGAGCGTTAAATCATCCACATGGCCACTTGTCATGTTCTAATAAGTGAGTGTAGTGTTCATGCTGATGTGGCTTCACAGCTTGAACAGTTACTCTTTCATACCTTCTGCAATTTCTGACTCGTCGCCATCTCTGAACGCAGCATTAGACGGAGCGTGAAGTGCACGAACAAATCTGTGTGTGTGCACCAAAAATTTGTGATATGATTAATATTAATGCTGATGTAATTATTTTACCGCCTCGAGTGTCTGGCTGAGGATAAACTTTTAAAATTCCAGCCACATCTTTAGACAATGCGTGCAAGGCCCTCGGCTCGGCTCTGAAGCTCGGCGTATTGACACGTTCGCCTCGTGCGTGAAACACGGAGCCTCCCGTCGCAGAATGCCGTCTCTGCTCGGGCTGAAGTGCAGCAGAACAGAAACTGTGGCGCTCATTTTGATTTCACATGTCAATCAATACCCATTGAGGGGCAGAGGATTTGAATTGGCTGAACACACGCATGCAGCACTCTGGTTGCTGTAATTGACACGTTATCACTGTTATTTGCGCTGTAATCCAATCAGACGGTTCCTCGGGGTAAGATACAATCAAGTGAAGCACATATAGAACACACAGAGAACAATATCAGTCCTTTATAGGTTTCTATCAATCAGAAAGGTTTCTCTGCTCCGCTGTTATATTTCTGCTGGGGCCTGCAGTCAGAACAGTTACAGATCAGCTCTTGTTTTCTTTCCTCTGAAAGAAACACAAACACAAAACTTCTACAGACTGAAAATTGCCTGAGCCAGATAATCCATCACCGCAAACATGGAGACTTAATTTGGTTTTGTCAGAGTTTCCTGTTTTGCTGTTATTTCATTGCACCGGAGTTGAGTGTTTTCATATCAGCGCTCACATCACATTATGTTCTGCTTACGGACAATCTCCTGACACACACACGCACAGAGGGGAGGAAGTGCACGTCTCTACCAGGAAATAATCCCTTCATATACAGCATGTGAGGGGAAACTAAATGCAAGCCGAAAACATTTTGACTTTCAACATTAAATGACCCCAGCGTGGTCTTTTAATAGGTGTTCCCGACCACCCGCCTCGCTCTGCGCCTGGCTACAGATAGCGGATGTGTGTAAATGCAGCACAGTGAGGTGGCAGGAGAGCTGTGTGTGCACACCCACGGGTTAAATTAGCCGGCAGATATAAAAGACGGCGTTTTTAGGCTGCGTGAGCCTCCTGAGGGAAAGTAGAGCCAGAGAAGGTTTAAATTGATCTTTTAGTTTTTCACCTGGTGAAACAATTAAAAAGGAATGTTCGTGTATGTGTTGTGTTTATGTGTCAGCATCTGTCAGTGGTGGAAAATGATGAAATACATGAAGAAAAGTAGAATCTAGATCAAACTTTGCTCAGATATGTCAATTGCATTCCACTCTGTTCACCTCTTCAATGAATTATTGTACATTTGCTCTAATTACACGTGTTTTGTTTGATTGAGATATTCAGTAAAAATCAACACATCAGAGGATTAAAGCAACACTTTGTCACTTTTACTGAGCAACAGCGCCCTCTGTAGCCCCATGTGGTGATTAACGTAGTTGGGCTCCATGTCCATGAAGTGAAACACAGATGAGGGGGTGGATATTACCCATGATCCCCCTCTGTAACAAATCCACCAAACTCTCTTTAGAATAATTTTTCTGGCTGAATATTGGAGATAAAAGCTAAACTTTTTTCCTCCTCGACGTGAGACACTTAAAGATAAAAAAAACATTTCACGTACGTCTTCTAAATGAGGACGTGAACGAAACAGACGAAACAGAGCAGCAGCACGTTCGCGGGCAGTGCAGCCGATACGGAATGAAACACATTTTAATCAAACTGCTGATTTAAGTTAAACAAGTTGTGGAGTGCTGCTCTAAAATTCAGCTTTTAAAATAAACTGAAAAACGTATATGTATGAGAATGATGTATTTCAGGGGGTTTTGAAGAGTGAGACTGCCGGCCTCCCCTCAGACCCCCCTGACCCCCCCTTGGTTAACTGTATTTGATCCCACAGACACTAAACAGCTGAGCCTCATATTGCTGTCGGACAGAGCTTGAGACCACAACAAACATAAAACGGTTTGTCCTGCAGCTCTTATTAGTCTCTGACTCCGCGAATGTGGGAAAAACAGTGAAATCTCTTTATCCATATCACACATGTTTGAGTTAATCCAGAAGATCTCCTTTCGATAGCTAATGTAATAAGTAATGTAATATATTTTTCACTGAGCCTCCCCTGAAACAGCTCTGAGACCCTGTGGAGGCCCACCTACCACTGTGAAAACCTCTGATGTATATTAATCCAATTACAGACGACATAAACACACAAGACTGACGGCTGCTTTCACTTTCAGGGTCTTCGACTCACTTTGATGATAATACTGATGATTTTTGACTTAAAGGGATATTTTTACATTTTGAGAAATATGTTTCTTATTCCTTTCTTGCCTGAAGACTGACTCGTCTCATGTCTGTACAGTAAATATGAAGCAACAGCCAGTCGGCTTAGTTTAGCATTAAGATTGAGAACAGCCTGTTTCTATCTTCAAATCTGACAAAGTCCATTTACAAGAACCTCTAATGCTCATTAAATAATAGTCTGAATCATGTTTGTTTGTCTGTGCAAACACTGATTTGTTTTTGTTTCCATGCTGAATGTGTCTCTATCTAGCCAGGACCTGTCACAAGTCAGCAGAGACTGCAGGAAAGAAAACTGGGAGCAGCTTCTTATTCAGTGTCATTTAAAATGGTTGAGTTGTACATACAGCCTGCATGCATACATATAAAACGTCACCACATCTGTCCAGTAGTTTTTACGTAATCTTACATACAAACATAACGACAGGGATGAGAACACAACCTGCTCTGTGAGTCATAAAGACTAAAAGTGTTTGTGTAGTGTAACAGAGAAAGTCTTCACCCTTCATTTAAAAAGAAGTGAGTTGCAGCAGGCCTGCACTTCTCCGGTAAGTTTGCTCCAGCATAGAAACTGCTTCTCTATATTTTCACCAGCAGATCAGAAATGTGTTTTGGCCCTAAACCATCCTGTGCTTTCCAAACCAACAGCAGGATTACGAAATCAATTCTTCAATGGACAGAAAGCCCGTGTGAAGATCTGAGAACTGGACCAGCGTGATCTACTCGGACTCGAGCTGCAGAATTCTGAATAGTTTTTTTTTTAAGAAAGACCTGTAAACACAACATTACAGCAGCAAAGTTTATTCCAAATCCTGCAGAGACAGAAGTCCTTGAAGATGTTCTTGATTTTGTGATCGTCTTAATGTGACTGTTTCAGGTCTCAGTTTAACTTCATCAACTGAACCTGAGCGACGACTTTCAATCTTTATCTTTGTTGAAGTAAAGAAAAACCCTCACTGTTGTTGTGCTTGCTCAAAGCTTAGTCATGCAAACTTGTACGTCAACTACACAGTTATGGAAACATATTTTGTTGTTTTCCATAATTCGAGCTAGTGGGAGAGTGATGAGCAGAGGAGGCCCCAGACTGGACCCACTTATTATTTTTTTAGAATTTAAACACTTAGTTTTTTTCCCAGCCAGTCTGGTATTATATTTTGGTGTGACTCTGTTCAATGCAGCTCTCAGATCCAGTAATATTTAGACTTGGATATTGTCCCTGTGTTGTTTAAATGAATGAATTCCAAGACTCTACTAGTATTCGTCCACCTGTCAACTGTCAATGTGTGAAGCAAGTCGTGTGTGTACCTGTTCTCGAGCCTGGTCTATGAAGGAGCTGCATTCCTCGAGATAAGAAGTGATATGGGTTTCTGGGAGGTCCAGGATCTGGAGTGTCTTGTACACCAGCTGATCTGGGAACAGGTTGTTTACGCCGTAGGCCACGTTGAGCACATGTGACACCTGACGGACACAGAGACAATGGGAGAAAATGACCCTCGAGCATTGGCTTGTTTTTGCTTTGGCAAGACTGTGAGACACATTCGCGCTGTCGGCCACATCGATGACATGACACGGCCTGAACTTGGCTGAGGGAGCGGGGGCACAGGGACAGAGCGAGAGAGAAGGTGAGCGAGAAAAGGACGAGAGGGGGGGAGGAGACGGGAAAGAAGACAGATGGCTCCAATTCATTTTGCAGTACCTGTCTACTCTCACTTAAATATAGCTTACCTCAGAGGGCAGGATTCTCTCCTCCTCTGCATCTTTGAATTGTTCTGATGTCTCCTGCCTTTCCACTGTTCAACATCTAACATTGATTCTTTTCAGATAAAGGATGAGTCTGCTGTTATCAGTTTTTTCTTATTCTCGACAAATCCCAGGAAAATGGCTGAACCAGCAATAAACTGATCCAACTCCACTAACAAGTATTGTGCGTGTATCCAAAGTCTGATGTGTTCGATCCCACGTACACGTCCCTGCTGCTAGAAATACAAGAGAGAGCAAAGCGTATTAATCCGCCTCTGAAAATAGACCCCAACAAATGCAGGATGTACTCGGGTCATGTTTACTCAAAACTACAATACCCAGCTGAAAAATCAATCCGTGCACTGAAATACTACCTAATTAATACTCTCACATTATTTTCAATCTCTTGGGGCAAAGTCAGCCACTTTAGGTCATTAACAACAACCAGCAATTCGAGCCAAATGTCAAGCAAATATATCGTTAACAATAAAAATGAGAATAATGGCAACATTTCTCTTTAATAAGAAGACGGGATGGGATAGAACACATTTCCTCACTAACTGAGTGTGTTTACGTGAACACTAGTATTCTGGTTACTGTCAGAAAATACCGGTTTTACTCGTTTATATATTTTATTATCAGTTTGACAGGGAGATTGTTAGTGTTAACATACAGTTAGTTCAGTTTCCATTTGTTATGTTCAAATTTCAAACTAAAGTAAATAGCAAACTTCATAAAACTGTACAACACTGAAATACTTTCACAAATATAAATAATACCCTGAGAGAAGAAGTGAAACAAAAACAAATGTCTTGACTTCTGCGATGCAGATGATCCACATTTTCTTTCTCGCTCTTCTCATCCATTTCTAAAGATTTGATGGAGAAGCTAAATCGAGCAGAGCTGCAGATGCTGCATCGTTCTAGCAGCCATAAAACAAACTGTGTTCATCCTCAGCCGATGCAGAAATGTGCATGAAGTGGGTTTAACATGTGGAAGAGTGGAAGACAATCTTACACGGACATGGATAATGGATAATATAAAGAACCATGCACACAGGGAGACGACTGAACGTGCATGTAAATGTCTTCATTGTGCATTGACTCTGCAGATTAAAGATTTGATTTCCTCACAAACTACACTTAACTATTACGGCCCTTTCATTCCGATACCGTTAAATGTTTATTAAACATTCTACCAGTGAGAGCAGGTTTTTATAAAGCATCCTCTGGGGCCCGCTATCAAATCTCCTGGGCTTTAAACGCTACCTGGTAATGTATGGTTTGGTTATTAGGCAGTCAAGGTTTCATCCCAGAAAGTGAAGGTATTTGTAATCTCTCCAATTCATCATTGTGAGACTGCACAGGCAGCAATATGCTGGTGCCTGGGAGCAGCCACTGCAGAGAGGAGTCGTCCCACTTCTCTGATGTGGAGGAGCAGCGCTGAGACTTACTGTAATCATTTACTCCCTCTACTGAGCTACACTGTCACTGCATGAGTCACGAAGCTCCTCCGGCTACTGGCTGGCTGCTGCCGACACACAAGAGAAGCACACGTACGCGGCTGCCTCTAATCTCATGTCACCACACATATCATCAGAACAAGGCAAGGGCATGCCCGCTCTATTGATCCCTCCGCACTGACCTTATATCTCTGCAGGGTGTCCGAGTCGTGGGCTGCATCCTGAGAGCCTGAAAAGACAGAAACAACTCTATGATTAAAAAAAATACTTTGAGAAACTAAACTAACCTCTTAAAGTGGAAAGTTAATTAGTGTGTACAGCTGGAAAAATTCATTATAAGAAATTCTGTGAGTTGCCTCTTGATCCATCTTTTAAATCAATTATTTAACCAAAATAACAAACATTTAGATTTTTTTCAGCCTCTATATTATGAGGATTTGTTGTTTCTTAGTTTTTTTGTAGAATTTAAGTTGAACATCCAGATAAACAGCTGGATGAACTAAATTAAAGCAGTCTCTTTCCGGCCTTATATGACGTCACTGTGACCTTTGACCTTCGAGCACCAAAATCTAATCAGTTCACGCCTTGACGCCAGCAGAACATTTTTATATAGATTGAAGAAATAATAAGTGAACTCAACGTGTCACCCAGGGCTCTAGAAACATTTGGCAGGTATTTATTTTACTTCCACACATTTAATCAACTGAACAATGAAGCACTTAATTGTAAAGAATAATTAACAGATGACTGATACTGAAAACTACTTGGTTGCATCTTTATTCCTGATAAAAAAAAAATAAACCAGAGAACGATCAGCGTATAAAGAGAGAAATCTAATCCCATGAACTGTCAATTCAGTGTTTTAAACTTCAGGAGCAGAAAGTAAAAGCCACAACAGTCTGATGTCAGTCAGCGGAAACCAACAGTGAAATGAACAAATGCTACAAAAAGAAACGGGAACGGGAATCTAATGAAAGTTGAGTCAACAGCCTTAATAAGAGCAAGAGCTTCAATGACTAATGCGGCAAAGGAAGCAGCTCTAAGTCTAATAGAGGAAATAAAATCAGAAGGAACATACAATAATTCAAACTGGACGACCGTCTCTTTCAATTTGTCAGATACCTCTTCACGGAGGTCTTTAATGACAAGGGCTGGGAAATAATTATGAGAAAGAGACGAATGGAAACAGAATATGATCGTGAGCCTTCAGCAGATTTCCAGGGTGGATTCTCTGCAGCGGCTCGCGGCTTTTAAAGTAGCTCATGTATGCACTCTTTGCATTCGCCAAGCCACTTCCACCTAATGCCAAATTCAGGGGGTTGAGGCGTTAATCTAAATCCGAAAGAATGAAGAGTCTTTGGAAACAAGCCAGCTCCGGCGCATGTGCCTCATCAGTGTCAAAAGAAAAGATTTGAACTGACACGTCTGTGAAATGATGCAGGATGCCAGGATTTTGAAAAACAATTTCAAACACAAATATGACATGGGAGCATGTTCAGTCTGCTTAACTAGAGAAGACACATTCCATCATCTTCTTCTTATAGCAAATGAATTATTTGAATTCTATATTTAGAAATAAAACTATATATTTGCTTGACGTTTGGCTCGATTTGCTGGCGGTTGTTAATGTCTTTAAGAGGCCGACTTTGCCCCGAGAGATTGAAAACGAAGTGAGACATTAATTAAGTCATTTTTTTTCAGTTTGTGGATTGATTTTTCTTGAGGGTTTCAACAGCTGCTTTCCAGTGAAACATCTATCTCCACATTTGATCATTGTTAGGTTGTCGTGTGAATCAAGTGAAGGAGATGTGTATCTGTTCCAAGGTTTAAAACTTAAAAAAGGTTACGTTGTTGAATTAAATTCTCGCTTGTTGTTTTCTTTAATAGCCGTCTATAAAATATAACTTGCAATAAAAGTTTGACAACTATTCATTGTAACCCTACATGTATGTATGTGTATGTGTGTGTCAAAATAATAATCGAGGAATATTACTGTACAACCTCCTTCAGTCACTGAAATCCCAGTTTATTGCTAAGTGTGTATTTATATATATTCATGTGAAAAGAGGCTGCTCTCTCGTCAAGTTGAGTTACTGCTGGAAATTACATTGGAAATAATATCAAATGTATATTTTCATTTTTTAATGGAAGACTAAAGAAAACCACAATGACAAGAGGCAATTTCACCAATACTGCAGAAGCCGATCAGACGTACAACTGAGTGTCAAAACATGTCAACATGAATGTGGTGCAAGACACTTAATTTATTCTCAGGAGCTGTTGCAGAGGATAGTTAACTTGTACTTTGGGAAATCAGCAGCAGTTTTATTCGATTACAGCAGCGCTGAAGCCACATGTGAAGAAACTCACCTCGGTATAATCTAACAGATGTAATATTTCATTGATCCCTGCTGAGAAATTCTGCTCTGGATTCTCTCCAGCCGAGAGGTCAGAGCGCAGCGTTAGCTACAGGAGCGAACAGCACCCCAGCGCTGGGAGGAGGATTCAATGTCAGGCCCAAGGACACGTCAGCAGGACGGATACATGCTGACATGTGAGGGTGTCAACCTGCGTCCTCCAGCTGCAGAGCACCGCGCTCCCCGAGACGAATTCAAAATTAATGACATTGATTTATTTGTTATCAGCAGCGGACAGGAATACTGAAGTGACCGAGACTCTATGAAACTAACACTGTCGGACGCTCAACACCTCACAAGCTCCACTGAGGCGCCTGCTGCCGTAAACACGCGATAATATCTGTGTAACACGTGAACCTGACACTACCCAACAGAGAGTTATTATTATCTTCCATTAATCTGACGGTTGTGGCTTCATCCCCGGCTCCTCCAGTCTGCATTTTCGACCACATCGTACCTCAACCTGCTTCTAGTAGCTGAGTCGTTGGTGTGTGAATAGAATGAACGAGCTGTATGAATGAGTGAACGTGACATTTAATATAACGAATGGTCGTTAAGACTAGAAAGGCTCCATATGAATACAGTCAATTTACCATTTACTAGTGGCAGCTGTTACAGTGGTGGTAGTAGCAGCTGCCGTAGAGTCTATATTGGTGGTATGTGTTTTAAAGACAGTAGTTCTAGTATTAAAGATTAGGAAATAAGTTTAAGTATAAGTACATGACCATATATATAAACGGTGATCATTTAATATCATGTGACCAAAGCTGTGATCGTCATGCAGAGACGCCTGAAATACAAATTCAGTTTACTGATGGAGGCTGTGGATTATAAACCAAAGCTCCAAAACACCTGACAAGTGAACATTGAGTGTTGAGTATTTCACTACAGATACAAAGTCCTGATTTAGAAGCCACAGTAGTAGTATGTGCATTCATAGAAGTAGTATTATCAATTATTCTAAAAATAATCTTGGTAATGGTGAGTGACAACAATAAGAAAATATAATGGTGAAAGTATCTTATGTGTAGAGCAGAGTTTACATTCCCACTAAGAGAACCTAGAATCTACCTTTGGTTAAAAACAATAGTAAACTAGCACTGGCAGTAGAAGTAGTGGTGGTGGTAGTAATAGTAGTAGTAGAAGTAGTAGATATATTACCCAGCAGCAGGAAGGATCTGACAACACCAACTTGAAGGTCCAGACTTTTATCTTCTACAAATCCAAATCCACTTCCCTCCTCCAGCTCCTCCACCCGCTCCACCTCTCCCTCGCCACCGTCGCTCCTCGTCTCCAGCAGCTTCCTACCCGTCACCGTGGTAACACGCGTGCACTGTTTCCTCAGACGATTTTTGGAGAAGCCCTGGATCTCCTGACCCAGCGAATGCATCACACCAGGGTTTACAGCTGAGACAGAGAGGAGTCCACAGACATGATGTGTTTGTAGTCAGAGATTAAAATTAACAACCACTAAACACACTTCACTTCAAATCTTTAAGTCGTTCATAAGAACTATACACTGGTGTCTTTACAGGGTTTTTTAAATATGTACAGTAGATGTATGTTAGAGGTATTTGTTGATCTACTAGTTTTTCCTTCTATTTCACATTTCAGATGTTAGTATTGTACTTATGTATTTAGAGAACTGGATTTATCAGATTACTTTACTTACTTTGCAGATCCACATTATAGGACGGCATTTAACAACTAATACATTACGATGTTGAGTAAAGGGGGAATTCACACACTACCAAATACTATATAAAGTAATAAAATAAGCTCCACCTTTACCAGCTGCAACATTAAAATGATGTAGTCATTAATGCATCAGTAATTACAATCCACTAATAGCATATCACATACAACTGCATGGTTCATTCTGCATAACGAGTACATTTAACTTTGGTACTTCACGTATATATGTTTATATTTTATTATAATCAATGTGTGCCTCCACTTGAGTGACATGTCTGCATGAGTGTTACTTGTACACGAGTATTTCTACACTACAACTACTTTCATTTCAGGAGAATGTCTGAGTTCGTCCTCCACCTCTGTCTCTGGCATGTCGCTGCCTCGTGCACCCACCTGATCTGATTCAAACGGGTTCAATTCAAAGTAAATCCAGCAAATCCTCCAACCCCTCGGTGCTTTGGGTCTAAATGTTCAACACGCAGCAGCCAGAGTTCCAGAGCAACACGAGACAAACGAGCGAGCAGCAGATTCTGCTGCAGAGATGAAAACACAAACACGATCAGCTGAGAGTCGGAAGCTGCGTCAACAACACGATGCGTTCAGGGACTGGGGAGGAAAATAGTGAATGATTCGTGTTCACTATTTTTTTCTGAAGTAAAAGCACAAAAATATATTACCAATGATTTATACAAAAAGTGACACACATTAATCATTATTAAAACAACAACATATTCTACATATTCAACACTGAGGACTGAGGCAGATACTGTGAATGAATCATGCTACAACATAAGTTGTTAGACATGTTTGTGAATATGAATGTACGATGCTAAATCTTTATATTTTATACATATTTACGATCCACAATCAGGAGCCAATACGTTACTGAAATCTAATGGAACCCAGTCAAACAAACACCCTCACTCTTGACAGCTGGTCGAGAAAGTGGGTGTGAGGTGTTGCTGTTACCGAGGGAGCCGTGAAGGCAGCAGGATCCAGCCTCAGGACACCTCCTCATCCCGGAGACCGAGAACCGAGGCAGGGACACGGAGGGGTGGAGTACAGGAAGCCGCTGTCCCCGACCACCCGAACATGGGCCACATCTAACCACCCGCACCGAGCTTCTTCTGCCGCCTCCACCCGTGGGAACCTGCGAATAATCCTCCATTTTCTTTTTTAAATTTCCTCCTGGACGGATTTTTGGTTTGGAGGGGAGATTAAAGCGAGGAGATGTCTCGGGGAGTGATCCAGCCCAGCCAGCAGAAGCTGGCCGAAAAACTCACCATCCTCAACGACCGAGGCATCGGGATGTTGACCCGTGTTTACAATATCAAAAAGGTTCGCGCACACGGACACAACACCCACGGTGAAATCCCGGTAAAACACACCGGAGCGTTAGCATGAGATAGACGGATCTGCACCTGCATCCCCCCCGACCCACTGTCAGTGTTAGTGGAACAGCATGGATGCCCGGTTAGCTAGCACCCACCACGTCTGTGTTAATACACCTCCATGTTTGATGCATCGCAGTAACGTGTTTTAATAATGTGTTTAAAGAAAATCAGGCCGTGTCCCTCGATGGACACTCTTCCTGAAACGTTTCCTCTGGAAGCAGGATGTGGGCTGTGTTAGTTAGCTAGCTAGCAAGCTAAGCCAGCTAGCACGTTAGCTTGCGGTAAAGAT
The DNA here is from genome assembly GCF_024713975.1 of Paralichthys olivaceus. NCBI lineage: Eukaryota > Metazoa > Chordata > Actinopteri > Pleuronectiformes > Paralichthyidae > Paralichthys > Paralichthys olivaceus. Next base: position 22,502,764 of record NC_091106.1, read on the forward strand.
GCTCGTCGGTTCTGCGACACAAACCGATTCGGGGACGACCGCGGGCGCTTGTTGTGAGCTGCGTGGTGAACGAGTGTTTGGTGGAAATAATCGCGAATGACTGGAAAGCGTGTGAATGGCTGCCTCCTCCCCGCCCCGGGGAAACATTCAGGCCCGCTGCGGCGTCGGGAGCTGCTAGCTACCGTCGGCTGGTAATGGCGGCGGTTGCTGGCTAAAGCTAATGCTAAAGCTAGCAGTCGGGCGTCGTCTCTCTGCTCCATGAAAACAACAAACCACAGAAACAGCTGCAGTTTTATTTATTATAATAAAACCAGTTTATCATGTTTAACCTAATGCTCTTTTTTTTAAAATAACATCAAGCTATTTAGCCTGATACTCTTAATGGTAAGAATGTGGAGCATAAGCAAAAATAAAGGCTGTGGATAATTAATAATAATTAATCAGTAATTTTAGCCATAAACACTTGATAATCGACACGTGTATTAGCAGTGATGGAAAGTATCTCGGTTCATTTACTCAAGTGTAATGTTTGAGTCACTGCTGCATTTGACTGTTTTTAACGTGAGTTCATACATCAGTTGATTTATTAAACAGAGTCTGCAGAAAAAATCATACTAAGAAACAGACATGACAAAATTACACAATACAGACGAGTAGGCTGAACAATAATAAAAATATAATTCTCATGTTAGTGGAAGCATGATCCAGGACACCCTCATTTCACATGCGATTTAAAACGTGCAACACAGAGACTCGCAATACAAGATATATAACAAACTAATGCGCTGAGGGACATTTAATGTTAATAGAAATATGCAGTGATGACAAAGTTCTACTGGATTGTCGGCCTGACTGAAACACAAAGCAGAAGCACAGACGTAAAAACACGGGAAGTATATAAAAACATATATAACTTCTATATTTATCAACTCCATAAAGTATCAGAGGGAAATATGCTCGACCCAACTACATGGAATAAGCTTCCAAGTTTAAACAAGTGTCTATAGTTAGAATAGCAAGAATTTTTCTTATTTCTTACTTTATAAGTTAAAAACAATCTTAGCTAATAAATCTCAGAACCAGTGATGGACTTGTCGATTGATTTAACTAATTTCACAGTTTTTTTCCCTAATTTTTGCCACAATTATTTAGAAGAACTTTGACACTTGTCTCCCAGTGTGCAATGTACATGTTTATGTGAAACACAATTATTAATGTTATTATTAATGTGATGCTCAATGGTTTGTGTGTGGGACGAGAAATAGTACTCGGTCTGTCTGTGTGGGACGAGCCTTTGTGCTTGGGTGTGTATGATGAATAAAGAACAAGAAGGAGAGAGTGAAAGAGGTCACTTATGAAGTTTTAGAGAGTACAGAGTAGTTAGGATGTCTGACAGCCCATACTGTTTCCTAACTATTTGCCTTTTGTCTACTCTGTTACTGTTCAGCTATTCAACAGCTCACCACAAAGCAGCAGGATTTCTGTCTGTTATCATCAGATTTTTAATTATAATCGTTACTCATCAGCGGAAAATAAACATCAGCAAATGAAAAAATGTTTATCTTCCATCAACTCAAGTGAGTTTTTAGTTTGTGTAGAAGTTTGAGGACAGTATGAGCAGTCAGACACAATCAGAGATTTTGCTGCTGATTGCTCTTCTTAATCCGCCCTTCCTCTCCTTCCTTTCATTTTCTTTCTGTCTGTCCCATCATCCTCAAATCTCTCCTGCTCCGCCTCACCATAAGGCTTCTGAACATATTCATCTTTAACGGTGTTCATATGTTTTTATTTCTTTGCTTTTACCTTGTGAATATTAAGCAAACCTCCCAGCATCCTCTAGCATCTGCATCCCAAAGCCAGAAATGAAAGAACCGGGGATATAATCTATGATACAATCAGCCGTGCTCATTCTGCCTCCCTCTATGGCCATTTGGAGAATAGTTCGATCCCTTTTATTTCTGAAATTTCTTAAGAAATTCCCAGACGAAGTGCTCACAGAAGTTGTTTACAATTTCTCATCAGTGGAGTAGCTTAATGAAAACACAGGTGACAGACTCGGTTGTTTGGTTTCTGCCTTTGGGAGAGAGCAATTCATGTTCACTAACGGTATTATTATCATCCAAGATCACAGTAAAGTTCTTTTCCATTTTAAGTATTGTCACTCATTACATACCACCGATCAGCTGCAGTTAACCTCTAAATCTGCTCCTTAAATTTCCCAGTCACCTTTGCTAATCTTGGCTGAGTGGCATTCAAATTTTTCTTTGCTGTGCTTATCTTTCAGCCAGTGGAACTTCTAACTTCATATCTTTGTCTTGCACACGGCACTTACACGTATTTATTTTACTTAATCTTGCCAATAATCAGGTCAATCCCATCGTCTCCTACGCTGTTATGCAGTTAGAGAACAATTGTCCAAGTCATCATGACAGCAAGTACAAAGCAGGATAGTTCCTCAGTGTGAAGCCTAAATCCAGAGAAAGAGTTTTAGAAGCTATTCTGTTCTTTAAATACCAGCAGTGAGATTGACTGCAGGGTTGCTTATATCCACAGAGGGAAACAGAGGGAAGCAACAACCTGAACAACTGTATATTTATATGCAGTTTATTGTAATCGCTCTACAACCATTACCACCCTTGTACTACCTGTAAAATGTTAAGTTATTTTTTTTTACTTGATCAAATGCATTGTTAATTTTTAGGCTGGAGCTTGTTCTGCTACGTTCAGAGGTTAGTTTTAAATGTCTACAAAAGTAGGTACTTTTAAAATCTCAGTTAAGACAGGGAGTGTTATACTTAACAAAAGTAATGTTTCTAGAAAGGCTTTTGCATTAGAGTGCATATATTTTACGGTAGTCATATGTTGTTTACGCTTTAACTGTTAACTACACTTTAACTTATTAGGAAAAACTTTAAATTAGAATATTCTTGCACTTATCCAAGCAGCCGATAACATGGCAGCAGTGCAATGCATGAAATCCTGCAGATACAAGTCACATCAACATTACAATGGAGAAATAATGCAGTCTCAAGCAGTTTTCAAATTTGACCTGTGAGTAAAATCCGGAAAATTGTCTGCAGTGTTTACCCGTAGTTTGCCTTCCAGACATGCACAACACGGCAGGAGGTTCTCTGCACAGACTCGTTCACAACAGCAACAACTCCGCTGCAAAGATCACGTGATTTTCTTTACAACACACAGACACTAATGTCAGCTTTTATCACCACAAACTCTTTCGGCATTTTCGCGCCTGTTGCACGTTTAAAGCGTCATCAAACCCCCACTCCCCCCCACTTGCTCACAGTGAATCCTTGAGGCGGATGGTTCTACAACAGCCGAGGACCACAGCAGGTTCCATTGTTGTTGAGCCCAGAACAGAAACCTTGCGCTGCGTTGACAGACTAACTAAACTGGACAGCAAAACAAACGTAGCCTGGTCTGATGAATCTGGAATGGTCATAATTTGAATTAGCCAACCTGCCATGTATCAACAGTTCAGGCTGTTGATACATGGCAGTGTAATGACTAACCTTGGGCCATGAATACCAATCAATCAGTTAAAGTGTTACAGCCGACCTGAGCATCACTACCGACCATGTTCATCTTCTTATGGCTACTTCCAGCAGAATAATGCATCTTGGGACAAAACAACTTCAGTGTCACCAGATCTGAACCCAACAGAAGCAGAAGAACCAGCTTCTGCATAAAAAAAACCATATCTGACATCTTGTGGTGTTAATACCATGAAGATCCGAGACTGTTCTAACAGCAAAGAGAGGAACTACTCAGTATTAATGTAGTGTTCCTGACAAAGTGCTCGGTGAGTGTGTAGTTTGTAATGCAGTGTACCACTAGTCTTTCCTACTGCTGCTACTCTCAGCAGCAACTGAAGAGGGTATCACCATTTTCTCCTTTCCAACTTTTTTCTCTCTACGGTTCTGAAATACTAGATCGGTTCCTGTGAGATCAGGATTTTCTGCTTTCACTCACTTTGTCGTTTCTTCTGCTTGATTTTTGTTTTTAACATGAAAAAAATATCCGCCTTTTTTGCGCTGCCCAGAAAACACACAGGGAAACATGGCAGCCTCGTGATTACTCACTTAACTCAATGAATAATTACAGGTTGACATTTAACGAAGGGCACTCCTGATTTACTTGGGGCATTTTTTTACTCATTTTTTATTTCAGGGGGGCATTTTATGAGCTGTTAAGGCCAAGTTGCCTGAAACCCCCATCAATTTGTCATGGTATGAATGACACATTCCTCAGGGAGAATGTACATTAAATTAAATATTTTTCTCTAATCTGTTTGGATTGAAAAGACAGAACTCAGACGGAGGGATTTGAGTAACAAATGGGTAGTCGTGCCATAGATGGGTGTGAGTGTGCAGGTTTTCTCTGAGAAGTCTCTGCCTTCTGGTTGAATGTGTTCTAGAAGTGTTTCTATCTGTGAAATCACTTGTAGTGTTTAGTTTGGATGAAAACCTGCAGACTCTCTCCATGGCATTACTGCACATCTGTGGTTTGAACTGTAGCAGACTTCTAAATGTGTGCTGTGTGACAAAATGTTTGCAGATAGTTCCCCTTTATTCCTCAGCGCTTAGTAACGCAGCGTGACTGCACATAAATACAGAATCATTTCTCTTATATACATGATATCAATGAAAAGTCTTAATTGAGTCCCTTTTTAAATCGTTGGTTTAAGCCAGATAAGGTTGTTGGGCATCAAATGAGGGTACATTTTATTTCAAACTTTCCAAGTCCTTAAATGTGTTAATAGGAAGTAATGTAGTGGTAATATTTCAATAACTCCTCTTGTCTCACTGTGTTTTCCTTAAATATTTTACTGTATTATTCTTATAAAAAACGTCCGATGTGTATTCAGTCAAACTTGTTAACTTAATGCTCAATGAGAACGTTCATACAGTCAGAGTTAAACTGATAACAACCTGGTGATTATCTACTCTCAACGTAATATGTCACTAAGACATGAGGCTGTAGACAATATCTGTTTTGTCAAATGTTTGTTTATTATCTGTTTTTCTGCTTGAAAAATTACTGAAAGGATTAATAGGAAAATAGTCTTCAACTGATTCACTTATTATTGCAGAACTAGTCTGGAGACAACATTTGCACAATCAACACTGAATTTCTGAGTATGCAAAAATCCAAATAGTATTATAACAATATTATATTAGTCCATAGTAGAATGTAGAGCCCAATCTTTCACTAAGGCCCAAATGTCCTGTTAAATTCCATCACGTTGCATCAAATTGCATAGAACTATGGTCCCAGAAATAAGTCTGATGCCCATTTTTCATCAAGATCTAAAAAACAACAACCGACAAGCAGATGGATTTGGGTTAAAACTAAACCTCCTTTGCTGAGGCAACAGTTTTGATGCATATGATCCCTTTATTTTTCTCTGGTGGAGAAAATTGGGTATTGGAGACAGTTTCTAAATTATAAATCAAAACCAAACCAAGTTTGGTATTTCTGTGCTGTAAATATAGGATGATAGCAACCAGTGTATTGGCCTGGACTTAGAATTAGCACTAACCCTTATCAAGCAGCTAAGTGTTGCTCTGTTTTACTGAACTACAACAAAAGATCTGCTGTTTTGCAACATGATTAAAAAATTGTTAAATCCTGATTACTGCCTCTCACCAACAGACTAAACCCAGAGTCCACTTTTCACTATAATGACTAAATTCCTCCTCAAATACCATCACAGTCGACCCGGAATACAATACAGTACAGAACCCTGCTGTTTTTCACAGGCCAGACCAGAGCCACGGTTTACTGTGTCCAGGTATGAGTGAATTGTGTTGCTACACTTCAACACAACTATTAAAAGATAAATTTAAACACGTATGATAGCATCAGCAGCCGTGAAGCTCACGATGCTTCAGCGATGAGGGAGCTCTGCATCACCTGTTACTAAGCAACAGCCGTGGAGCCCAAGGCGTGGAGCCAATATCGCAGCCAGTGAAAACAGCAGGGACCAAACTTTGTCCTCACTCTGTTCTGTGTACTGAGACAGTGGTGCGGCTGAGTGTCAGCCTCATTATTTCAGCACATTTCCACAATGTTTAAATGGACACGTTATTTTTTACTGTGTCTCAGTGCGTAGGTAGGGAAACTACAGCTTGTGTTACTTTCTAGGCGGTGTGCGTTAAAACAAGTGTAAATGTCGTCACATGTTGGTGCAGCATGTGTTGTGTTATGTGTTGAAAAAGCGATGCGAGACTGGCTGTCGCTAAATATAACTCTCAGATATGCTGAAAATACCTGTACAAAAACAGTTGTCAAAGACCTGAGTGTGTTTGTGTGTGTGATTGTGTGTATATTTGTGAGTGTGTAGATCACTGATGCAGTAGTTTGTCTGGGTGGGCTCTTTGTTTTTGATTTCTTCTCTTCTTCTCTCCGTTCCAATGCTTCCCCCCTTCTCCTATGCAGCAAGGACAAGTTTGGAAGGTTTGCAAAGTTTATCACCTTCCACTAATGAAACCCCTCCTCCTTCACCCTTCCTCAGCTCCCTACTCTTCCTCCTCCCTTCCCCGCCTCCTCCTCCTCCTCCTCCTCCTCCTCCTCCTGGCTACCTGTACTGATCTGTTGGTCTTCTCCTTTGTTCCTCACTCCTCTTCATGTTAGAATCTGCAATGCTGACATTAAGACTGAGCTCCATTCACCCACCAAAACCAAAGGTTCAGTGTAATTGAGTCACCTATGAATCACCATTTATGCGCACAGTGTTTTTTCTGTGCTGTGTTAGACTAAACTTTTCTTTAGTGCTGACACATAGCTAGTCTGTAAACTCAAAACTAGATGCGACACAGTTTTTTGTGGATGCCAACCTAGAAATATGGAGGCTAAATATAGAGATACTATAATTCATAGTACCTCATAAAATGTGTGCATTAAAAAGGAGTAGCTCAAACGTAAATAAAATATATAGAACATTGATTTGAGGCAGACGCCTGCGAATGCTGGTAATGTGGTGCAGTAAAAGTAAACAGCACTGCGGACGGAGGAAAAAGTATATTTTTTAAAGTATTGACCTGAATTTGGACAGGACATCCGAAGCTGCCAATGAATCACATTTCAGAAGCGTCTTAATAATTTATTTGATTTTTTTAAAGAAAGTGTAACTCACACGCTACCTGATCTGGCAGCGGATTTATATTTGCATGATCCCAGAAAGCTCGTAGGTATCGTAGCAGAGAGAATAACGCTGAAGTCTATTGGACTGCCAACAGGCAGGCACTCAGCCAGCTCTTCAGTGCTTCTCTTTCTAATCACCTGAGAACAGAACATCCATTCTTTGGATTTTTTTTGTATTTCTTTTTCGCTGCAGTAAATCCCTCCTTGTGAAAACAAGAGAGCTCACACTGTGAGGAGCAGCAGACAAAAACTAATTCATCTCAGCGAGGAGTGACAGGTTTGTTTTACGAGTGGTGTACTGGGACTCTGAAGGATTGCTAAAAAGATGCCACAGGGTGTTCTGAATATTTTACCCTGTAATTAGCAGGCGTAATTAGTTTTCAGATGTAGGTTTCCCTTTAGCCCAGTGCTATCTGTTGCGGAGTCCCCTGCCATATGTTGGGTCAGCGTGGGGGGGCCATTTGAGATGCTCAGCTCTTTATTGCTACCTGGAGTGGAGGAACGATGGTGGAGGCGAGACTAAGGTCTGTTCTGGTATCCAGGCAACAGCTCCCTTACTTTTTCCTGAACACTACTGATTCTCAGCTTATTCCCATGCCCTCTCCTGTCATTCACCACGCCCCCCCTCCCCTTCCATCCATCCTTCCATCAGCCCCCACCCCAAACCCAGCCAGCCAGCTTATTGCACTAGCCACCACCACCACTAATAGACAATCCCATGCCATGTAAACAACAGAAAGTTATTGTTGAATCTTTTGTTTTGTGATGCGAAAAAGCTAGGTCGCCAATTCTGCCCTCAACTCCTGAAAGTAAGATAATTGATAATTGTTGAGGTGGTAACGTAGCTCAGGTGAGATGCTGTAATGTTGTGGCTACATCTACGTCTCTACTATATGCTAGTTTCAAAATAGAAACAATTTTGAATCATTCTTTTGGACAATTTGCATGTTTTGCATGTCCATTAACTATAATTGTACATTTCTGCCAATCATGATTCAAAGCATATGATAGGTGTTCACATCAAATGTTTGTCAATGTGTTGTTAATCGATCTCTTTGTCATCTGAAATTCAGCTGTCAGAACAGATGCTGATGGAAATGATTAGTTTTATCATTTTCTTTTTGCTTTCACATTAATATCCAAAGCTTAGTATGAAAGTCAGTCACTACAGCATCACATCCACCAACAGAAAATAATCCAGAGAGAGACGGTGAGATTATTGTGACTAAGACAAGGGACTATAAATATGTCTAAATGAAGGTTATACCAGACACTTGAGTCAGAGTGCCATTGTTAACCCAACAGTGGTTTTTACTCCACAGTTCCCCGGGGTGACTCAAAGGGTAACTACCTTTCTTGTGGCCAAGGTAGAAACTAGTTTGTTGTGTAGGCCGAGGGTAGCGCTGTGTTGTCATCAGAAGAGAACTGTATTAGCAAGAAAACAACGGCTTGTGCTTTCAGTTGCATGGATTTCACAGTCACATCTTGTTTCCTTGTTAACGTGGTTATTATTCTGCCTCTCACACGCATTGACAGTGAGAACTGGTCAGATGTGAGAAAAGTGGGTGCAAGGAAACAAGCTGAGACTCAAGGTCCAGTCTGTGTCATTAATGGGTTTCGACAGTCATGTTGGTGTTGTGTGTTTTTCTGTGTCAAATCCCCTCAAGTGTTTTGTGATTTTGAGCTCAGCACTGCTTGTTCCTGGTGTTATAGAGAGTGAAGTGACCCCAACAACAAACTAAACAAACCCAACTGGGTTTTTAGCTAAGTAGTTAGCAGGGAAGTTAGTTGACTTTGCCCATGCTTTTTTTCTGTCAGGATTTTTTCTAGTGATTTAAGCCTATTTCACTTGCACCATTTTGCATCCCATGTTGAACTAGACATGAACTCCTTCGACAAGGTCGAACAGTCCTACACACTGTAGTCTAGTTCCTATTGTAGAAACATAAAAGAAAAGGAAGTGGTCTGGAAGTCAAATGTTTTCGTCAGAAGAAAGTAAAAAAAAAAAAAAATCATAGATCTGCCCCTTATTCCACATGTAATTTATTGGGTTTCTTCTCAGACCCACGCTCCATTCCAGCATCAGGTTTGACAAATATTGGTTAAGTAGTTTTAACGTAATCCTGCATACATTAAAACCAATGACAGTATCTCTAAAGTCATTGGTGGTTGTTGGATTTGCTGGAAAAAGACTACCCTTCTATAAAAACAGTTTAAATCCACTAGATCCAGATTTTTGTTGGGATCTGCACCAGAATGCACCAACCCCCTAAATACGTCCTGAATGTTTTCAAGATTTTCCCAGTTATCTATGAAATCAACAAGAATGTTAGGAAAACACCCTTATTCACAATTTTAAAAAAGTACAAAATAAAATTGAATGGCTTCTTCCCAGACCGATTGAGTTCCGTGGTAATTGGCCCAGTGCCTCTAACTTAATCCTGCTAATGATAAACAAACTCAAAGCAGAAGAAAACCTCCTTGGCGGAGGTAACGGATTATAACGGATGCAAAGTGGGAGCATGTGGTTCTTCTTAAACCTGCAGTTAAACCAGCAACGTCCACAAACGTGGCTCTGTCATCGTTGAAGCTAATTTGTAAATTTAAGTTTTACTTTTTTTAAATTCTCCTTGTTGCTTAGATCTCTGTGGTTCGAAGGTTTCAAAGTCTTGTTGCTACGACAACACACGCTGTCAGCAGTGTGGTGTGTTGCTCTTGATAACTCAGTTTTGTGTTAAGATAAGAAAATCTCAACTAAAGCAGAATTTTCTGCCAGTGTTTCATCACGTTGTAAACCCAGGTAGACGTTCCCTCCTGTGCTCGTGTGAACTAGCATGTGTTGCTGTTTGTGGTTTTATTTTGCACTGGCTACAGCTGGAAACATTTCAGCGCCATGCAAACTGAAATCCTGGTTTATGGTTGTGGTGATGTTTCAAGCCCGTTGGTTCATTAGCTGTGGTTTGTAAATACAAGAGGCAACATTACATTTATGGTGCAGTTTTGTGTTGTAAGAGTTCATTTTTTCGTAACCTCATGTTACTTTTTATGCCTTTTTCTAAATATGTGCTTCCACTTTCTAAACTTAAACCTTAACCATGAGGAACTGAATCCTCAGAATGGTCAAAGACACTGACCTCTTCTAGGATCGTTCCTCTTGTGTTTGCAGGCAACCAACTTTATACATCCACTCTGTTTATGGCACATGCATGGACCACATCTTCCTCGCCATCCACTACGACACTACCCATAATGCATGAGCGCTGTTGCTTCCTGCCATAGTCAGGACTGTCAGGCAGATACTGCGACACCTGTTAAGGAGTAGATTCAAATATTTAATGAGATTTTGATGCAGTGAAATGAGTAAAAATGTTGCTGCTCTGCAGAAAATCCAGCTTGTGTAGGTGCAGATGACAGGACACATTCAAAACAACGTATATCTCTCGTCCCCGTCTCTTTCGTCACTCTGCCGTTTCTCTTGAGCCATTTCTCAGTTGACCCCTCTGTGTTCCCCCTTTTGTTTAAATTCTCCCTCTTTCCTCTTCCTCCTCCTCTGTGTATTTCTCTCTCTCTATCTCTGCTGTTTCATTCACTCTCTCCTTCACTCCAACCATCCATCACCCTGCCTGTCATTCAGTGGCACTAACCAGTGACAGCTCAGAGACACAGTTTGAAACTGAAACCCTCTCATTACCTGGGACTCTCAGTGGTTCTCAATCTCTTTCTGCTGTGGAAAACCTTTGCCTCCACTTGATATGAGAGCTGCAACTAACGATGAATTTAAAAAAATGATAATAGCCATTGAAGATATCTGCCTTAATGTATACCGATATTAAAACTTTTATTTTACAGAATAAACAATGCAGAAAATATATGCATTTTAATACATTTAAATAAAAAAAATATTTTCAATTTATTTGGCTGTATTAAAATTGTGTTTTTATTTACAGTAATGAGCTTAACTTGTAAACTGTGAAATATTAAGCCTCAATTCTATTTCTTTGTAATAATAACATCTGAGGTCAGACTCTTAACACAAAGTATAATTTAAACGTTTCAGGATCAAGGTTTGGCTCCAATGTTTCTCCACAGCTCAGCAGCTGAGAACCACTGATCACTTCTCAGGCTCTTGTTCTTTTACAACAGTTGAACCTGGTTTATCCAAACATGAAAACCACAGACCCCCAAACTTAAACCTTCTCTGTTGATTCTGTAACTTCTCAAATCTCCTTTGTCGACATGCACATCTACATGTCAAATTAGACAACGGGTCACTGCATCTGGCTTTGTGTGCGCCCGTTTTCATGTCTTGAAAAAAGCCTCTGGTCCGGAAACGTCACTAAATGTCAGTGGTGTCAGTATTTGATTGAGATAAACCAGTTTCCACTGTGAGCAGTAAATGTGTCCCTGGTGATGACCACACATCTAACATGTCTGACCTTGAGGAAAGAAAATGTTAGAATAAATAATCAGAAATGTTGAGAAATAGAATAAAGATCTTAGAGGTTTATTTAATAATGTTTGTTCTTGTGACTCTGCTCACCCTCTGCTTCTCCTCTTCCTTCCAGGCATGTGGGGATCCCAAGGCTAAGCCCTCCTATCTTGTTGATAAGAACCTGGAGTCGGCGGTTAAATTTATTGTCAGGAAGTTTCCTGCGGTGGAGACGCGGAATAATAATGTAAGTGTGAAACCTGCATGTCGCTTCAACTTTTGCTTTGCAATAGACAGTTTTATGTCAGAAATAATATTATTCAGTTTACAGCTTTGGCTGTCGGTTATTTTCATTATAGATAGATCTCCTGATCATTTTTCTTGAATAATAACTGATATTTAAATCTATTATCAGAAAACAGTTAAAAATGTCCATCGCTGTATCCTACTCTACAAGGTGACGTCATTGATGTGCCATGTTAACAACCAATCACAATTCAATTATATAAATGTAGTTATCGAACTATTTTCTTTGACCTGATCAGTTTATTACAAGATTGCAGCACTAACTCAATTAACAAATATGTTCTGTTCTTCGTTGCAGTGGAAAATTGTATTCAAACAATCAAATAAGCCATTTCCTGTTAAATCGGGAAAATCAAGCGACATGAAGTCTTTTCTCTCCACTGGCAAATTATATTCTAACCTGAAGATAATTGTTTTATTTCCAGAGTGGATTACGTGAACAAGACTGTGATTGTAGTTCTGAGTGTGTCTGTGATTGTGTGCGCTTGAGGTTTGTTGAGTGAATTAAACTAAGTCATTGCTCATCAAATATTTCTTTTAGCTTTACTTGTCAGCTTAGGTCGTAGCTTCTGGCCTCTGTGTTTATGTGAAACTGTCATTTAAAAACAGCTGTGTGTGTCTGTGCGTGTGTGAGAATGTGTGAGAATGTGTGTGTGTGTGTGTGTGTGTGTGTGTGTGTGTGTGTGTGTGTGTGTGTGTGTGTGTGTGTGTGTGTCAAGCTAACTGCTTTATTCAGTATAATTGTGCAGAAATTGTCTCTTACGTTGTTTTCTGCTTTGTTTCTGTGTTTGTTTGTGTTTTGCATGCTAAACTTGGCTTATTCCGGACTTGTGCTTTTTGGTAAGTTTTTGTATCTAAGTTCCTGTAATTTTTTTGTATTTTAGTTCATGTACCCTAAGTTTTGCAATAACGTAATTTTGTTGTACCTGTTTTTGAAGCTATTTGCAGTGTGCTTTGCTTTGCTCTGCCTCCTCCCCTCTCTCCTCTGCTGGCAGCTTTTTATACTTTTCATTCCTTCATCCACTGAGTGACTGTGTGGCTTGTTCACTACTGGGTTTGCTGGCTGGCTGCTGGTTGGTTAGATGGCTCTATGACCAACTAGCTGGCTGTTTAAATTACCCACCGACTGCCTGCACTGAGGAGTGATATAAGGAGTCGATATGCTTGTGTCTGTCTGTGAGGCCACAGGTTTGAGGACATTCCTTCCTCTTTCATTTAGCAGCAACAGAAACAAACACACAGGGAATCTGGCCTCTACAAATTAGAGAGAAAGGGCAGGAAACTGATCACCTCTACAAGTTGGTTAAATATTAAAACAACCACTTTGTATAACAGAAGTTTGAACTCCTTGGTGCAGCAGCAGTGTCACACACTTCCTTCCTTCTACTTTCCCTGGTAGATTAGCTCTGGTTCTGGCTACAGCTCTGACCTCAGACGCTCACAGCTCTGGAGATGGGTTTGATTTACATGTAGGATCCTTCATGTAAATAGTAACTGCTTTTTATAAGCTACAGTAGAGCTTTCACACTGCATGTTTGACTTGTGTACATATTGAAAACCGTTTAAAAGATTGATATGAAAAGTCTTTTAAAGCTGAATTATTTGAATGTTTTTACTCGGTGGTTTTATTGAAAGTTCTATTTCAGTTCTGTCTTTGAAAACCTAGAAAACACAATGTTGGATGGATACCTTTAGTATTTAAAACACAAAGTAGAACATGAGACTTTGAACTTAAAATCTTAATATGTTTTACAGAAACCTTGTAAGATGATGCATATTTTAGACTTAGTATATTTGATAGAGCAGATATATATAGTTGAGTATCTAATGTGTTGTCAATGGGACATATATAGAACTAATCAAACCACACTGAGGGAGGACTCATTCAGACAAAGACTTTGTGTTAATCACATATTTCTAAGTTCCTCTGTAACTGTGTCCTCTGTTCTGTGGTTTTACAGCAACAGCTGGCTCAGCTGCAGAAGGAGAAGTCAGAGATCCTGAAGAACTTGGCTCTCTACTATTTTACCTTCGTAGATGTCATGGAATTCAAGGTAAGAAAACATGTTCACACACACACAGTGATGGTAAACTGTGGGGCGGGCTTATGCTTTTGATTCTAATGAAGAGATTTAATTTGCACTTCTTTATCAACAGGACCATGTGTGTGAGCTGCTGAACACCATCGACGCCTGCCAGGTCTTCTTTGATATTGTAAGTGCAACGCAGACGACAGATACACGGATCATATTTGTCTGTGGATCTTCTCAACAACTAGAACCGTGTGAATTCTCTGCTCTTTCTCTTTTTGTCTCCTGCCAGACGGTGAACTTTGACCTGACCAAGAACTACCTGGACCTGGTGGTGACGTACACTACTCTGATGACAATACTGTCACGCATAGAGGAGAGGAAAGCCATCATAGGACTGTACAACTACGCCCATGAGATGACACACGGAGCCAGGTGAGCAAGACGCACAAGTGCATTAGGCGTAGTGTTCTCTCTCCCTTACTACAAAAACAGGAAATTGTTGATCGAGCGATGATTCTGCGTGTGTCACAGTGATCGTGAGTATCCCAGGTTGGGCCAGATGATTGTGGATTATGAAAACCCTTTGAAGAAGATGATGGAGGAGTTTGTTCCACATGGAAAGGTGAGAGTTTTCATTTAGTAGTTTTAATACTCAGCGTCCTGTTCAGCGTTATCAGCTCACAAACAAAACATTCGATTTGTTTTGGGTTTTTTTTTTTTTGAGTGTTTTTACGTATCTCTGTAAGACTGCTTCGTAAAAGTAGCACGGAGTAATCTTCTGAAGTAGTTCTGTATGTTTACAGGGTGATCTACCATGTGTGCAACAGATATAATCTTTTTTAAACCAAGGCACAGTTGCCATAGCAGCCAAATTCAGCTCCGTTACTTGAAACTATTTCCTGTTTGTGATGTGGGAGTTAAAAGCAATGTGAAGCTAATGTGTTTTCATTCCAATGCTTTTTTTTTTCTTTTGCTCTAATACGCTTCACACACACAGATGAAGTTGGACCATGTTAGAGGATGGGGACATATTTTATTGAGATTTTCACGCAGTACAGAGAAGCATGGTCATCCACATTGAAAGGAAGAAATATGAATTCACATCCAGACAAACTGGTTCATTTCAGTGTCAGTTTCATATCTTTCATGTCTCTCTTCCTGCCCTTCCTCTCCTTCAGTCCCTGTCGGACGCGTTGATCAGTCTTCAGATGGTCTACCCCCGGAGGAACCTGTCTGCCGACCAATGGAGGAACGCCCAGCTGCTCTCTCTCATCTCTGCCCCCTCCACCATGCTCAATCCGGCTCAGTCAGACACTGTTAGTATGACGACCACACTCGCACTGTTTTGTATGTTTGACATTTTGTCCGGTGTTAACAGGAAGTAGATTGTCTACTCTGCCGAAGAAAACAATGGTGTAAAACAAGAGCACCGATTTCTTTTGCTGGACGAGGTTGACGATAATATCAACTAAGTGTTTGAAATGTTTGTAATTCGTCATCCTTCACGACAGTTAGTCGAAGCTAATTCTATTTGTTGTCTAATATGAGATGGTCAGGTGCTGGGAGTGTGACGCATTAAAGAAGAATACATTGTGATTGATTTGACATAATTACTAAGCGAACATCGGTCTCTGCAAAGTCAAGAGTTCAGACTAACTAACTAAAACTTGAAACTAAAAATGTATATTGGGGATGAAGCCTCACTGATCTCCAACGTTTCTGTCTTCAGATGCCGTGTGAATATCTGTCACTGGACGCGATGGAGAAGTGGATTGTTTGTGAGTACTGCACAAACATTTTAATCCTTCGTCTGAATTGATCAAAAGGCTTCTGTCAGCACGCATTCATAAAACCCTTCTGTTCTCTCTACAGTTGGTTTCATCCTGTGTCACGCGGTGCTGAACAGCGATGCAGCGGCGTTGTCTCTGTGGAAGTTGGCTCTGCAAAGCTCCACCTGCCTCTGCCTGTTCAGGGACGAAGTCTTCCACATCCACAAGGCCGCAGAGGATCTGTTTGTGAACATCAGAGGGTAAAAACGTTTACATGAGTGGACACAGACCAAAAGTGAACAAAGAATAAAATCATTTATCATTCAAGCTTCTGTACTTTGCATTGCTAAGTGTCCAAGGGTTTCTAGACTAGATAGGAATTTGAAGGTGCCACTCCAACAGCTCTCCAATAAACCACATTATCATATATTACAAAACCATATCACAGTAAAATCCAAATGCTTCTTTCATCCTGTGTTTTCCAGGTACAACAAACGCATCAACGACATCAGAGAGTGCAAAGAACAGGCCCTGTCTCATGCGTATGTATAGAATCCCTTACTCATCCCTTCATCATATCTCTGAGGTTTTCATCATGTACTTTTTGTTCCTCAATTTTTCTTGCTTCATTTCACCTCCCACATTTCCAGTTTCATCTTTTTTCCTCTTCCCTTTTTTAACCATCATTTTATTTTACTTCTACCCTCTTATGTCTCTCTCTGGGAGAGTATCACACAGACAGATCCCGTCCTTCCTCCCTTTATCCCCCATTCAGTTTTGGTTCCTGTTTTATCCTCCCCTCTTTGTCTCCCCTCAGTCTCATCTCCGCTTTTATCCTCATTACTTATTCCATCTTCCCCTTTCATCTTCTTTCTCCTCCTGCTACTGTCATCTTCTTACTTTTCGTGTCCTCTGGTGGGATTGTCCTGAAAGTGTCAAAATACCGTTTAATCAGGCTGCAAGTGTGTTTTGATGCTGTGCTCTGACTTCCGCTGCCTGTCTGACTCTCTGCAGAGGCTCCATGCACAGAGAGAGACGCAAGTTCCTAAGATCAGCTCTGAAGGAGTTGGCCACGGTTTTAGCCGACCAGCCTGGACTGCTCGGTCCTAAGGTAATACAAAATCTGAGAATTCCATTAATCATCTAGACGCCGGTGTTCCGCCACATTCGAGTTTTGTTCATTATGAACCATAATAATGTTTAAACTTCTCATAATAACATAGAAGCTCTTTAAGGTAGTGTTTTGCTTCTATGATTCCTTGTAGAGTATTTGCATCATACTTGCATAAGTCACTCCCCCTCTGAAAAAATACCACCTTAAACCGTGACCTTAAGTAACCTGAGAATCAGTTTCAAAGTTGATGCATGAGCAGGACAAAAATCTTAAAAAACAAACTCCACCTTAAATAACTCAAATTACCTTAAATATATAGTAAAATAATTTATTATTACCAACTTAAGTAGGTTTTCCTTCCTCGGTTTAGCTCCCACAAAGTTGGCTGCTATTTTAACACTTCACTTCATCACTAAGACCAAAAATGATATAGATAAAGTAATGATAAAACATTGCTCTCTCTTCATAAGAACATTTTTGCAAATGGCATCAACAAATAAAAAGCAAAGGCCCAGTATCTTCCTGGAATATCACCTTCAAACGTTCAACCTAAATGTTCTTACATTATGATTCGGCTCTCCTCTTTAGACGTTTGGAATATGATAAACCATAATGTCATTTCAAAGCACCGCAATATCACCTTTTATGTTGCATAGATTTTGTAGCTTATCAGGGCCGATAGATTTTACCATCGTAAAAAAGTCTGAGCTCCAGTGGCCAGATGGCGACCTTCATAAATCTGTAACCGAATTTAACCACTGAGCCAGACGGACAGTAAACATTTTGTATGTTTAGTTCAGAGACTGTGAGTGTGCTGTTGCTGCCAACTGCTCCTGGAAGTTAATCAGAAAATGATTTAACTCACATTCTCTACTTCCGTGTGTCTTTATTTATTTCTCTCTCTCTCTCTCTCTCTCTCACCAGGCATTATTTGTGTTCATGGCATTGTCTTTCGCCCGTGACGAGATAATATGGCTTCTTCGACACGCAGACAACATCCAGAAGAAAAGCACAGACGACTTCATAGACAAGTACGCACACATGCTCACCTGCATCGAAATTTCAGTGCACATTTAAATGCAATTGCTACGTCCATTGCATGTTCTCTGCTTCGCTGCTTGTGCACCTCTCGTCTGACTCTGTGTGCACGTGTGTGTTTTGCAGACACATAGCAGAGTTGATTTTCTACATGGAGGAGCTCAGAGCACATGTCAGGAAGTATGGCCCGGTGATGCAGCGATATTACGTCCAGTACCTTTCAGGGTTTGATGCCGTGGTGCTGAATGAGCTGGTGCAGGTATGAACACATTCGTACTCTTTGACAAACACTCGCTGTTTGTGGATCTACATGAGTTTCTTCCACACTGCACATCTTTTCTAACCCGAACTTATCGTCTGTCTTCAATGTAACAGAACCTGTCAGTGTGTCCAGAGGATGAGTCTATAATCATGTCTTCATTTGTCAACACCATGACCTCTCTCAGTGTCAAACAAGGTAAACCTTTTATATTGCAGTAGTACACGCAGCAGCTGTAATTAAACTCATATTAATTAAAGTAAAATGTGTGATTTGGGTATCTGGCTTTATATTAGTTACCAGAGTCTGTGTGTGTGTGTCAGGATGTATTTAATGGGTCTGTGATTTAATTGTTTTGTTTGTGTTGCAGTGGAAGATGGAGAGGTGTTTGACTTCAGAGGCATGAGACTGGACTGGTTCAGACTGCAGGTACACACACACACACACACACACACACAAATCTACTGAACACACACATTTCTGAAGTTCTGTCAGTGCAAAGTGTCTTTCCTCTGTTGTTGGTGTAACTGTTTCTGTGTCTTCTATATTTTATTTTCTTCAGGCCTACACAAGCGTCTCCAAGGCCAGTCTTGGAATAGCCGATCACAAGGAGCTCGGTAAAATGATGAACACAATCATCTTCCACACAAAAATGGTGGATTCTCTGGTGGAGATGCTGGTGGAGACGTCAGACCTGTCCATCTTCTGGTGAGACACACACCCACACTAACATACACGCAAGTTGGCACATAGGATGAACTGAGAGAATATATCTTATCTTCAGACATTGTTTTAAAATAATTCATCTCCATGCAGTGTGTTTTATTTATGTCTTCATGTTTTTATGTGTGTGTGTGTGTGTGCAGCTTCTACAGCCGTGCATTTGAGAAGATGTTCCAGCAGTGCCTGGAGCTTCCCTCTCAGAGCCGCCACTCCATCTGTTTCCCTCTGCTCTGCACACACTTCATGTCCTGTACACACGAGCTCTGTCCTGAAGAGGTAAAGACACACACACACACACGTGCACCTCAATTGTAACACACATAATAATAATAATAATACTCACACTTTACATGTCCTTTGAGTTTCCTTTCACTCTTCTTCCTCCACAGCGACACCACATAGGAGATCGGAGCCTGTCGTTGTGCAACATGTTTCTGGATGAAATGGCCAAACAGGCCAGAAACCTGATCACGGACATCTGCACTGAACAATGTACACTCAGCGACCAGGTGAGGAACACACAGGCAAAGGCAGCAAGTTTACAGGAATGATTAGTTGTTTCAGGGATTTTCCCTGTTTTCTCTTTCATGCGCAGAGTTAAGGGAGATTATCGCTGCCCTCGTGTCTGCAGTGGAAGTTAAAGTAACACAGTGTATTCCCAGCTTTTACACAAAGACTGGAAGTGGCTCGTCTGGTTCAATAACTCTGCAGCTCAGTAATGAACAAATTTCTACCTTGTTTGTTTAATCCACACAAACACCAAAGTCGAAAAACGTCAATCCATTGTTTTATATCAGGTGATGTTCAGGACTATTTTTCTTCTTGCTCTGACCAGTTGCCTGGCAACCAGTTGAGACTTGCTGGTCCCCGCCAAGTACTAGTCCGAGAGAGTTATTGATCCGAAATGAGAGTGGTATCGATCTTCTCATTAAATCTCTCTGGCAGAAAGCGAGTAAGCCCAGTTCTCGAAACAATCGAACTATTTCCCTTCAAGAATGAGAGAAGAGTCTGTGAGAACCTTTCAGCGTCTGGATGTTTTCACCCAAAAGTTAAAGAGTGATTGATCAATAACAAGTCACATTCAGACTCAACTGGTTTATAAATGAAGAAATGAATTAATACTTCAACACGAAACATAGTCCTAAAGTTTTTTTGACATGTACTTTTAAAATAAACATAGTCTCTTGACTTTTATACCCATTGTATAATATTACATGCTGTCACATCAATGTTCTGAGTCTTTTCTTGATGCATGTCGTCAAAAGCTCCTTAAGTTCATCTTCATCAAAACGCTGCGTTCACATCTTTTCTTTAAATAAATCCACCGAGGCTCCAGCATCGATCTGTCTTTCCCTTTCTTTTGGTTTTCTTCCCTCTTGACTCTCTTCTTCTTCTCTTCTCCAGCTGCTTCCCAAGCATTGTGCGAAAACCATCAGCCAGGCCGTGAACAAGAAGAGCAAGAAGGCGACGGGGAAGAAGGGCGAGCCGGAGCGGGAGAAACCGGGAGTGGAGAGCATGAGGAAGAACAGATTGCTGGTCACCAAGTTAGTAACCAGAGATGGAAAAGTTGTGTCTCATTAACGACATTTCGCATGGCTCTTGTTCATGCAGGAGCAATGATAACAGTTTATGCTCACGTTATTGTGATTTTCTATCTGTGTTCTTTCTATTTCTGTAAAGAGTTTTATCACATCTTGTAAAACCTGTTTTTTATGTTTTATTCTTACAGTCTGGACAAACTCCACACGGCGTTATCTGAACTCTGCTTCTCCATCAACTACGTCCCCAACTTGGCGGTGTGGGAACACACCTTCACACCCAGAGAGTACCTCACCTCGCACCTGGAGATCCGATTCACCAAGTAAACACACACAGAGAAAAGTCAAAGCCTTTTTGTGTAGAGTTCGGCTGTAGCTCCGTTATTCACCTTAAATACTTAAATACTAACCATTTATCTGTGAATAGAAGAAGCATCAGTTCCTTGACAGAAAGCTACAGGTTGTTTTTTTTAAAAGGCTTTCTTCCCTCCATCACCAGGTCCATAGTGGGGATGACTATGTACAACCAGGCAACCCAGGAGATAGCCAAGCCCAGCGAGCTGCTGACCAGCGTCCGGGCCTACATGACGGTGCTGCAGTCCATAGAGAACTACGTCACCATCGACATCACCCGCGTCTTCAACAACGTCCTCCTGCAGCAGACGCAGCACCTGGACAGCCACGGGGAACCCACCATCACCAGTCTGTACACAAACTGGTAGGTTCACTATAAACCTGATTTAAATGGACAAAGTACCAGCCAAGGAAAAGGATGGAAGTCTGTTTTTTTTCCATCAGGAGAGTTATTTCAGAACTACATGTTGTACTTGTACAGACTTGACCCAGAGATCTGTGTTCTCCGATCTGAGAGAGACTCTTTTATTAAAACAGTTGGTAAAACATCTATTTTTTATTGCTCCACATAAGTAAATCATTTTCTACAGTTACAGGTTGTTTTTTTTTTTTATTGTCTCTGCAGGAAATGTTCTAAATGTCAGGCTGGGATATTTTGTTGTTGTTAGTAGAGTGCACCGGTACATGTGAAATATAGATGCACGACACTGAGAAAGTATTTTGTGTGTTCAGGTACTTGGAGACGTTGCTCCGTCAGGTCAGTAATGGACACATCGCCTACTTTCCCGCCATGAAGGCCTTTGTCAACCTGCCCACTGAGAACGAACTGACTTTCAACGCTGAGGAATACTCTGACATCTCAGGTACACACACACACACACACACACACACACACACACACACACACACACACACACACACACACAGGTGAAAATATCATGGTGCTTTTCTCCCTCAGAATAATTCTATTCTAAAGTAACACACATCTGCACTCATGCAGTTCTTAAGCACATTAGAGTCATACAGAACAAATCATGTCCTCGTTGATGCAGTTTAAAGATAATTCTTATATTTTCTCTTTTATGTTTTTCTTCACAGAGATGCGTTCTCTGTCGGAGCTGTTGGGACCGTACGGTATGAAGTTCCTCAGTGAGAGTCTGATGTGGCACATTTCATCTCAGGTTGCAGAGTTGAAGGTAAGAAAATATACACGCACACACACACACACACACACACACACACAATGAGCCTTGTCTTAACACACAAACTAAAGTTTTAATCTTTAAAGTTTGAAACAATGCAGATTTGTTTTAGTTCATGTTCATAACATCTCAAAAACAATGTTCGTGTATTGTCTTTCACAAATTAACAAACTAACTAAAACATGTATTGTCCACATGAAAGTTAAAACTGAATAATATGTATTTTGTTCTTTATTAAATATAAGTGAAAAGCTATAAGAGGTATAAACATGAAGTCAAATTCTTAAATAACAATAACTGTGTGTTTGTGTCCGTGTAGAAACTGGTGGTCGAGAACATGGAGGTGCTGACTCAGATGAGGACGAGCTTCGACAAACCAGAACACATGGCCGCGCTCTTCAAGAAACTCACCTGTAAACATCCAACACACACACACACACACACACACACACACACACACACACACACACACACACACACACAGACACACACAGACACACACACACACACACATAAATGATCCTCTCGTAGTCAAATCTTTCCAGGAAACGTTTATAGAGCTGATGTTTAACTGTGTTCACATTCACACATTCGTGATTCGTTTCCTGTTTGTGTAAAAGTGTTTTTTTTATTGTGTTACATTTTTCAACAC
Organism: Paralichthys olivaceus; assembly: GCF_024713975.1. Classification (NCBI taxonomy): domain Eukaryota; kingdom Metazoa; phylum Chordata; class Actinopteri; order Pleuronectiformes; family Paralichthyidae; genus Paralichthys; species Paralichthys olivaceus. Next base: position 22,525,345 of record NC_091106.1, read on the forward strand.
TCAGCAGATCACAGCTCTTCGTTGTGAATGGGTTTATTGATTAGTGTCATAGCCACTGATTTAACATGTTTTCACTGACATATGTTTGACTGATGCTTGTTTACATGTGTCTTTGTAGCTGTGGACAGTGTTTTGAAGAGAATGACCATCATCGGAGTCATTTTGTCGTTCCGCTCCCTCGCTCAGGAGGCTCTGAGAGATGTAAGACACACACACACAAACACAACACGCGTTAATTCTTGTGTGATGGCTGAAAAACAATGTGCAGAATATTATGGTCTTGTTGAAAGTCATGTTCTTGTCCCTGTCTCACTCTGTCCAGGTGTTATCCTGTCACATTCCTTTCCTGGTCAGTTCGGTGGAAGATTTCAAAGACCACATTCCCAGAGAGACGGACATGAAGGTGAAACTCCCTCTCAGACGTTTACAAAAGAAAAATAAAGTGACCTGTCGCCAGAGTTCACATGTTCTCTCTCTCTCTCTCTCTCTCTCTCTCTCTCTCTCTCTCTCTCCTGGTGTGAACATCCAGGTGGCCATGAACGTCTACGAGCTGTCGTCAGCAGCAGGTTTACCCTGTGAGATCGACCCGGCTCTGGTCGTGGCTCTGTCCTCGCAGAAAAGTGGTGAGTCACTAACACGGGAATAAAAACCTGAATCCATCTTCCACAAATCTCATCTCCTGAGTTACCTTCTTAACGCATGTGTGCAGAGAACATCAGTCCGGAGGAGGAGTACAAGATCGCCTGCCTGCTTATGGTGTTTGTGGCCGTTTCACTGCCGACGCTGGCGAGCAACGTGATGTCACAGTACAGCCCCGCCATTGAAGGTAAGACACCGCGAAGTGCTCCTCTCCTTCTTTTGTTTTATCTCCCAATCTAATGAAGCGGGAGCCGGAGACACTGTGACTCAAACGGGTTAACGATTACCATCACCGTCAGATATTCTGTCCTCCGACTGATCGATGACTAATCATCGTGGAGAGACTGAGAGCAGTGCAGGAGAAAATACTGCACGTTGTGGAGAAGATGATCTGCTGCATCTGCTCTGCATATGAATGAGGCTGACCTCGCGCCCCCGGTTTGATTCACGTGTGGCACACGAGCCATTCCATCATCTTCATTACTCATTCTTTCGAAATAATGAGAATAAAGGTCACTTTGCTCATCGTGACCTGTTTAACCTTATTTGTCGCAGTGAAAAGATTCATCAAGTTAAATAATCGTGATGATTTTTTTGGGGGGGCGTAATAGAGACACTGTTGTGGTTGAATGGGGCTTTGATCAGGTATCAAAGCTTTGTGTCACTCAGGAATGAATTATCAAGACATCGCCTCCTAACAACCTTGAAATGAAAGGCGCCATTGTTAATAAAGAACAGTTGAACGGGATAATGAGTTGTAATAGGCTGCAGCGGCGTTGGTATGCAGACGCCGTATTAGCATGCAATTGGTTTTCCGACAGCACATCTCACGACGGTGCAGTCACACTAAACATTTAGTGAACGTACGATTACACGCACCCACTTTTTATGCGTCCCACATACACACCAATTAGCTGTCATCTGCATGAAATACAAAAATGAGTTTCACCTCTGTTCTCTGAGAAGATTAAAGAGACACACACACACACACACACACACATTATTAGAAATCAACCCAGAAACAATATATTTTTAAAAATATTGATGAATTTATCTTGTTCTCTAAATAACACCACGTGTGCTGCCCCCTACAGGCCACTGTAACAACATCCACTGCCTGGCCAAAGCCATCAACCAGATCGCTGCGGCTCTCTTCACCATCCACAAGGGAAGCATAGAGGATCGTCTGAAAGAGTTCCTGGCTGTAAGACAAATTACTTTATTTATCTTACAACAGTTTTATATCTCAGCGCTGATGACTGTTTTGCTGTGTGTGTGTGTGTGTGTGTGTAGCTGGCCTCATCCAGCCTGCTGAAGATCGGCCAGGAGACGGACAAGATGACGACACGTAACAGAGAATCTGTTTACCTCCTGCTGGACATGGTGAGAGAAAGAAAACCATTTCTGTTCTTGATGCATTTGGAAACGAACGTGAGAGGAAAAACACGACTCTGTGTATTTCTACTATCTAACAGTCTGCTCGTGTGTCTGTGTTTTTCATTTTTCAGATTGTGCAGGAGTCTCCCTTCCTGACCATGGACCTGCTGGAGTCCTGTTTCCCCTACGTCCTCCTGCGAAACGCCTACCACGCCGTCTATAAACAGAGCATCAGCGCTAATGCGTAGAAACACAGTAAACACACAGCGAGGGCCTCCCATGTTGTCATCAGAGCGTTAGCGCTCATACCACGACAATTACACACTAAAGAGCAAACACTAAAGACAAACTAAACACGCTAAACTATGCCTAAAATGCCTCAACGCACCATCCTGGCAAAACACGGACGATGAACGTAAAACACTAAACGTGTAGCATTTAAACGAGTCCACCCCGAATACAGAACAAATAATGTACATTTAAAAAAAAAACACGCCAAAAGAACACGTGAAACACACAATTCATCGCACAACGACGACAAGAATCAACTTAACTACGCAGATACACACGAGCTGGATGAAGTTGGGGGATCAGTGTCTTTATTTTAATCATTGTACTTTTTTCATGATGTTGCCAGGGACCATAACCATAGCAACACATAGTATACCATATGTTTGGTTGGTATAAAAGAACAAAAATATAAATATATAGTATATATATAGTTGACACTAAAATAGTCTTTTGTTTTTCGATGAAAGATTTGAGATTTTCAGTGGCCAGCTGACGACTTCTATGTGGTGATGGATTTGGATGCTTACTTTGGGAATGCAAATGGTTCTGATGTGATGTGGGTTTTTTATTTTTATTATTATATTTTGGTTTTAAGGAGGAGGGCGGGTCGTTCATGATAATGGGCTGTGTTGATAATGAAAGACATGTTGCTTGTTAATGTAAGTTTACACTTAAACACACACACACACACACACGAACAGAGAAAACTACAAACACTAATCTCTAACACAAACACACACTGACAGACACACACTTGTAGAACATGGTGATGTTTCCTTTCTTTTTTTCTAGCTAGTCGTAACAAACTTTTTGTGGGTAAAGATATAATATCTGTATTCTACTTTGATGTGAACTGAGCTCGTCTGTTTTTAATGTTCATGTTTTGTTATTTTTATGATGACGACATTGATGACGACGATTTGCCAAATGTGTTGACACTAAAAAAAAAAAAGACCCAGAAACTTGTTTATCGGGGTTTGGAAGTGGCGGAGTGTTCGGGTGTTAATGGGGTGAAACGCCATTTTAAATGTTTGGATGATTCTGGACACATCAGCCCGACTCCGCAGCAGCTCGGTTACACAAGAAGCTTTTACAGTGGGAACACACAAGTTTAAAAATACTGCAGTAAAAACTACAGTGTAGTTCTGGAGCAGACGCCCCATCTCGCTGTCAGAGACCACACTAATATTCCTCTCTACTCGCGGTCACGGGCTGTAATTAAAGATGGACGACGCCTCTCCAACGCCAAAATGTCCTGGTTACTAACGCCGCCTCCGTCTTTATTAAAATGATAAACAACTCAAACCAAACTTATCAGAAACTAACGCACCAGAGTGATAAGGAATGTGCACTTTGACCGTGTCCCATCCACTAACATGGAGGATGCTGGGGTTATACTTGCAGCCAGCCACCAGGGGGTGATCAAGACACTTTGGCTTCACTGTTGGGGAGCTGTCACGTCGTCCATCTTTATTCACAGTCTGTGTTTCTGTCTGACTCGAGGACCAGTAGGTGTTTTCCTTTTTTTTTTATTTCCAGTAATGAACCAAACATAATTTATACGAAGTCTTGCAAAGTAGTTTATCGCGACTTAAAGGCTGAAACGTTCGATTTCACCCTTTTCACCGATGGACGCTCTGCTCCTGTCCGGCGTCTCCGCCTGTAGCCTGCAGCGGAGCGGTCGTAGCGACGCTCTGCGGTTACAGGAACACGTTACTGCTTCAATTTGACGGGAACAATAAATGTAAAATTGACCGATTCCTCAGACCTGTGAAAAGTCCGGAGCTGCAATAAGACACTGGATTTTTTTTTAGCTGCGGCCGCTGAGTCGTCCTCCGATGAACTTTCCACGTGAGCGGTTTCAATTTTTGCGACGGTTATTCGGGACCTGTTAGGACAGACGGACGACGTCTTTCAAAGTGCAGTCTCTTTTATTTTTCTGAATGGAGGCATGGCAGGGACGACATACTGAGACACACAATGTCTCCTTAGTGTCCGTCCCTCTGCTCGTGATCCACTATAACACCAGGGATCTGTCTCAACGCTCGTACTGCGAACTACACAGGGCTGAACGCTCTGAAACCAAAAGTCTGCAGTGAAGTACACACTCCATGTAGTAGTTTCCAGTCAGTAGTACGCATTACGAGCCTGTGAGGACAGATCTGTGGACACATTCTGCCATTTGATGTGAAATGGTGGTTGTTGCTCTTTTCTTTCTAACCTCTTTCTTTTGTGTCTCTAATTCCACCGTGTAACTTAAATGACATGAATAAAATAAACTTTAGGGCTGTGTCAGACCTGAGCTGTGAGTGTGTGACGGAGGATCCTGATGAACGTAGAATAACGCAGAGACCTCAGAGAGCCACGGAATCCGGTGTGAAGTTAAATAACCAAAGTTAAAATAAATTATAAAAACACATTTTCTCTTCAGGAAATCAAACCTGAATCACCTGCTACTTCGTTTTATTAATTTACAGACTAACCCACAAACTTCACTGAGCTGAAAATCAGGAGGATCACAGGAATCTGCAGGTATTCAAATAAATTTACTTCTACAATGTTCATGATTACAGGCTTCTGAGAGATTTATACTCTAAACTATATATTAAATATTTGTATAACCTGTGCAGCCATGAAAGAGGTGTTGAATTAAATTTGAATACCACATTATTAACACTGCAGAAATGTTAATTAAAAAGAAAAACTTTACCCCGAGTACAGACGGCTGGAATTAAATACAGTACATGGAATCATTGTGCTTCGTACGTTTTCATTAAAACTTCATTATCATCTCATGTCCCTTTGAATTTAAACTGAATTCGGTCCCATTTCTTTGACACAATTAATCTTTGGGTGTCTGAGATAATTACATTAACGAAATTATACATAAACCTTTTAACATTAATGTAATTTATATATATTAATTATAGTTATCATTATTTATGGTGCACTTTTCTTAACGATGTGAAAAAAGTTTTAAAGACCATGAGAATAAAACTGGAATATGAGCCGATAAAATACAGAATTATAAAGATAAATGGGATCAATGCATTTTTAAAAGCTATGATAATGAGAAAAGATTTTAAAAAAGAATGAGTCATTTATCAGAAATAAATCTGTAGCAGTGAGACAGGTGTGTTCCTGCTGTGTCACACAAAGGCCACCAGGGGGCTCCCTAAGAAAACATGCTGTAATAAAGAAAGTTGTGAAGTTAAATTATATCAGAGGTTTAAAATACCGATGTTTATTGTGTAGAAAATCACAGGTGACATTTTATTGGTGTTGGTGATAAAAAATAAAAAATTAACGTTTGTTCATAAAATAAGAAAGGAAAAATGAAAATGATCAAAAACAAGATATTTAATTAATACATAGAATTAATACATTTATTTAAAAGATATCGCAGAGAAACATTCAGGCATGAAATTACATAGGAAATCGACAAAGGTCAATAAAATTCAAAGAAAGGATTTGAAACTTAAAGTTGAACAACAAGATCAGCTGCTACTGCACCAGCTGCTGTCCACAGGGAGGCGCCATCATGACTTTCTGTCTTTGATATTATTTTTATTTGATTTAATTCTCTCTCCTGTCTAATGAGCAGTGGGCTCTAATTCCTATCACCTTATTTGCTTCTCATAAACTATGATCCACTAGATTCACTACATTCACTTCTTGCTATTATTGTTGTATTTTTATTTTTTTTTATCATTTTATAAAATGACCCTTCTGACCTCGATGAAGAATTTTCTCCTTTATTTTGGAGGAGAATCGCTGATGTCAGGTGAATGCGGTCGACACACTTTAGAGCTGAAGTCAGAAATAACCTCAGGAAGCTGATTCTGAAACCAAGACCAAAACTGTCCTCAGTCCAATATCGGGAAACATGTGCTGTCCCGTCCTTTGTGCAGGTTTCCTCTGAGAGTCAGCAGATTGTCTGTCTCTTATCAGGCTCCACACAAAGTCTCACACTGTGTTGTCTTCTTCGTGTGTTTTTATCTCGTTCACTCACGCACACGAAATCTCTCCGCATCTTCTTCTTCCTCTCGTTTAATATCAGTCTTTATCTTTCCACTCATCTCCTTCCTCATGTGTCACTTCCCTCTTCCCTCTCCTCCACCTTCTCTCTTCCTCTTAAACCACCTTCTTCCCTCTTTTACATTCCTCCTTTCATCTTTCTTCTCTGGACGTCTTTATCTTCATGCTTATCTCCTTTCTGGTCAATTCCTTCCTCTTCCTCATTTTTTTTTTTCTTAACTACCTTCCTCAAGTTTTCTTGCAACCGCACACACTCTTTCACATCTCGTGTTGTTTCATCTCTTGTGTTGTTGTGCGATGTTTTCGAGGTGAAGAGTGTGTTCACCATGACGACCGGGGAGAGAGGAAGAGGTCTGCTGTCTGGTCGCCGTTTTTAAATCATCAAATCCAAAGTGATTAGAAACACTCGAGTGATAAGAACGCACTAAAACAACAGAAACCATCTTTGAGAAACATTTATTCAACGTGTCCCACCCGCTAACATGGTGAACTATACTGCAGCCCGCCACCAGGGGGGCGATCGAGCTGATCTGGCTTCACTTTTGAGGCGCCGTCGTGTCGGCCATCTTCATTAAGGGCCGACATTTGCCTCATGTGAGGTAAGACTCTCTCGTCCTCTTCCTCTGGCGCCACCCAGTGTTTATCTTCACAAACATCGTCCTCTGGGGACTATGAATGTCAACGTGTCCAGTTCTCTCGTCCTCTTTTAGATTCTTCTGGAAGACGACGCTCACTTTCACGTCACTCGAATAAAAGCACAGGAAACTGACAGAATATAAATCTCGGTGTCTCTCTCATGTGCGGAATCCATACGGAGTCCGACTCTAACATGGGAAACTGCTTGTTTGTTTACAGCTGCGTCGGCGGGTCAGTCGGAGCAGCTCGGTGTCCTGGGATTGGACGAGGAACGAAACAAACCGTCCCCGGAGGAGTTTAGCGGACAATCGTCTGGAGACACGCTCAGGTCCCAGAGGACGGACGCACACTTGAGTGGACGGAAGGTTTGTCAGAGGAGATGGTGGCTTGATAACGTCCAGACGGGAGATTATGTTTTCACCGCTCCACCTTTAGGTCGTCAGCAGGATTACACTTTATTTGACCGATTCCCCAGAGAACGTTTTAGATCATTATGAGACAGAAACAACTCAGAGGTTCAGACTGAATCAGTCTAATGAGGCTTTATGCACTTTACACGTGCGTCAGTCTTCAAAATGAGAAAATAAATCATGAATAAAAGTTTTTCTTCAGCAGAAACTGGATGAAAGTTTTCACAGAGGAAGCGGCTCGGTCCCAGGCGCCGGTTCCTCCCATTTACATCTCCCCCGTGTTTTTCCTGACTCCCCACCTGAAGGAAACAAAAGGCTGGAACACACGGACGTGAGGTGTGTGCGAGTGTGTTGCTGTTTACCTGCGTGTGTTTGTTTGCCCACGTTTGAGTTCCCAACTTCCTGCAGAGGAAGGAAATAGATTTCTGGCACTAAACTTCACAGCACCCTCTGCCAGCCATTTCCCAAAATCACCATTGTTTTTAATTTCCACATGTTGGGTATTTCTTAAAATGGGTATTTTCCTTCTCCAGTCTTCAGTGAAAAATACTTATAAATAATCTCAGCATGAAAATGAGAAAACATGTGTCCGCGGCTGGAATGATCTGAAATATATAAACCGCTGTTTATGTTCAGAAAGAAAAACTGAATGAAACTAAATCTGAAGTGTTAGGATTCACTTTTAACACGATTCAATTGATTGATTAGACTTTTTGAAAAAACACGTTTCGGTTCTAGTAAAATTAATCTTCATACTATAACGTGACGGTGCTTTATTTTGAAGCTTTGTGATGCCTCTCCTCTTCCTCTCTCACCTGAAAACAACAAAACAGATCTAAAGTTATTTTAATTCTGCAGGATCCTGTTTCTCAGACGTTAAACTTCGGTCGGCTGTCGTCTTTTTATTACGTTGTTTTGAGTTACTTGTTCCCGGGTTTCTATCAAAGGGCAACTTTCTACCTGGACGTTAAAAACACCTAGAAAACTTTTTCAAACTGTTATAGTTCGCAGACACCAGAATCAACAGAACCTGAGCGTGAGGCCGAAGGTCGGAGAATCTGAGTCTCTTTATGTTTTTAGTTTTTTTTATCTATTTATGACTAAATCTTTCTTCTCAACGAGGACGTGCGTCAGCTTCCAGACACAAACATCCAGCTCAACAACAAAGGAGGAGCTGAGGCTTTGAAACACGTTTTCTAGAGAGGAATCAAAAAAGATCCTGAGTCAATGGAAAACATGAGCACGAAGGAAAGTTCCCTGGTTTTAAATTACTTTTACAGAAGCTGTGACAGATCCACACCTGCAGCGTTAAAATACAGAAATACAGAATAAACGGACACTTTAGAAAGTCACCGCAAACGAGCTCTCGGTCAATCACAGCGGATTCAGGTTTCAGACTCTTTGGCTTCACTTTCGGAAGCTGACACGTCGTCCATCTTTGTTTAAAGTCGTTTCTCACTTCTGCTTCTCGTCTGTCGGCTCGAAACCTTTTATCCAAAAGTGGATCAAACAAAATGTTCCCACTTTACAAAAACCACCACACAAGTATGAACTTGATTTTGGTCCCAAAGAAACACACACACACACACACACACACACACACACACAGTTAAGAAAACAAGGGAGGGACAAAAACCACAGAACAGGCTGTTACAGAATGTTCTTCAATTAACGTGTTTGAAACGCCTGAGTGATCCTGAACTTAATACTGTACTCAGTACAGTGTACTGGCTGTAGTACAACTCAAACACACACACACACACACACACACACACACACACACACACACACACACACACACACACACACACACACAGAGCTCATCATACGCAAACATAAATAAACACACTGGCAGGTTGGACGACTATTTTTAAGGTGGTCTAATGAGGTTCGTGGTGAAACCTGCACGAGCTCTGTGCCTCAGAAAGTAATTCATATTTATCTTCATTACTTTTACTGCAGTGAACTTCAAGTATTATCTGACAGCCGTAATAGTTTTCTGTTGGATTTAACTGCGTCAGATAGGAAACAGTTTAAAGATCGTTACGTTAAATGACAAGAATCCAGTAAAATGTTTTAGTCGAGGAGAATTTAACCAATTCAAAATGGGACAAGTGGAGTTGCTTGGTTTTTAGCCAACAGTACTAATTGAAAGCAATGCTAACACTTAGCAAAGGAGTCCCACAAGGCTCTGTAATCGTACCTATTGTGTTGCTAATGCTAATCTAAAGCTGAATTAATGCTAACCCTGATTTTATGTGTTGTGATGATTTTTATATATTCTTTTAAACTGAGTTTCAAAATAAAGGCAACATGTACACAAAGAAGCATTTAATTCACAGAAAGAGAAGCGAGACTGACAATCACATTAAACATTTATCATCTTTCTTACGTCAGTAATCTAAAAAGTCAGTTTTTGTTTAGCTACTTGAATTTATTGATAACCTGCTTATTTATTTTCTCTCGCTGAAATAAAAAAGATGTTTATAAAATCTTGAATTATTCATAAACTCCTTCATCAAAACTTATTAATCACAGTGAATTAGTTTTACTCGATCAGACCAAACAAACCTGAAGTTAAAATAAAATGTAATGAACCACACGTGAAGCCGATGGGGGGGGAGGGTAAGATCAGTTATGCTTTAATAATAAGATCAGTGCAGAAACACAAACTTCTTAGCAGGTTAAATTCCCCATATAGTAATAACAATGATAACAATATACGATAATAATAAGATCAATATGACATTTTAGCATATTTAAAAAATGTAGAGTCAGCTAATAAAACAGTTTGACGTAGAAGAACATGGATCCCATCTGGAAAGACAAAACAGGACGAGACGCTTTTTGTCTTTAGAGAAGACGAGCGAAGAACCAGTTCAATCCTGGAACCTTTTTATTGTTACTTTTGTTTTCGGGGAACACCCTTCAAGCAGCACAGTGTGATGAGCACATGGCCTGGTGAGACGCCCTCTAGAGTTTAAGTAGAGAACTGCAGCCCCGCCCACTGCTGCGTTAGCATCTGTCCCGCTCGTCGTTTACTTCCCACAGATTTTCTCAACTCGTTATTCTGTCTTTTCTGAACAGCTGAAAACTGCTCGTAATGTTTTTATATTAAAGTCGTAAGATATTTAACCTTTTCAATAGAAAGTCTCACATTTATCTATTAAATTTAACAAATAAACGTTCCCGTGAAGGATTAAACTACAGTTGTCTTTATCGAATGTCAACATAACTTTAAAATTTGGATTTTCTCGGCAAAACTAGAAGAGCAGAAACTAAATTAACAACAGGGCGGGGCTTCACTTTCTGCCTAAAGTTTTATTTTGAAAGTCGACTTCCCTCTGTCCATCTATTTCCACATACATGAACACAATTAGCTAAAAACATCCGTGTTGAGCTGCTGTTCTTCTTCTTGCAAACGCGTGTTTCAAGACTGTTTACGTTTTCCTCAAACCTCTTTGGACTCCAGAAACTGCATTTAGCACAAAACATATTTTTTATATATATATATGTATTTTTAAATGGCGATATATATATATATATATATATATATAAATATATATATCGCCATTTAAAAATACAATTAAAGTAAAAGACGATTTAACCGAAGTTTAACCAAGCTCCATTTGAAGTATTTTAAAATGCTAACGAGTTTAAAGAACGATTAAAAATGACTTCTTGTCTTAAGTAATCACAGACACACGAGAGAAGACAAATAGTTTGATGGAGGAGAGATGGAGTGAGAGGAGAAACAGACGAGTGACGAGATGTGCGTCAGTTTGCAGACTGAGCAGGATTCTTCTCTTCAGCTCGACGTCTTTTCATTTCTCCTTCAAACTCAAACTCTTCCGACTGTTTCTCTGCTCTCATCGCTCTCACCATAACATTGATCTTTAACACTACTTAACATTTATATTTAGACATATTTCAATTTAATTTAATCTGAGTTTTAGTCAGAAAATTTCATTAGAGACGCAACAAAACTGCAACGTCAGTTAGTTTTTCTTCTTAAATGTTTAGTTTTAGATCTTGAAAAATTCTTTACGGAAGCGAATTGCATTCACTTGAAAAAAAAAGTCTGGTTTTTCTGAGTAATTTATTTTTTGAATAATTTATTCTGTTTTTTGGACAATTTTTTTTTCGGAATTATCGAGATACATACATCCTGCCCGCACATACAGGTCCTCATCTCAGCAGATCTGAAACTTTCCTTCTGAACAACCGCAAAGTCCTCAGGTGCCTGAGTCGAACACACTAATGATAATACATCGATCTGACTTAAAGAACTCCGAGTGTCTTAAACCAGATCAAACTTGATTAAACTTAACAAGCCGCTCATGTTTGTGTCCATCACATCGAGTTCTCAGTGAAGGACTGAATGTGTCTATTGTTTCAAATGTTCTCTGAACTCAGAAAAAAAATTGTCAGAAAAACAGAAAAAATTTCAAAAAAACTCAAATTACTCAGAGAAACTGGAGTTTAGTTTTTTTTCCAAGTGAATGCGATACGCTTCCGTAATTCTTAGACAGAGACTTTGGTTAAAACTAAAACTGGGCAATGAAACAATCAATTATGACATAATAATATATATAAATATATATATATATATATATATATATATATATATATATATATTATACTAACCCTATACAGTATATATATGTGTGTTATGGTATTGTGCAAACAAATCATTATACCTCAGATTTCTGTCATAAATAGAAATAATACAATTGAATTTATCCTGATAATTATGTCGACTGATATGAACATTTTTATCTTGATATAATTCTTGGACGTGTCGTCTAACTCAAGTTAAAACTTTACATCTGATTTAACTTTTAGAATTTAGAGTCGAAGCCTGAAAATGAGATTTAAAACTTGTGGCTCTTGTGCATTTGAAAGTTTTAAATCAGAAATCAAACGGCTTTAATTTTGAGTTAAATGCAGATTCTTGAAACGTGCTGGGATCAAACTCTGCAGCTTCCTCTGTCAAATAATCTCCCTTTATTCCACTAAACCTAAAAACCCACGAGCAGCTTCATCGTCACACGGACTGTTCGGTCGTGTGACGAGCTGAATCAATCCATTACCTTAAAACCCTTTTTTTTTAAAATGGACTCTTCATCACCAGGGGATCTATGATGGGTTCTAATGGGTTCTACTTGAATCTTTGAGGGTTCTACTGCATGTTCCATTATTGTGAAGAGGCTACGGAGGATGTTGACTACAAAACGTAAAGGGTTTATTTTGAAGATTAACCAACTGCAGCTCTGAAACTCTAATTCTGGATGTTTCTGAATTATAATTTGACCATTATCAGGAAAAACAAACTTAAGGAGATTCAATTAAAGTGAAGACTAGAGTTTAATGAGCAAATAAAAAATTACAACTTGGGAAATGACACTTTAACATGTTATTTTCAGAGAAGATGCACTAGTCAGTTTGGATAATCTTCAATAATACTCCGCTCATGTGTGAAGGATGTCGTCTAAAGGTGGCAGGACACAAACTGTGCTGTTGAAGGGCGAACTGGTCGTTTTAAGGCACATTACACAGATTAAAATGATCTTTATAGAACATTTCAGCGACGTAAAGCAGAGAGCAGCATTAGTGGATCCGCCAGATGGAAGAAAAGTTCAACACGTAACACATACGTGGTCTAAGAAGCAACTGGAAAACCAAGTGATTAATCATGAGGAAACTTTACCATCTTAACAATATTCAAAAAAAAATGCTACATATCTGGAGAGTGAAACTTAAAAAAAACAAACATATTTATATTTTAATCTGAGCATTTTAAAGCAGGAACAAAAAAGACGATACTGGCCGGACAACAGGTTGGATAAAAATTTAGGATAAAACTCTGAAGGGAAGAATACAAATTAAAACACAACACGGAGACGGCACGAGAGGAAAGAGCACGATGAGGGATCAGCTCCGGGACAAAGTACCAGGACACAAAAACAGTTTTCAACATTGGTTTTAAAATACTAAACATATATATATATATATATATGTGCACGAAGCTCTAAAGTTCATAGAAGTGGTCACCACACGACGACAGATACCTCGAAAGAACGGAGCGAGAAACACAGGAACAGAGAGAGAGAGAGAGAGAGAGAGAGAACAGCTGATGACGTTACTTATCGACGCGTGAAATCATCACGTGTTAAATATCTGAGCGTCGTGATTCTTGTCATCGTCCGAGAAAAATACAAACGTTCCACTTCACAGGCGGATGATTCGGACGTGTTGTCACACAAAGAACGGTCTAACGACACAGTTAGTGCAGCAGTGAACACAGCGGGGACCTCTCCTGCACCTTTTTGCGTCTCGAAAACTGAAGTGGCGTTAACGGGAAACCATTTTTATTCTCTGATTGGTCCAGTCATCCTCCCGACTCCTCTAAAGCTCTTCTGATTGGCTCGAGTGGCTCGAACGCCCCCTAAATAAATATTTATTTATCGTCAGAAAAGAGACAGAAACAAAGGAACTTAAAGAATGAATCATTTCTCAGTGTAGAATGTAAATGAAGCTGCTTCACTAATATATAACTTTAATGTTTTCGTCTTTAGGACAACTTGAAATCTTTCATTTACTTTGTTCCATCTGACCTCGAACATCTGACGCTCACACCTCAGCAGAGAAATCTCGATGATTAAACGATGAAACAGACGTTTAGAACATATTTTAAATAAATTAAATCAAACAGAAAATGCAGAGTCGATGTTTCTCGTCGAGTAAACCAGATTGAAGATCATTTCGTTTTGATGTTTTTGATGTTGCACATATTTCAGGTCCGATCATTTATTTTCAAAATGCCACAGAAATGCAAATAATCTACTGTCTGCAGAAAGTAAAGATAAATAATAACATGCAAATCTGTAGAATCGTTAAAGAGCCCAACACATTAAACCTTAAACTGAAAGAGGAGAGGTCCCACTTCCTGTGCACACACCTGCTGCTTGTTATTGTTTCCTGTTTAATGTGTGTGTGTGTGTGTGCGTGTGTGTGTGTGTGTGTGTGTATAATCCCGTGCGTGTCGACCAGGCTGCTTTTGTACATGCGATGAGTTTAATGAATACATCTCTAGCTTTGCTGCTGACTATATAAACTTTATCACATTTTGAAATAATAATAATTGCACAATAAGAAAAAACAAACCCTGTAGTCACACTCAAGCTACTTACCCGACTGAGAGGTAAGAGGAAAAAACAACAACTTATCAATATTCAACTTACAGTAGAGTACTTGTATTGCAATATATGTTTATTAGTGTGTCTTTGAGATAGACACAAAAAATAAAATAATCTGGAAGGTAGAGTAAGAAAATAAAAAAGCAGTATTGATACGGTAAAGTGTCGATTCGAATGAAATAACGTGGGCAGATTTGATAAACGTTAACTAACAGACGAACTGTAATAACTAAAAACATTAAGTCATGCATATGTCTTTAACAGAAGGAACACGTCGGGTGTTTCTGTCGTGAATCGACAAACTGGACGCCGCGGCGACGAGAGGCGGACGATTCCGTTTGTAAATGTTTGTAAGAGTGAGAAGGGCCTGAGCGGAGAGAGGTGTCACTTTGATTCCGCTCATTGATTCCAGATTCTTTTTCAGACAGAAATTAAATCTAAGTATTTAAAAAACTTTCATATCGTTTCATTGATTTGGAAATCCTTCGTTTCTCGCATGTGGTCCAAAAGAATTTCTGCTTGTTTTATGTCATTTAAAAGTTTTAACGTCTAATCACCATTAAAATGAAGCTAAAGCCTTTTGCCTTTGGACAATTCAGTTCCATATTATTTGTAAATCATCAAATCAGAAAGATTTGGAGGAAAACAGCTGCTGAGAGAGATTGAATCCGTCTTCTGGAATCAATGAGCAGAATCAAAGGATCCTCGGTTCTTATTCATTTAAAAATGGCGACAATTTCCGAACCAATTGACGACACCCGCCTCGGACTCGAGGCTCCGCCCGGGACCAGCGGTCTGGTCTAATCGCTGGTCAGATAAACTCAGTGTGTCGGTAGTTTGATAATGTTAATCCGCTCTGAGCTAAATGATGAAGAGGCTGCATAGAGTTCATGTCTGGGTGTCGCTCTGCAGACACAGGTTGTAGGTTTGAATCCCATGCCTTCATGGCAAGTTGTGGCGCGTGTGTGTGTGTGTGTGTGTGGCTGCAGACGTTCAACCTTTAAGGCAGATTGTGTGTGTGTGTGTGTGTGTGTGTGTGTGTGTGTGTGTGTGTGTGTGTGTGTGTGTGTGTGTGTGAATCTCACACCTCTAATACCCTGTTTACACCAAAAGACCCGAGTTTATCCTGCGCGTGTGAACGCACTCGACCTGTGACCTTCGAGGAATCACAGCGTCGAGACGTTTGAACACACGACACAGGTCAGGCATCGTTTTAGATTCTGTAAGAAAATTGACCCACGTTGACCTTTTCTCACCCGCGTCCTCTGACCCGTGTGATTCTGTTGACAGATCTGTGGACAGGGAGGCGGTGAACTGAGCTGAATAAGGCAGGATGTGGTTATGAGCACATTCCCTATAGGTAGCTTAGCCTCGGGGCTTTCAGGGGCCCGGAGGTGTAAAATGTAAGTCTCAGGCTGCAGGCTGAGGTTCAGGGCTGGGATAAAGTCTGGGTCTACGGTGGGGGTTGGATCTGGGGCTCTAGGTGGCCTGGTCCAGGGCTCTCAGCAGGTCGCAGCCCTGGAGGAGGTGCAGGTTCCCCTGCAGCGGCACGTTGACCTCGCAGTCGTAACGGGTCAGCTCCGGCAGACAGGAGGGCTCGAACGAGGGGCCCAGCAGACGACTAGCTATACCTGGAGAGCCACGGAGAATTCAGAGTCAGGGATCGTCTACTAAAATACTAAAAGACAGAAGGTCGTCTCCAAGTCAACTAACAAAACCTCAAAAACGTATTTTCCCCACAACCCATGTTTGATCCTGTTAAAAATCTTTTAGTTTCAAGACTTTCCGTCTCGTCGAAACTATATTTTACATGTTTGCGTCGGTGAATGAGTCAGAAAACAATCTGCGGCACGTTCTGGTGCAGCTCACCCTCGGCCTTGTTTGACGGCAGCAGGTTATAATCGCTGTAGTTGCAGCTCTTCCGTGTGAAGACCTTCTGGTTTGTGCCACTCATCCCGTTTCCTGGGAACTGAGACTTTCTGTGCTGCTGCAGGGAGGCGAGACATGACGACATGCTGCCGGGCATCATCCTCGACTCTGAGGGACGAGAGCCAGACGTTACAGGTACAACTCTGAGAAAACATCTCACACACACTCAAACAGGACGCTCGTACCTGCCAGTGATCCTGCGCTGAGGGAGCGATCCATGGCGACGCAGCTCTCACCCCTCATCTTCTTCCACATGAGCTCTGACGCCTTGTTGTCGCCCTGCAGCACATGAACCGACTAGATTAGAAATAACCTGTGAGGCAACGTGACCGATCAGTCACCTGGAGACTTTATTTATTTTAAAGGTGTTTTGATTTGAAGTGATTTTTTTTTTTTCTTCATTATGAGAGAAACTCACCGCAGTCATCTGGGTGAAGGAGCGCTTGATGCTGTTGGTCATGGCCACTCGGGCCGGACTCATGTCTCTGTAGGCTTGGACAAAATTTTCAATGGACCTGCACAGACACAGCAAACACACGTTTCTATGATATAAATATTTCTGCCTGTCGGAGGAATCGGCCAAAGAAGAACCAGGATCAGGATATTTCAGAAAATCTGACGTTCTCAGGGGACTGATATTTATGAGCGGAGTTTGATGCAGATCCCAAAATCTGGATCCAGTGAATTTAAACGAGCATGGCTCAATTTTTTAATATTACGTTTGCAGGTTTTTGATGATTCACTAGATGAATCTCAAAATCCATTAAGTATTCTCTGGGAAGTTTAACGGATTCTTTCTTGACCCACGTCTCATTCGTTCAGTAGTTTTTTAATCCACTTCACTTGATTTTACTCTCTGTTCATGTAACATCACCTCTGTTTCTGCATGTGATGTGTCATGTTCTGTTGGCAGGACGGGTGCGTCTCTCCCGACACGCTCTCCAGCAGGAAGGCCTTGGCGGCGTGTGGCTGTTGTTGGTAAGTTAACAGAGGGTCCGGTGGCCACTGCAGATTCTGCCGGCCACCCATGGAGGACAGAGGGGTGCTTGCAGGGGCCTGGTACGGGGGACTCTGCATCATGTACGGCACAGCGTGAGGGTTCACCGCCGCCTGGCCGGAGCCCCTCTTCTCCCCCGTGGCCCAGGATGCAGCTGGACAGGCCTGATAGCGGCCCTGGGTGTGCGGTGGCGAGGACAGGGGCTGGAAGAGACTGGTGATGTTGCTGAAGCTCTGGTGGGACGCCTGGCGTGTTTGCAGAGTGCTGCTCCCCATCGACCCGGCTGGACTCCCCTCCAGGGACTCGGACTCTGGGATGATGGGGTTCAGCTGGAAGTCCTCTCCGTCCATCGGGATGTAGGGAGCCAGGGTCTCCAGGTCCAAGTCAGTCAAGTCCCTCTGGGAAACCGAAAGACGACAAAGATTGAGTATAGTGGAAAAGTTGAACATAAAAAAAATAGTTCTTCTGTTCTGTTCCTGTTGTAAACTGAAGTCAAGCCTCTGAGTGTTTAAATAATGCCGTACTGTGTGTAGCTGCTTTGTAAAATGTTAACACAATGTCCTGGACAGAGCTGATCCAGGAAGACCAGGCCTCATAATTCAGAACAGGTCACCTCTGTGTTTGCAGGACTGTTGTTGTTGCTCTCTGTGTCCAGAGCAAACAGCTTCTCCGTCAGCTCCACCTTCAGGTCGCTCTCCACCGAGCTGTAGTAATCACCTGGGCTGCTCGGCTGAGAGAGAGAGAGAGAGAAATTAGTTTTCACAAAGCTGCCATTCACTGCTAAAAGCCTGTTCTGTCCAAATCTCCACCCCCGTTATTCTCACACACACTGCCCAGTGTGAGTGACCTTTAACCCCCCCGCCCCCCCTCCGGCCTCACTGAACACAGACAGAACAAACTACGAAACAAACGCCACCAGTTCCTCGCTCGCTGACTCATTACTCCTCGTCCTCACCGTGGAGCAGCTGCTGAGGCTCGGAGTGGCGCTGCCCGGCGGCGGGTTTTGCTGCACGGTGAATGTTCCAGCCATGTTAGTCATGTCTCCTGGAGCCGGGGTCTGACCTGGAGCGGCCGGCTTGTGGCTCTCGCTGCCCCAGGACGGAGGTCCTGGAGGGAGCATGGCTGCGGAGGACGCCTCGAACTGAGGACGACCTGCGGACGAGAAACGGAGATTAGATCCAGTTGAGACGAGAAGGGACAAAGAGTAAAAACACTAAGGAGGAGAAAGATGTTTTACACACGTTAACCTTTATTTACAGTCTCACTCTATAAAGGATCAGGTCAGATGTTCTGACAAACATGTTAAAGTAGCGACAGAAGTCAGCACAGACCGAAGTCCAGGGAAACGATGGTGTCCCCGGGTGTCGGAGCCAGCTGAGCCAGGTCCTCCGGCTCCTCTTTGAATTTAGTGTAGAGGTTGTCTCCAGGCTCTCCGGTCACACCTGCGCCTCCTGCAGTGAAGAAGCTGCTCATGTGACGCGGCTTGAACAGCGACTCCGTCTGCTCCAGGGAGAGAACCATCGACTTCTCCTCGATGTCACTGCGGGTCAAAGAACAGGCAGCCGGGGTTTTTTAACAACGAGTTAGTGTCGTCACAGTTCACTGAAGTCTGGTGATGAAGAACAAGTGATTTTACAGGAAGCTGATTGTCTTTGTTGAGTTAATCTTTGTTGCTTTGGTTTGTGAGTCGTGAGTTGATGTGTCACATGAAATGAAAGCATAAAAACATCTGATACAGTACGTCATGAAAGATTAGGGAAGGATTAGGTCATTTTATTGTGACATCGTAAAAATAAAAACGTCGTAAAAAATGTCCACGTAACCTTTAACAATCGTTTGAAGTCGTCACTGATGTCAGCACTAACGAAACACAGTTTCTGAACTGATCTCAGCTCAGACGTACAGGGAATAAAAATCCTGGGTGACGTGTCAGGATGAGCCACTGACCTGAGGACGTAGTTGATGCAGACGATGCACTGAGGCTGCGAGTTGCGACTGTTGTAAATGACAGTTCCCTGAGTCTCCACCCAGATGTAGCCTCCGTTCTTCGCCAGCATTCGGTACTGACCGCTCACCGCCTGCCCCTTGGTGCACACTGCAGAGAGAGAGAGAGAGAGAGAGAGAGAGAGGTGAGTGACACACCCACGTGCAGAGAGAACCTGGGTCGATGCTCGTGATCATGTTCAGGTTAACAGAGGAGTCAGAAGAGAGACGCTTATTAGAGGAGGCGATGTTTTCATTTCACTGTTTGTCTGTGTTTTATTTAAACGTCTTAATTATTAAAGTGATTAATTAAATATATTCACATTTATTTTGGCTGCGAAACCGAGTGAACGTCGGTTTACGGAAAAAAGAAAGTGGAAGTTTGACTTTGAGCCGAGAAGATGTTCTGGCTGGAGTCCAAAGTTCAGAGCTGGCGTGGGAACGGACCGAGGACCGAGGTCAGAGAGTGAACATGAGGCCAGTGACTCTGTGTGTGTGTGTGTGTGTGTGTGTGTGTGTGTGTGTGTGTGTGGAGGAAGTTTATGGCAGCGTAACATGTAGCAGAGAAGAGCATGTGCTGATTGTCGGGCTTGTCAAGTTGGCCATGAGAGCGGGTCGTGTGCTTGAGTGTGAGTGTGTGTGTGTGTGTGTGTGTGTGTGTGTGTGTGTGTGTGTGTGTGTGTTACATAGAGAGAGAGAGATAGAGAGCCCTTTATCAGCAGGTTTCAGCCAACACACACACATGATATAAGACTTTAGGAAAGAATTACTTAAAATTCTCACGGAGCACAAAAATAAACCCGACACACTCGTGTTTCCTGAAGAATTATCTCTCTGTCAAATTTTTAATTTCAAGTTTAGTTTCACTGAGAACGAAACAGGAATGAAACTGTTTTACGTGACTTCAGTTTGAAAGTTCAACTTTCACAACTTACGATGATAAGATCAGTCGAAATGTTTGTTCAACAACAATTGAGGTTTTTTCTTTCTTTGAATGAAAATGAAAAACTTTATTATCTGCACAGTTTAAAATAAAGTTTTGGTTGTAAAAGTCCGGAATCACATCATCACCAATGTTTCTACAGAAAACACAGACACACATGAAGCCATGATGTCGTTAGCATGTTTTATCTTTTAATCACCAGGTTTCTGCTTGTTGCAGTTGTTCAAAGCTGCTGATGAAGCAGTGTCGTTGGAGAGAAAAGCCATGACACGTTAACACACACACACACACACACACACACACACACACACACACACACACACACACAGTCATTACTGCTATAGTGACCACCTGGTTCCTCTGCGTTTGTGTCTGTTCCAGCAGATGTGATGATCAGAGACAAAACTTAATGTAATAAAAGTCATTTTTAAACCGAGCCCCTGCACACACACACACACACACACACACACACACACACACACACACACATATATACAGACAGTGTACAAATGTGATGTTCTCTTCCACCAGCCTTTTTAGTGACAGTGCAGCTTTCCTCTTTATGTTAAGTTCAAATCATTGTGTGTCTGTGTGTGTGTGAGTGTGTGAGTGTGTGTGGGTGGGTGTGTTGCATGCACTCACAGTTGTGGTGACTCTTGGTGACGCTGTCGGAGTCCAGGGCGTGGTAAAAGTCGTAAACCGAGCGACCCAGCAGATCCTCAGGTGTGTAACCCATCAGTTGTGTTACCCTGCAACACACAAACAGATAAAACACACACGTTTAAACAACACACAGGATTTGATGTCGTTTGTGGTTGACTTGTTGTCCCGCGATGCTCGTTAGGACAGATCCTGAACTCGTGCACCTCTGAGGAGCTTTGCACGTGAGCTGGAAATCAAACAGAGGAGCGCCCGTCGTCCAGGAATTAGACCTGATCGCATTGTGCGCTGCCTGGCCGTGTTTTCTGGAACACTTAATCTTTCTGTCACTCTCATCAGCAGCTCACTTTGTTGATGAGGGTTTTGTTCCCGGCTGCGGTTTCCTCGTTTCAGCCTCTGCTCTTTTATTTTGCTCCAGCTGAGTTACAGGATCTCTGAGATCTGACGAACAAATAAGAGAAACTCAGGAGCAGTTTTTATTAAGTTACAGGAACATAAACACCGACTGAGAACCTCTTTGTTATAGTTTAATTAAAACTGTGTAACTGTTGTTATATTAAACAACCAGAACAAGGATTTATGGGTAAAAGAGTCTCACTCTCACAACTTCTTCTCACAAACTTTGTGCTGAGAACAAACAACAAAAACACGCTACAGGAAATGACCCCTGAACACAAGGTTTTATGTCTGTGAGGAGAACAGACTGGTTTTGGATGAAAGTCTGGAATGTGTGGCAGGAAGACAGTTTAACGAGTCTCCATTAAATTGATTAATTGATTGATTGAAAGAGTTTTATTTCATCTTGGGTAGATGACAAGCTGTATTGATGTCGATGAAACACCTAAATCATTAAACGTTATTTATAGAAATGTGGAGAGATCACTCTTCACTGTGTACGAATGTTTTAATTTTCTGCTCAGATATTAAATCAAATTAGCTACAACCATTATAATCACCATCTACGATTGATTACGTTATTTAATGTTTTTTGGCCACTAACGACGCTAACATTCCAAGACCAGAATTCCCAGAATTCATTATTTCAGTAAACACGACGAGAGCGAAGAAAAAACACTGAGTAATCACGTCACAGTATGATTAACAATCTGGGGATGATGGAGGGAGAGAGAGAGAGAGAGAGAGAGAGAGAGAGAGAGAGAGAGAGAGAGAGAGAGAGAGAGGGGCTCTTGTCCTCAGATTACATAACACTGACAGCTGGAGAGAGAGAGAGAGAGAGAGAGAGAGAGAAGGATGAAAACGAAAGAAAGACGAGGGGACGAGAGGAGGGAGGAACCTTTTAAAGACAAGTGTGGAAGAAGGGAAAAGAAAAAAACTGAGGAAGAAAGCTATTCAAAGACACGAGGAAAGAGAACAATGGATGAGAATAGAAAAGACGAGAGGAGAGAAAGAAAGAAAGAAAATCATAGCCGGAGAAGTTCAAAACTGAAATAGTATAACAAGTATAATCAGGATGATGATGATGATGATGATGATGATGATGATTGGAGGCTCTCAATAACACACGTCAACATGTGAGCCTTTCATCTTTCACCCTCCTCCTTTCATCTTCCTCCACCGAGAAAGTGACAAATCCTGGATCCACCCCACTTGAATCCATCCTTCCACCCAGCGTCCTGGAAAAGTTCTCAGCGGTTCTTGTGAGAATCGCTCACCAGCAAACACAGGAGTGAGAACAGAACCTTCCTGACAGATGCGATAATAAACTCGAGTCTCAGGAGAAAACTCTGTGGTGAGATGGTGATTGGTTCTCTTTCCTGTTCTCACTCCGTCGTTCATCCCTCCTTCCTCCGCTCGTCCGCTCACGCTGCCCGACATGAGCTGAGGAAACCTTCTGTCCCTAATGAGTGGCCCCGCTGAGCCTGGGGGGGGGGGGGGGACCCGCCTACAGTAAAAACTCATTTGCGTAATTGGAGAGAGGTTTTGGACAGCTTTCTCCAAAAAGGCCAAAAAAGAAAATGGGTCCTTGTTCGCAGCGCGGCGGCCACGCAACAAACACACTTTCACTTTCCTCCAAAAAAGAACCTTTGTCCTGAATGAGCAGCTTGATAAGATTACAGATTGATAACATCTGTGTGTGTGTGTGTGTGTGTGTGTGTGTGTGTGTGTGTTCGCCACCACCTCTTCGTGCCGGTGGTCGAGAAATACTTGGGTGCAAATTTGGCGGCTGCCCCAGTGATGATTCGGAGACAAATCATTTTACATGAAGTATTCTTCACCATGGTAACACACAGACACACACACACACACACACAAACACAAACACACCTTCCAGTCAGAGTTGTCAATCAACCGTGACGCTGGGAAGGTGCTACCGCTCCTGTGTGTGTGTGTGTGTGTGTGTGTGTGTGTGTGTAGCTTTGCGTGTGTCAGTGATCAGAAACACTTGGCTCACTCCGTCAGTGTCGTGACAGCATCTTATTAAAGTATTAATGTTTCATCCCTGGCTTAAATTTTCCACCGACTTCTCTGCCAAGTCAAACTGAATTCAGTCAGCACACGGTAATCAGTGCGAAACATTCCTCTGTGTGTGTGTGTGTGTGTGTGTGTGTGTGTGTGTGTGTGTGTGTGTGTGTGTGTGTATGTGTGTGTCTACTGGCACCGCTCTGCAGGGTGAAGATGTTCTGTCTCTAATTCTCGTCTGTCTTCAAATGAAATCTATTCATTTCTTGGTATTGATGTATGAGAATATTTTCTGATTTCAGGTTTGCTGTTATTTCTTATCACGTTAAACTGACTGGTTGTTTTCATAGAAAGAAAAAAAATAAGAAATTCCAAGCGAGACGAGATTTGAGGCTCTGGAATCGTCCGCTGGCGACGATGGATGAGTTATAAAGAAAAACAAAAATAATCAGAAGAAATGTTCCTCCAGTGTTGTTCAGATTTTTTTTCTTCCTTAAATGCTTCTTGTCTCTAAAACCCGTCCGGCTACAAGATCAGTTAATCATAATAAATCATAAACATTTATCAGAACATGAATATTTCTTTCATCTCCGTAAGTTATTTCATCTTCTCATATTTTGTTGCTTTAGAGAAAAAAAAATTAAAAAACGTTTCTCTGCTCCTCCGGCGCCACTGATCGCACGTAACGCAATGATGTCATCACAGAGGATGAATGTTCTTAATATTTCTACTTTTATTTTTACATCAATTTAAACAAGAATCTCCTGCAGCCAATCAGAGGGTCGTCTGTTTTCAGAGGCAGGTGTGTGTGTGTGTGTGTGTGTGTGTGTGTGTGAGTGAGAGAGTGTGTGTGTGTCTCTGCCCACCTCTCGTCACAGTGGGTGAACTTCATGTCCATGCTGTGTCGGCTCAGGAAGGTCCTGCTGTCCAGCGGCGTGTCGATGTTGGACGGGTGCGGGATGGGTTCGCACATCAGGACGGCGCAGGTGAGCGGAGGCTCCTTGAAGCCGCAAAGCACTCTGGGAGGGCAGCTGTTGTACATCCTCAGGTGTCCGGTGCAGTGCAGAACCTGGAGCGGAAAGAAAACAGAGAAAACTCAGGATGAAGGAGACTTGAGAGTTTTTGGGCCTTTGCGGCCAAATGTTTTGTTCTTTTCCACAAGTTTGCACGACCACGTTACTTTTGATCTGCACGCTTCCTCTGCGTCATCGTTAACAGGACACGAAGCAGGAAACAAAAAAAGGACGTCTGTTTTTCAGACTTTTATCTGATCTTTGCCTTTTGTTGTAAAATTCATGGCTCATTTCCTCTTCAAGCTTCGAAATATTATATCAGCGGATCTCAGGTGGTCAAATTATTCTTTGTTCACAGTTTGTTTGTTTAGAAACTTGAAACATTTGAACAAAAAAAAACGACCGAAAATAACAGAAACCCTCTTTGACAAACATTTATTCAACGTCTACTTTGGGTCCATGTCCCATCTGCTAACATGGAGGAGGTGGGGTTTAAGAGCTAAACTTGGAGCCAGCCACCGGGGGGCGATCAATAATTTGGTTCCGTTGTGTCACTTTACCATTTAACCACTCTCTCACCTTCCAGCTGGCCGACTTCAGGTTGACCGTGCGCCCCCTGTTGGTCACCGTGCATTTCATCCTCATGAAGAAGTCTCGCTCCGTGTTCAGCTCTCGGCCTTTTTTACCGAAGCCGCTGCCTGAAAAACACACAGGCGTGAAATTTAAACTCGTGGATTTGATAAAATCAAAATGAGTAATTATTGTTTTTAACCCTCAATGAAAGTGAAACTACCAAAAAACAAACTTTTAACAAGAGGAATGATGCAAAGAGCAGTTAATAGAATTATAATTCAATTTATTTGTTATTGTTTGTGGTGATAGATTCAGAAAGTTATGATGAGTAGACCTGTGACTGGCAGCAGATTCCAACCGCAGTGTAACTTTAAATTCATCTTTTCCAGTTTGATCAAATGACTGAAGTAAAGATCACTCACATGATTCTCTGCTTCGAGCTTCTGATTTTACAGTTTTCATTATTTTAGTTTCGAAAAAGAAAGAAAAAAACAAAAAAAATAAAAGTTTTCATCTCATCATCTGCCTCTCTCCCCGAGAGACTGGGAAACGGTCAAGGTTAAAGTTGCTGAAGCCTCACACACAGACACACACACACACAGACACACACACAGGACGTGAAATTGGGCCAAGCTGTTACATGACAATGTCAGAGATCAGTCCTTGAGCTGCAGCCGCAGAGCGAAGTGGTGAAGTGTCTTCTGTCAAATCTCCAAACTCACAAGTGTCTTAATCTTTGTGTAGTTACACAAGCATGCAACACAAAACTTCACTCTGCTAGTCCGTACACAAGTGTGTGTGTGTGTGTGTGTGTGTGAGTGTGTGTATTAAAGGTGAACTGTGTAAAACACTCCACTGCTGATAAGAGTTATAAACCAAAGCTGGGTGATAATGTGTGTGTGTGTGTGTGTGTGTGTGTGTGTGTGTGTGTGTGTGTGTGTGTGTGTGTGTGTGTGTGTGTGTGTGTGTTAAATCCAGCATTACACTTCCTGTCTCTTCAACCGTCCCGTTTATGCTCAGCGTTTGATTCATGCACGGAAACGGACGGAGCTTCTGCGAGGTTTAAGTGAGGCTTCAGTCTGCGGGACATCAACGTCGAGGTGACGTCTTTGCGTTGTTGTCATGCAAACTAAGGTCAAGTGCACATCAGTGTGTTTCTATTGATACACAACTCGATGTTAATCCTGTAACTACCCCTGCACTGACTTGTGTTAGCGTCACATCAGTCGCTGTAACACACATCACACATGTTCACTATCACCACCAGAGAAGTCCCAGTTCTCTCTAAATATCTTTCCCTCGTCTTCTTGTCCACATGCTCTCAGCTCTTATCGTCACACACACACACGCACACGCACACACACACACACAAACACACACACACGCACACACACACACACACAAACACACACACACACACGCTGCTGTATCTCTCTTTAGGTTTCCCTCTGTATGACCTTTGACCCTCTGTTCTCGTATTTTGGACATGTGATATAATATGTTACATATACACTCTACATGTGGACCTGAAGAGCTGAATGGTGTGTGTGTGTGTGTGTGTGTGTGTGTGTGTGTGTGTGTGTGTGTGAGCTGACCAGCTGTCTTCAGACTGAGGTTTTCTCTGATCTCCTCGTGGTCACACGGGTGTGTGAAGTCAAAGATGCTCTGACCAGTGAGCTCCACCTGAAAGATGAAACATTTCATATAAAAAAAAAAAACGTACAGAACACAGTTTCTTATCACGGTTCAGCTCTGGATGTTTCCTGCAGAACTCTACATTTGTACTTGAGGTTATCCAGTCGTCTCCCAGCTGCCCCACACTGGAGCTATTTGCTTTTCACCCCCTCATTTAGCCCAGAGAGCTTAATGAACTCAGTCCTGCTCAGACCTTCTGCAGCTATTCAGACAGAACCAAAGGCTTTAGCAGGAATAAGCGGCTCTTTGTGCCCCGAGCTCCTTCGCTCACAGAGGAAAGTCTTTATCTCGCTGGCGTCCGTCACGCCGGGTAACGCGGGCAATAATAATAATCTGGGATATCAGAGACTCCTCCCACTGCTGAGGTGGTCACCGCAAAACCAAACCGTGTGGTTTTCCAGAGGATAAAACTGCTGAGTGTGTTCAGTCTGTGACTGAGCAGCTGCTGCAGGTATGAGAGGAATTTCACACGCACACGCACACACATGCACACCAGTCTGCTCTGTTCGGCTGATAACATGTCGATGACGTGTCGATGAAGTTTTCTTCTGGTTTGTTTTTTGTGTGTCAGGTAAATCACTTTGAATTGTACGATGATGTGGGAGCTAATCGGCCTGCAGCTTGTTGAAAATTGTTTATTTTACATAATTATTTGTTTTGCATTGCAGATTATAAAAGATTATTATTTCTATAAAAGAAATAAAACTTGTTGTGTCGTCCCTGACTGACTGCAAACTTGTGATGTGTGTGCCTGTGTGTTGTGCTGCTGACACTGATTCCACAGTGTAATATTTATTTATTAATAATATTTGTGTATTTATATATTTTAATTTACCAACTCGTGACTTCCCGACCTTTAATGGAAAGTATTTGCTGCAGTTTAAATATATCTCCCGTCTGCACGTGACCGACTCTTCCTCGTGTGTGTTGTGTTGTGCAGTTGTGCGTCTGCAGTTGTGTACCTGCGAGAGCCCCATGAATTTGTTGATGTTCTCGGACAGAAATATCATGTCGCCGTCTGACGTTACCACGGTGACGAAGCCCTCCAGAGACTTCAGGTACTGACTGTCCATCTGTCCGTCGGCATCGCCGTCCCCGCTCCTGCTGCTGCAGCCTGGAGGGGGAAGAGAAGACGGCAGGGTCACACTCACATGTCTCATTCAATGATTATGAATTCATATCATGTTATATGTGTGTGTGCTTGTGTGTGTGTGTGTGTGTGTGTGTGTGTGTGTGTTGTTTTCTCTCTTGAAGCTTCGGCTCTGAGCCAAAACAAACGAGTGCAGCTTCTTCCTGCCGCTCCTGATCCACAACCCTGACCAATTACACCCAGACCACACAATCATTCGTAATAGCTCCAACTGTAAGAAACATAACTTCAGCAATTATGTTCAAATATGTACAGTTCAGTCTCCAAACATTTACACACACAGACTCCAGTTTGTTCAGGGTGTCTCAATAAAAACAACACGCAGCTCCGGACGGAATGTGTGTGTGTGTGTGTGTGTGCGGTGGCTTCACGCCGAACAAAACCCAGTAGTCGATGGGGGTGGAGGGTGGGAAGCTTGTAATTCCTCTGGTGTGCTTCCCTGAGATAAGAGGGGCCAGTTCTCAAGGCTCCCGATGAGGCCGGGGGCTGGAGTTTGGAGCCGGGCCCAGACAGCATTAACCTCCGGTGGAGCCCGGAGCGTTCTCATGGGCCCCAGGGAGCTGCGGAGACTCTAGGGGCCCAGTCCAAAAGCCAGCGGCACCTTTGGCCTAAATACTGAGCTGTGATTACTGGTCATTTGGACCCAGTTGCACTTTTCTTCCCTCTCTCTTGTTCTCTGGTTGCGTAACCGCCCTGGTTCAAAAAATAATGGGGTTGAAGAAACGAGTGTTTGATAGAGACAGCTGCTGTTCTGATGAGTGTAACACTGAGAGAGACGACGACAGGATCGTACGAGACTCTCTCCATGATGTCCTGTGGGATTTCTTACTTTTGCATTTGTAGCTTCGCCGCCTGCTCTCATAACTGTTTCGGAAGGAAAACTCGAGACAGCAGAAGACTCGGTGTGAAACGTCTGAACGTCATCTACCCTCTGATCTGAGCTGCAGAGACTCAGGCTCCACTTTTAGGTTTTTGTCCCAAGGAGAAGAAAATAAAGACACGGTGATGTCATGAAACAACCTGCTAAACGTTTACTAATGTGCTGAAGCAAAATACACAAACAATGAGAATTAAATTACTTAATGTTCTAACCACAAAACCTGCGTAAAGCAGAATGAAACCTTAAAGTAACCGAGGTAAATATTCTTCTTTTCGTCTGAGACGTTGTTACGTTCGACCTTATAAACTGAAAAATATCTGTGATTGTGGATTTAGGAGCAACGATTTTGAGAAAAATCTAAATAACTTTGGGACAACGATTATAAACCATGATGCTACGCAAGGCAAAATGCATCCCAGGCTAGCTTGTGTGGCTAACTCCTTATCTCGCCATGT
Source organism: Paralichthys olivaceus (assembly GCF_024713975.1). NCBI lineage: Eukaryota > Metazoa > Chordata > Actinopteri > Pleuronectiformes > Paralichthyidae > Paralichthys > Paralichthys olivaceus. Next base: position 22,554,634 of record NC_091106.1, read on the forward strand.
AAAACACAATGTAGAGGTTGATTTCTTGGTTCAACCCTCCGCAACATTTCAACAGTAGATTCCGAGGGGATCCTGCTTCCAGACGGACGAACGGGCAGCAGAGGAAACATTACCTCCTTTTCAGAGGTAAATATTGTCATTGTCACTTGGATGCCACTTTGTGCTCAAACACTCAACACGGATGCAGGAAATTTGCATGAAGGCAACACAAACAAACACGAAGGAGAGCAAATATGGAACAGAACTCGGGACCAGCTGAGACAACACGAGACGCTCGTAGACCAAAAGACGAACTTTACTTCTGTGACACAGAACTGAAAAGTCCGAAGAATCTACGGATGAGGAGACACGGACGTTTACGAGACGACAAACGCTGGAGAATCACGAAGATATCGTAGACAGACTGTAAACAAAGATGGACGATGCATCTTCTCCCATGAAACTAAAATAAAACTTATACAAAGAATCTACGACAAACATCTGTGTAACGTCTACTTTTCTCTAGTGTGGTTCATTTCCCAGACGCAAGGAGGAGGTGGGGTTAATGACCTATATCGCAGCCAGCCACCAGGGGGCGAGAGAGACGTTCTGGCCTCACTTTTGGGAGCCGTCATGTCGTCCATCTTTAGTCACAGTCTTGTTGTGGAAAGTGAATATCTGGACCCTCAAAGGTCAAACTGCGTGGACAGCAGCCAATAACAAGCTGAGCTGAATGAATCAGAGAGAGACACGGTCCAATCACATCCTGACGACCTCGTAATCGGACCAGAATCAGTGTTCTTAGGGTCGCAGCGAAGCTTGTGTTGCATAACAGACGTGTTCCCTACAGCAGCGTGCACACGTACATGTGTGGCGCCAAGGCAGCCATGTGTTATGGCTACAGGGGGTAAAGCCAGCAGCAGCCCAACGATGGGCAGAGCTCTTCCTCCACAATCTCTCCCTCCATCGCGGAGCAATCAGACGGAGCTGATAACGTCCTATCTGCCGCTGCATCTCCCTCCTCTCCCTCCTCACCCACTGCTTTCCTACCCTCATTACCTCCTCCTCCTAATGCCTCCTCTCTTTCTCATCTGTTTTCCTCCTTTGCTTCTTTATCTTTGTGCTCGTCTGATAAAACTCCTCGAACCTTCAGGAACCTCTGAACTTTCTAACCCTGGACTCAAAGGGCCAGTTCACCCAAATTATAAAAACTGGACACAGGGGCATCATTTCTGAGCAGCTTTTTTCATTTGTCGACGGATTTTTGCAACACAAAGTGTTTTAATTCACCGGGTCGCAACCTCCGATTGAAAAGCAGATATCTCAGAATCTCGTAACATGAAACTGAAAGTAGCTGCAGGAATAGATACGACAGGAGCAAAGAAAGAAAACACACGAGGAAAATCTGCTGCTACATTAAAGCTCACGGCACATTTAGAGAAATTACAGCTAAATATATTTATTTTTTTTATCAGGGAAAGTTAATTCTGTACATCGGGCAGAGATTTTTAAATCTTTTGAATTTGTAATTTCTATGAAACTATTTTAGCTTCAACTTGTTTTCTAATTATTTGACATCCACTAATTTCTTATTCTGAAAAGAGTGTGAAGCCTGATCGAACATTCGAATCCTTTAATTCTTTAAATCTATTGAGCTGAAGTGTTTCGCTTGAACTTGCCTCCCAAGGTTAATCATTTTATCTTCACTACTTTAAACCGTGAGCTGCTCACTCTCCAGAAATAAAGGCGTAATTAAGAGTGACTGATGACTCCACAAATCACACGAAACAGGAAGTAGCAGTCACCGCAGTTTAACAAAGCACCGGGTGTTTGCATCATTATTTATTTTTTTAATCACTGGCAGCAGACACAGTGAGCAGGAAATCAAACGTTACATAAGAGGAGGATAACGTCCGATTTACAGATTCAATTAATAAAAGTTTCTTCCTGTTCGTCGTTCAGCAGTTAGATATCGTTTGAATCTGATTTTAAAATTATATCGTCATCAGGTTTAATTTCATGTTCACATCCAAAAAGATTTCTGGACTGGACTTGGCTGCTCAGGTTCTGAAGGTCGTGTCTCTCCTTCGTAAACCGGATGCACTTGTTTAACAAACGTGTTAAAAGTTAAGTTTTGTTCTTTTCTCGAGCTGCGTCATTGTCGACGGACTTTGCTGCGGTCGTTTCATTTCTCTCTCTTCTTCTCGGATCTCACTTGGAGATGCAGACGCTGGAATTCCAGAACAATAGGTCTGTTTCTTTGTCGAGTTTCCTCCGCTGCTAATTTTAAATAAGACGACAGGAAGGAGGAGAAAAAAAAAAGGTCCAACAAATACCTTCCTACTGGAAACACACACACACACACACACACACACACACACACACACACGAGGTGGTCAGAGAACTCGTTAGAGGCAACCTGCCGCCATTTTTCTTCTTGTGTAACACATGCATCACATTGCAGCCTGCTTGTGTGTGTGTGTGTGTGTGTGTGTGTGTGTGTGTGTGTGTGTGTGTGTGTGTGTGTGTGTGTGTGTGTACCTGTGGCGAGCAGCTTGCGTGTGCGCAGGAAGCTGATAGCCAGCCTCATGATGGAGGCCTTGTCCAGGTGAGAGCTGACGTTGTGGGGGAGCGGCAGCTGGTGAGCCAGCTCGTAGAAAACCTCCGTCTCTTTGCTGCGTCGACATCGAGCTGCGTCACGAGACTTCTCCTTGCGACGCTCCGAGCTGCTCCTGCAACAAACACGGGGACACCTTGAGTTTGTGACACCGAACGACACACTGTTGTGATCGAGACTCAAATAAGAGAGTTCTTAGTAATTATTATTATTGTTAACACACACACACGTTGTTCATGTCGTACAAACTGCCGCTGGCAAACTTCAGCACAACAACTAGAACTCCTCATGTGATACAAGGACTGAGGGCGTCCACAGTTTGTCACAGCGAGTTTCACCAAAGTTCACTCGAGTTAAAATGAACTTTTCACTGTTGATACCAGGAAATATTCTGTTCTTCATAAATAGGTTTTGTTTTCACCCAAGTTTGTTTGTCTGCAGGACACAACACGAAGGAACTGCTCTTCGGGGCAGATGCAGACAAAACACAGGAACTTTTTTAATCACTTTCGTAAACATTGTGAGATCAGATGTTATTTTCACCAGTAAATAATTCAGGAATCTTGATGAGACATTTATGAGCGTGTGTGATTTGACATGTAGCTCTGACAACTGATTCTCCGGTTCAGGTTCTGGAACAGGTGAACGGATCTTTATTTGCTGCAGGTCACTTTTACAGTTTCAAAAAGAAAATATATGTGTTTATAGCAGAAACTGCATCAAATCAAACTGAATGCTCAGTTTTTCCATTTCTTAATTTTTACCAGAATGTCTCACCTTTTAATTGTTTGCATTCTCTGAGAATTTACTTCTCTTCTATTTAATTCTCTCTGTGCGTCACAAGTCATCCACACAAACACCTGCACAAGTTTACATGCAAGGCTGAAACTCTGTGTTTACGATGAAACAGATTTTCACACTGTTTTTATTCTGTGTTACAGCTGATGGCAAAACTTCACACCGACGTCACACACACGAGAAAACAGTGACTCACAAACAGAAAAACTGAAATCAGCTGCTTTTGTTAGAATAAACATCGAAACCTGACAAAGGCCTCGAACTCGGAGCCAAAGTTATAAAAGCATCGGTGTTAAATTCTTCTTCTTCGACCTTTTTTCAGTAAAACCAGGTGTGAGTGTGATCAGGTCACAATCAAGTCTGGATACGAGAAGTCGTTTCATGTTCGAGGTGAAAGAAACACACGACTATTTTGTTCGATTATAAAATAATGAAAAGAGAAAGATCATAAGTCCAGAAACTAAATTTATCAATTTGATCAAATAATAATAATAATAATAAGGAAATAAGTTCCTGAGGGTGTTTTTACTTTAAACCATTTATTTAATCAGAATACACAGTGCAACCACAATGTAAAGATATAATATGATGTAATAAATCATGTTAATTTGTTTGTTTACTGCCTGAATCACTTTCCTCTGTTTCCTTTGCTCCAACACTTTTTATTTAACAGCAGAACTAATGAGAAAAAGCTATTATCAGAATAAAAAAGATATTTAAAGAGTCGCTGACGGCACACAGTGCACATTGTGTTTGTTTGTCCTGTTCCTTTCAATTTGGATTGAACAAAAAAAAAAATGAGCCAAATTCAATGTGAACTTTGTGCCGAGCGGAGGACGAACAGGAGGCTACGTGTTTGGAGCTGAGCTGTGACGAACGGAGGCAGACACACGTGAACTACACAGGTTTTCATTTGTCTTCCACAGGAGACATTAAAGTGGACGAGGGGCCTGCAGGCGATTATTTTCATTTCCTGCAGGTTGATTGAAGCGGATACACAATATTCACTTCAACAATCAATCTGAGGTCGTTCATAAGATTCTGAGTTCACTCTGTATAAAAAAAAAAAAAACTGCATGAGAGCTGCACAAAGTCCAGATCCAGGACTTAACTCCAGGAATATCTGTTTCTGTCTCCATGAGCCAGAATGAAACGAACCCGATTCTGATGTGGAAGCTCAAACTCACAGAAAGTCTCTGCAGCAACAAACCATACAAGGACATCACACATGGAGTTTGGCTTCATCTGGATTCTGTCTCACACTTTAACACTTTCGGCAAAACTAAGATCCGACACAAAACACTGCAGGAGTCCGAGGGGAAAGACATGAATCAGTTATCTCCTCCAAGGCCCAATAATAATAATAATAGAGTCTTATATTCGATCCAGCTGCACCAAACGTCAGACATTAATATCTATATGTAAACTGAGTGTAGTGGAAATCAACGCTGTCGTTTTCATGTTATCCTGCCGACAAACTAACAAACTAACGTGGTTGATGTTTTAGGAACTTGCTGCAGAGCTGCAGCAACATGACGTCATTTCTCCTGTGAGTCATTCAGGTTTGCAGAGATGGAGACAAATAAAAAAAAAAAACGTTGCAGCAGAACTTCATTATTTCAAATGACACAGAAACAAGCTGGTAAATAAATATTAAAAGGTGGAGCAACGACACAGAGAAAGCTGTTTTGATCTGATGGTTTTATCATGTGCTAAACTCTCAATACTTTATTTGCAGAGTGGTTTTTAAATGTGTCAGTGGCACTGGTGGGGAAAACTTTGTATCTGCAAAGAAGAATTTCACAGGAAAAAGTTTCTGATTTTAAAAGATTCAGAAGAAAAGATGCAAAAAAAAAAAAACAACACACAAAACACCAGATATGTGATCAAACCCAGGACAGAGACATTTATACACTCAGCACATTTTATCTCCGAGGACCTCACGTAGCAAGAAGGTGATTTTTCTGCTGTCGGGAAATGAAATCACAGACGTGTCGACAGATAACAGCGAAGCCTCACAGAGACTCCGTCAGTCCGCACAACGAACCCACGGCTGAACTTCACACGTTGTGTTTTTAAACACCAGAGAAACGTTATCGGTTCTGAAGTTAAAAGTCGGATCTGTGACAAAGATAAGCTCAGAAACCGCAGCAGCGCGTCTGCTCCGGTGAACTGTCCGTGCCCTCTGCGCGTGGTGATGCAGTTCATCATCGAGAGGATCGCGTCTGACTCAAACCACGCACCAGAAACACAGAACACAACAACAACAGAGAGAGAAAATGGAAGTGAAGCTGCCGGGAAACATGCAGCTCTGCGGCTCAGACAAGCAAACCGCAAACCTGATGAGTCACCGATCTGCAGCCGTCGACAGAAGAGCTGAAACCCGGGCCTGCACCCGACACGTGTGTTACGTCTGTGGTGACGTTCTGTTGTACTTGTTGTTGTTGTTGTGTGTGTAAGTGCGAGGATGTGTGGTCGGTGAGCGGGAGACCATCCATCAGCCGCCGTCAAAACACTGCTCATCACTGAGTCACTGTTTCTGTACGATGAGGGATGAACGTCGTTCCGGCACCGTCTCCTCGCGCGCCGATAAAAAAAAAACTTGTTTACGGGAAGTTGTGATGAGAGAAAACAACAGAAACCGAGAAGCGACAGGTGAAAAGCTTCAGTGTGGACGTTTCAGTTTTCCGATCTCGACCTCAGAGAAAACAAACGCACAGCAGAGAGACGACGGTGAGACAATTAAGAGTCGGAGCCACAGAAGCACCATTATCTTATCTCATCCAGAGGACGTCTCATCAGCGGGTCTCCCAGATTCAGACTCATTAACCAAAAACCCTCATTACTGATGAGCTCACTACTCCATCCCCGAGGTGTGTGTGTGTGTGTGTGTGTGTGTGTGTGTGTGTGTGTGTGCAGTGCCAGTCTTTGATTGTCTGGGGCCATTGTTGCCTCAGGTCCCCGCAGACTGTTTCAGGATACGAAACAATGGGAGTCACGGCGCTTCACCAGGGCACCGGGCCCTGCGATGCACTCGTTGAACCCTCCGTCTCATTCACACGCACGAACTCAGGTTTTCAACTCGTGAATCTACTTTTTTTTTTTATTTCTGGGACATTCGTCCACACACTCGACAGCTGCTGGCAGCGGGAGAGAGACTTCAGATCTGGAAGTCATGGCCTCAGAGTAACGACGGAGAGCTTTACTGTGAAATCCTGCCTTCGACTCTGTTCTCTGTTCGGAGTGTGACGGTTTTAAGTTATTACTTTATTTTCCTCTGTGACTTTATCAAACTAGGAGCCATTCAAAAGTGAAAGTGTTTGTTTTGGTGCGTGTTCTGCGGGATGACCCGGTGCCACACGGCTCGGCAGACCTGTGACGCAGTAAGTTCCAGATCGATTCATTGATATGATCAAAATAAAAAAACCGACTGTTTGAGCAGAACCTGTCGAAATCCACAGATTTTATAAAGATCCGACAACAATGAGTCATGTTATAAAAGAAAAACATTAATTTTTTGATGGATTTTTGATATTTTCTGCATCTGCAAGTTAATTTAATCAGTTTAAATGTCAGAGTGAGGGATTGGAGAGAGAGAGAGAGAGAGAGAGACAGACAAAACATACCTGACATTCTGAAACCTCTGTGGCAGAAGTCACACAGTCACTCCACACCACACACACACACACACAGACACACACACACACACACACACACACACACAGCATATGGAGCAGTGGTGACAGACGTGTGAAGTCAACAGTTTAACGTTGTAGTGAGAACTGAATGTTTCCGTGTTGAAAAAATAAAAACCGATCGATCACCATCGACACGCAACTCTACATCTGAACATGTGAGGATAAACAAGTCAACACACACACACACACTCTGTTTCAGTCTCCAGGGGGCGATAGAGAGGGCTTTGGATTCACGCCTCATGTCATCCATCTTTATTTTACGATCTTCGTTCTTTCCCAGCAGACTTTTAATTTGAAATGTCTACATGGGGTTGTATTAACCATTCATCAAAAAATAAAAGCCAGTGTGAATGAATCAACAATAAAATAATTATTGAAGCAAGCAGCCGAATGATGTCGTCTCTTCTGATCTATGTTTTCTTTATCTTAACATCGTCTAATTTTAAAAGCTTTATTTCTAAAGAAAGTATTTAAAGGACAAAGGGACATCAACCCGACGCCCTCGCCGCCTCCTCATTCTTTGGCTCTCCACGGCCCCTCCCAGCATTTTCCAATCACTTCTCCTTCTCTCTCTGTGATTAACTCGTCAGTCGGCGGCTGCACGAGGAGCCGGAGGGGAAACGGGACGACGGACGCTCTGAATCCGAACAAACAGAAACGACGAGGTGAGGACGGAGCTGCGGCTCTGGGCCTTCTGCTGGTGCCTCTGCTCGCAGTAATGAGACAGTTAACACAGTTTCCCTGCAGCGCCGCACAAAGCTGCATCTGTTCCCGTCTGCACGCAGACCCGAGGAGACCAAGTGTGTGTTGTTCAGGATTATCAGGGGCCGCATCAGCGCTCATGTCGTAATGAGAGAAAATGAGCCTCGTGTGCTTCCATAACTGTGAGGTGGTCCTTTCGAATAAAACCGTTTACTTCTGCGTGTGACTCATTTTTGTTTGTAAGAAAAAAAAAAACCCAAGAGATTATTTTTAAATATGACGCAACTGACTTTGTAATTTTGAGGTCTAACGAGCACATGTGCTAATAAATGAGACTTTAGGCCGACACGTTATTAGTTCTTAAAGTTATTAAAGTGTAAATATAAATGTGATATCAACTGTGCAGACTAAGAGAAGTGGGCACAATTCAAATCACAATATATTCGTATTAACTGTCAAGTTTATAAAATTAGCCTCAGCAGCTCGGTCCCAGGTTTGAACTGTCGCAATAATTAATAATATGAATAATAATTAAACCTACAGATGCAAACGAAGGTGTCAGAACTAGAGTCTGATAACAGACTGCAGAGTCTGAAACCTGTAGAGCTGAATGTTATTTTCTACTTTACTGCGATCGCTGTGATAACAAACCAAGAGGTGCTTATAGAAAACAGATCCTGTAACCAGAGCTGTGTGTGTGTGTAGGTCAGATCTCAGGCACTGTAAATCCACATAAGCTCTCCGTGGATCACTTTGTGTTTCTTTGTCTCTCGGCGTTTCCATCGCTCTCAGCGGGTTCAGATTTGACAGATTTCACTGAAGCGTCTGACCGCACCTTCACCTGAAAGAAAACCCGTATATCTGGTGTCTCCGAGAGGACGGGCACACGTTCAGCCCACGGAAGCACAAAAACAACGATTTCACAACTCTCCTGTTTATATTTTTCATGCCTTTTTGCTGAATAATGGGAAAGTTCAAGTGGAATTAAAGGATCGAGTCACATCTTAGAAACCAGAGTCAGACGCCCACGTGATCAACGAGACGGTTTTTTGTTTGTTTCTGAACGAGCCAGTGAAAGAATCAATTAATTAATTGAGTGAAATCAAACGTCATCCTGAATAAAATCTTTCTCTGAGGGTTAAATCACAAATATGACGGATATAAAAAGCTGTGTCAGTTTGTTGGACTGCTCCTTTAGTTATTTTCATACTCACGCACACACACACACACACACACGTGCACACACACACACACAGACACACACCTTTCCTTGCTTACAGTGGGTCTTCCTGTAGTTGTGGCGCCTGGTCGAACACAAACACTGAGCAACAATACAGCACTGGCTAATCTGTGATCCTGAGGAACATAGAGTTCTGGAAACACAGCCAAACACACACACACACACACACACACACACATGCACACACATGCACACACACACTCAGCCGAACAAACAGCTATCCCAGACAGGGGCCCCCGACTTCAGCTCAATCAGGGGAAGAATGATGTGGGAGATTGCTGATGATTCTGATAGTCCATGAAAGAGAGGCACGCACACACACACACGCACACACACACTGACACACACACACACACACACACACACACACACACACACACACACACACACAGACTGACACACACATTCTGGCACAAACAAACAAATCCGCCCACGCCACGCTGATGGTCGGGATAGACTGGCTGATTGAGGAGAGGCACAGAGGAGAAGGAGAGAGAGAAAGAGAGAGAGACCACAGGTGGTGTTAGCTGGGAACCTCCATCAGAAAATCAAACGCGCTGCATGGTGGGAAATGTAACCACATACTGAATATATATATATATATATATTGAAGTCGTGGTTTTGGACTGGGACAATATTTCAGGACGTGAATTTGAGTCTTTCCACACAAAGCACCGGTTGTCTAATTCTGTAGTTCATCCTATTTATTAATGTCATGGTTACCAGACTAGTAAACAAGCAGAAGACGCTCACTGTCCTCTGACATCATCTCCGTCCAGTGCCACAAGAATCTGTTGCCACGACCGAAACATTTCCAAGGGCTCTTACTTTGAAATCTTACATCAGATTGTCCTGATATTGTCCTGTGAGACTCTGAGGCGGTGAACAGGTAGGTTCTGTTATTCTGTTGCTTGAAATGAAGTATTTCTTCATAATAAACTTTATTCACACAGTGATAACGAGAAACAACAATGACAGACGCCCGGTTTTCTGTTTTCGGCCGAACACCGACTCCGCTCTGGTGTTGGAGGAGGAAGTTGGAGCTGTGGTACGAGAGAGAGGAGGAGAAAACTTGCCTTTCATCAGTTTTCATGTCCTGAAATAAAAACTGAGAAGAGGAATGACTGAGTGTAATCTGTAGGAAAGGATTAGTGAGACTTGCAGGGAAAGGAATGTGAGTCTCACTTCCTCAGCTTCTCATTTGGGAGTTTACAGGTTTACAGATTTTCTACGTGTTTAAGATGAAGATGTTTTTAAAGACTCGACTCAAGGTAGAAAACCGTCCCTCGGATGCAGGCCCGCTCTCGTCTGTCTGTTCGGAGACAGAAATGGTTTAAAATGGATTTAAAATGAATCATCAGGGAGAAAACTCTTCACACACAGGTTCTGCAAACAAAGAATTAAACATCACCGAGAATGATACGGGTTAAAACTGAAGCAGAGCAGAAATACTCAAATCAGTGCGACCTGAAGAAACCCCTGCCGCCGTGAGTGGCCTGTTAAAACATCCGGAAGGTTTTTAACGTCCCGGCCGTGCTGCTGCCGCGGATTACAAACGAACACCGCTGATGCACAGCTGGTTCTGCTGGTGTGTGTCTGCACCGACGTGTCCAGCCTCCGGTGTACAGGTAAGGTTTTGCTGTTATTCCCTTTTTTAATGCAGTAGGAAAAGATGGACCGCCCACTTTATTACAGCCCCATCAAATATCAAGTATTCCTGCTAGTGACTGCTGAGGCAGGTGGAGGTGGCCGTGTTCAGTCGGACCAACAGTAAAACAACATGGAAACGCTGTGACTCAAGGTTCAAGGTTGATTCGCTGCCAGAGTTCACGTCCAACAAACACACAACACCGACTGTGACGACAAACTAAAAACCAACTGGGAGTTGTGATCAGTTGTCTGTTAACTCTTTCATGAGTCATGGCTGAGACGTGTCAGATCAACACTTGTGAAACTGAAACAAACGCCCTCTCTCCAGCCTCCATGTTGAGGGGTGGGACCTCCCTGATGAGGGTGAGCAGGGGCGGGGGGGGGGTTGTCCTGGAGCGCGGCCAGGTGACACACAGTGGATCGTGGCCATTTCGGTAGCAGAGGAAGTACATGAACTGGAGCTGGCGGACAGGAAATAGGAAATGGCAGGGAGACAGAGTTCTGCCGGAGGGTTGAGAGGGGGAACGTAAAGGTCTGGAGGAACGGGGGAGGCATGGAGCACGAGGGGTGGTGGGGGTGGATGCGGGGGGGTGCAACAACAACAAAGTGAGCGAGCGGAGGCAAACAGAGCGACGGGGGGTCCGGGGTAAATGTGAGAGAATGTGATACGAACAAAAAGGCACAGAAGAAGAAAAAAAAAAAAAAGACGGACAGAAACAAGGTTAAAGAAAAGAGGGCGGCTGAGAATGGACAAAAATAACAGATCACCCCCTCTCCTCCCCCGCTGGGTCCCCCTCACTGGGCAGGGCGTTCTGGGAAACAGGGGGGACCCAGGTTTACCCCGAAAGCAGGATCTAAAGTTTGATTCCTCCACAGAGGAGACGACCTCTGACCTTAACTCTGATAAAGAAGATTTTGAGAAACGTCCATTTCCAAGAATGTTTTGTCGTTAAGGCCTCGTTCAAACGACTCTCGTAGTTGTTGTTGAGAGTCTGAGAGTTTAATTTGCTTCAAGCTTCATGTTTACATGTGATTATATTATGCAAACAGAAAAAATCCAAAAACAACAGTTGTCCTGTCTGAATATTTCTGTTGTTGAGTCATTTTATAAAGAAAAATCTGGTTTGTGTCCATTAACTGTTACTCAAGCAAACTTTGTATTATATTTAAAAAGAGACCGTGGGAAACTTCTCCTATCATTTATTATCTTTAACAAGTTCCTCAGATTTTCTTCTCTTTCATAAAGTAAATGTTGAGGGAGGGTGTTGTTTACAGCAAGTGAGTAAAGAAACATTCAGTAAACAAGTACAAGTACAATATAAAACATAACCAGTAACTTCCTGCAGCAGGAAAATGTATTAATATATAAATTTGTCTTTTTAAAGTGTTAAAAGTTAAACTATAACATTTATCCAATAGCTCAGTTCGGGCAGAAAACAATCGGTCTTTATTTCTGTGGTTTGTTATTTAAACTTTTTGACCTTATCAGAAAATGGGAACAGATTTTTGATGATGTAATGAACATTAGCTTGAGCTTTAAAAACATGAAGTCGCTCTTTTACTTAACGGAGTGAACCAATCCCATTAAAGCACAAGAGTCACACAGCTGGGAAACATACAAACAGATCTCTCTCTCTCTCTCTCTCTCTCTCTCTCCATCTACACCCTTTAGTTTCTTCTTCATCTCTATTGTCTCCGTCTGTTTCTCTGAATAAAGACATTTAAACACAAACAAGTGGAATCTCAAAGCACAATCGTAGATTCTCCATCACGGAGGGTCATTTATTCCAAACTGACGGAGGAGAGTTAAGTGGTTTTTAATGTTGGTTCTGTTTGATTTGAAAGAAGTAACTTTATTCTACTTGAGTTCAGAGAGTTCAGCTCAGGTGCAGGAATCATGATTCTTATCAAACCAGCATCAGAGTTTAGGCTCGTGGGATTTGTTTTTGGAAAACTATCGTGCCGATGACGAAGAAACAAACCCGTTGGGGGGGGGAGGCTCAGCGTTACAAACATTTGATCTAACATTTGATCCTCTAACTAATTCAACGACATGAACTCACTCCAGACGTTTTACAAGGAGGCTGCAGGAATCCGGGACTCAGAGTTTCTGAGCTGCAGATTTCCTGTGCAGAAAACCTAATTTGTTGTTGCTGTTGTTGTGAAGATGCACTTTGTTGAGTTAGTGGAAGAAACAGATCTGAACATAACGTATTCAAGTATATTACCATTATTATTTGTATTGTTTTGTCTTGTGCACCTGAGGTCACGTTTCCCACCTGAGATTATAAACCACTGAACTGTTGCGTATGTTTAATTTATCACTACTTCTCTGGCGTTCTTTGATTCTTGTGAAGCATTGTGGGACTTTGTAGAAGGAGCTTTACTAAATAAACCTCACCCAGTAAACTTTACAAGAAGTCGTCTTTTAAAGTGCAAACACTTGAGAACTGAAGGACACTCTGAGATTAAATGTTCCTAATCACCGCTAATAACTCTTTTCCTCTGTCTACATGAGGAGGCAGTAAATCTGCTCTGAGCTGCGCTGTATTTTCTGGACGTTTCTCTCCCTCCATCTCTCCTCACATTCTTCACAGGGCAGGTTGGGCGACCGCTGTAAGTGGCGTGATGTTTGGGTAGAGCCGGGGAGGCCGGGCCGGCGGGGGTTAGCACACAAAGGCGGCATGAAGGCGCTGAGCCAACCAGGCCCCGGTCCCAGAGCTGTCAGGCCCGTCACGATCCGAGCGAAGCAGCTTCTCCTGCGCTTCGCTCGTCCGTCTTCACATTCCTCATCCGCCTGCATCCCCTCCGTTATCTTTCTGTCTTGTTTAACAACTCTCCGTCCTCCCTCCTGTTCTCTCCCTCTTGTTTTTGGCAGCTCACCCTCCTCCCCTCTGTTATAGGAGCTAGCACAAAACATCCAGACACAAAAGGTGCAGCGACTAATGAGCAGCGAACCAGAGAGTAAGAAGCCAAAGCTTTAAACTCATCTGTCAACACGTAGCAACACACAGGACACATTCAATCAAACGGCTCGTTAGGTAAGAAGTGTGGAAGCAGGTAAATCACAAAGACCACGACTGTAAACTACCATCATTACTCAATCACGGTTCTTTAAGACGTGCACTGAATCCAGACATGTTCCTGACATGCTCTGTATGTGAGGACAAATGTCTGAGTCAGTGTCTCTGGACAGTTTCTGGATCTTTTGTGTGTCCATGTGAGAAACCGGCAAAAGGAAAATGTCTGGAAACGTCCCAGTGAGCGACGTGAAACTGGAAGAACACAAATATCTCAGGATGAAGAAGTCAAAGAGAGACTGATACAGTAAATGTGAGAGAGCCGGTGTCTCCTCTGGTGTGATGACGTTTCAATACGTCAGGCGTGTTCAGTTTGATGTCGGGTTAAATTAAAAAAATATGTGAGAAGGGTCAAATGAGAATTAATGGTTGAATCGTATATTTAAAGGTTTAAAACGAAAGTATTCTTGTTATTTTTCTACGAGCGGATACTGTGACAGAATAAACTGTTACACATCCACCTGCTGTGATAATGGCGAGAGGCCTGAAGACGAGCGGATCAATCTCTCCACAGTGGAGTCGTTTAAACACGTCTGGCAGCCGCTCCGGACTCTGACCTTTGGACATTGTTTCCAGAGGAATCACATGATGAAAGAAGCGAGAGGGCTTCCACTCAAGGCCGCGACTTATTTCTGCCGTGGGTCGGCCAGGATGCAGAAATAAAACGTGGTCCACATGTTGCTGTGTGTGACGGGGAACTCGGGTGTGTTTACTGGGATTAGACGCTTCAACAGTCAATAAATTTCACCTCGACATATTCACTGAAGTCAAGTTTTCACCGGTAAAGTAAAAATGAAGGCGACTGTTCAGAATGTGGAGAGAAAACGAACTTGTGCTGCAGCGAAACAGCTCCACTTCACTTCTGTGACGCTAATTGATGATTGATGGTCGACAGTAATAATAAATCCTCAAACCACTAACGAGAAAGTTTTGATTCATCTTTTCACTTATTTCCACCAAACAATTAACAGATCTCGTTTCTTTTAAAACATTTCTGAGATGCACAGCAATTCCCTCATCTACTGTTGATCACACAAACCAAACCATTGCTTCAGTCACACACTGCGGCTCATATGATTGATTAAAGAGCAACACGTGCTTTTTTTTAATCTCGTGTGTCACGTAACATTTTGCTGAGACAAATATATGTCGACGGGAATCGTGTTCAAAACTAAAAAAAATAAATAAAAGTGAGGCTGTAAATCTCTTCCATCCTGTGATGGCGCCGACAGTAAGTGGACACTTGCATCTAAACATTCCAGTTTGCACATCCTCCCTCGTCAACGTGAGTTATATCGATCAGACGTGGCGTTTTAAATAAACACGGGCAGAACCTCATGAATCACGCAACTTCATCAGCACAGTTATGACTTCCAGGCAGCGACAATGAAACACAAACACCGACGGAGGGAAACACACGACACGACCACAACTTAAACAGACACACAGATCACAGGGACGATTTTCCTCCTGCAGGCCTCCTTCTCCTAAAATGGCCGATAGCTCTCGGGCCTGAAGGAGACGCTCCTGGACTCGTCTCCTAACGTAATTTCCCTCGAACTCGCTTTCATCCCTAATGACGACGAGCACAGTCGACTGCTCTGCTCGGACTCAGCTCTGATGTGATAGAGTCTGTTGGCGAGCAGCGAGTCACAAGGTTCGACTGGATCGAGACATGAAGGCGTCAGAGGAAATCCATCTCTGCTGATTGAAATCAATTCTCTCCTCGTCGTGGTGTGAAAGATTATTTTCCTCTCATCGGAATCAAAAGCCGCAATTGTCTAAAACTAAACGTGTGTCTGTGACTAAAGGAGGTGAAATGAATGACGGCTTTTCCACTGGTGACATGAGAAGATTTAACTTTTGTCAACAAACGTATAACGAATGTTTCAGGTGTTTCAGGTTTTTAACTTCCAAACAAAACATCTGACTTAAACCCTGTCACTCATCATCGCAATATTTTTTAGTCAGCTGTTCTCACCTGAAAACTCAAACCAGCTCACGTACAATGAAAGTAATAAACATTATCTATATTGCACATGATAAGAAATTAAAATCCCCAAACCTCCCTTAAAGCACAAACAGATTTCAATCAGAGAAAATGAATCCGACAATGACGTCGGCACAAACGGAGACAAATCTGAACCGATGAGTAATCGAAGTAGGCCCATGACATCATCACTCCACTGGGTGGAGGTTACACACTGGTCAGGTTTAAAAGATATAAATATATTCAGGTAAGAAAAAAAAGGTCCAGAAACACGTGAACTTTAACAACTAATGTGCAAAATGAATAAATCACGTCCGAAAAGGAAGAAGTGAAGTCGTATCAAGTTGTGTAATTCCAGCTTTCATCAGAAACAGCTGAATCAGCAAATGCACCGTCATGACTCAGCAAGAGCAGACAAATTAAATGTGATGTTTCTCATCTTTGTGGATCATTTCTAAATCATTATCTCTCACCAATGAGTAATCGCTGCATGTAATTTAAGAATAATCTGTATCAACACGTCAAACTAATACAAGCAAGTAGAGAAGTCGGAAGGAAGAAGTTTTTCTTTGTTCGTGCTGCAAATGAAATGACATTTTTAAAAGAGTCAATATTTACTCGGTGTGATGGTGTTCAACAATCAGAGGACAGGGCACCACTGGTTGTGACGTCATTTGAAAAGGGAAACACACACACACACACACACACACTATAACATTCATTAATGTTGCCAATTAGCCTCCAATTAAGCAACATCAGATCTGGGAGAACTCCAAGTGGTGATCAGATGTCTGTGATCTCCGAGCAGAACGAGGAGCAACGAGATACAACACGATGTGTGACACAGTTCTGTCTTCAAACCAGAGGTTTTCTGTTGCGCAGCACTTTGTACTTGTGTTGCAAAGAGCTCTACTTTATAATTATGATTATTTAGTTGACCCGTTGCGTCTTCATGCTCCATCTCGAGCTCTGAGCTCGACCAAACTGACGCCTGTGGAAGATCTGAGCTCAAAAACAGAGGGGACCGGGCCTTATAGCATCGGCTGGGTCTAATCTCTGGAACGGTTTACCTCCTCGTTCTACCGTTTAAAACATTTCTCACTGACACACCTTGATTTCAAATGTAATTGTGCAATAATCTGAATCTCATATATTCATAAGGTTGATTTAGTTTTGTATTTATTCAGTTTTTCTCTATATTTTCTGTCTTTTAAAGCCTGTTCATCCCTCGGCTCACTGTGCTCCTGTGAAACCTGCTTTATAAATAAACTCTGATTGGATTAAACAAGTAATAACTCATTTAAGTGTGTTAATACACACACATATATTATATATTGAATTTATAAGTGAGGAGAGGGTTTTTTTTTTAAGTACATTAGCTCAGTGATGGTTTCTAAAGTCATAAAGTTATATAATATAAGACTTTTCAGGCAAAACCTGCAGCAAACACAAACTTTGACATCCTTTAATTAACTATTTATGATGTTGAATTGCTTTTTCTTTTTCTTCTATTATAGTTTTATATCTTTGGAAGCTTGTTCAACAACTCTGGTCACTGTGGTTGTTTTAAACCTGCTATTTAAATAAACTTTGACAAACATATGTTACAAAGATATGAGTTAAGTGTTGTAACAACTGATCCACACTGTCCATACACACAAATACACTGATTTATCACTGAGGAGAGGGTTTATTTTAAAGTACAGCAGCTCACTGTTGGTTTCCAAAGTCAAAAATTACAGTAATCAAACACTGGAGCTTGTTTATTTGGACTTTTCCCTCCTTTCTGAGCTGATTCTCGTTAAAAGGCTGCTCTCATGCACAGACTCAGTCTTCACTTACCTTCCACGAGCTGATCTGAGCATTAACACACAATAGTTTCTCACGAGGCTTCTGTCATGAAGCTCTCAGGTTAAACTACAACACTGTGTGTTGTAAACAGGGATTCACAGCAGAGAACAGGTCACAAGCTGCAGCAACAAGTTTCAGTCTGATGAGGACGATCAGATGAATCATGTCTGAGCTGCACAATAAAGAATAAAGTCTCACCTCTTCTTCTCTTTATCTCCAGTCATGTTTCCTCCTCTGCACGAATCAATGCTTTAATCCGGGCGATGGTTTTAGTCCAACTTCAGAGTCACAATAATGAAACTCAAGCTGTTGCTGGAGAACCGAGTCTGCAGCGGGTTAGTCCACAGAGTCAGGCCGGCTGAAGAGGCTGCAGGACCGGGCTGCTGCTGCTGCTGCTGCTGCCGCCGCCGCCGGTGCTCTGGAGCTCCTGGAGCCGGTGGTCGAGGGGGTTTCGGGGGCGTACAGTCTCAGAACACTGCCGAGGATTGTACCGCCTCTGTCCCGCAGACACACGGAGAAGTGGCCGCTGTCACTGGAGCGACTGAAACGATCAGCGCCGCGGACTCGAACTTTTCCAGAGACTGAAACCAACAGTTTGTTCTTTGACCTGCGGATCAGCTGATTCACACACGCAGGCCCCGCCCATTGGCTGGAAATTCCGCGGGAACACGCCCCATACCCCGCCCCCCCCGAGAGTCCAGCCCCGCCCCCACCACCGCCCACCTGTTTGACCCTGTGACAGGTGAGGACACAGGAGACACAGGAGACACAGGTGAGGACACAGGTGAGGACACAGGTGAGGACACAGGAGAGGACACAGGAGAGGAGACAGAGGACACAGGTGACAGGTGAAGACTACTACTATGACTATTTTCACATGCATGAAACAAAAATCTATATTATATTTGTATAAAAATCTTTGTATTATATATTTATGTATATTTTACTTTTTATAATAAAGGTTCATCTTGTCTCATCTTTACATTGACCTCAATAACATCATGGATTTATGGACGTGTTGCAAAAATACCCAAACAAGCTGTATTTAAATGTGCAGAACAATGATCTATATATAGTATTTCTTCTGTATTATTTATTTTTGCTGTCTCTTACCTTATCTGATCTTGTCCAGTGTCCCACAGTTCACAGATTTAAAGGATTATTCCACTGAAAACCTGTTTTCAGGACTCTCATCATCTGTCTATAAAATCTTCGCCCACAGATGCAGGTGAAGTCCTCAAACGTCTAATCGTGTCCTAAGTCATTCACCACAGGCCCATTAAATTCACAGTGTCACACAGACAACACCCTGATGTTTGAGAAGCCATAAAAATAATAATGACACTCGTGGAGCGTCACATGAATTAATTAATCTCGTGTCTTTAATGTAAACATGTCGCAACAAAGAGCTTCTTGTGTTGTTGCTTCAGTGAACAGACGGAGGACGAGTTCGTGAAACTACGAGAGTCAGTTTGTACTTCGGAGCAAAATGAGACTCAAACATCGGGAGTTGATTATAAAACAATTAAATTTTGTTTAGATTTACTGGTGTTGAATTAGATGATTAAATGTGAATTTAATTACCGTGTTACCTGCAGAAGCAGGGTGTTGTTTTCACCTGTGTGTGTGTGTGTGTGTGTGTACAAAATAACTCAACAACACATGGATGGATTTTTAGGAAACTTGGTGGTGACATTCGCAGGGAGAGCATCTCCAGATGATTACGTTTTGGAGCTGATAGGTCAAAGGTTAAAGGAACACATTGGCATTATTACACTATATAAAAAAGGAATTTAAGTTACCTTTGCCTGATTATTTACAGTGTGTTTTTGTTTTTCCAATAAGAACGTGTGTATTTTCTCAGATTTCGATGTTCATCCCATCCCACAAAGAACCTGAACACGTATTTTATTTCTGTATGTGGGCTGCGGCGACCGATCTGGAATAGTAGACATGTGTGCGTGTGCATGTAGGTTAAATAAGGAACTCAGTGATCTCGAGCTGCACTTCCTGCGTCATGACAACCTGCTCTGCATATTCTCACGGAGGCCTCGGAGCGTTAAGTCATTTCAGGGGCAGGTCTCGCAACATTTTTCACAAACCAACAGACAGATAACTGCTTCTGGCATTTCACCGCGTCCTCTCCTGTCAACCGCTCAGGAGTTTTAGATCGAAAAGATCAGTCGGCTACAGAGCGGCAGCACCAGAGGAGGAACCACCCGAGCACAACCAACTTTTCTTACATTGTAAGGTCATGTGATAAATAGTTGCACCATCTCATTAAGTGGGAAAGTTTAATCTTTGCAAACTTCAAGATGAGGATTAAAGAAGAGATTCATAGAATTACAGCGTCCACGGGGTCACTGTGACCTTTGACCGCTGACATCTATTCAGATTCATGTTCAAGAGCACAAACACGTTTTGAGGCCACAGTGACCTTAACCTTTGACCTTTGACCATGCAAATCTAATCAGCTCATCTTGATTGCATGTTCAGATCGTGAAATACTTTTAAAATCTTCGTGCTCACACTGAAATAGCCGCTGCGTGGGGTCACCTGGTTGAGCCCAAACTAAATTTGAGAGACGACAAAAACATGAGGTCATCCTGACTATGAACTTCGAATCACCTCTTCTGTGACTTCAGGTGTTTTCATCAAATTTGAAGAAATACCTTGAAGGCGTTGTTGAGATATCGTGCTCACAACAACCTGAGAGCCTCATGGCCACTGACTGTAGTCGGCATAGAGACATAAAAAAAGCAAAGAAACCACATTTTCTTTTCTGACATCATGATATTTAATTCATTTCAAAAAACTAAAACTATACACCTTCACATCCTTTTAAAGTACAGTACATTTGGCACGCAGCGCAAAAAAAACAACATAACACAAACACATGTAAGGCATGGAAATGATTCTTACAGGAACAAAACCACAGAAAACCAAATGTAAAAACAAAGCTTCACAAATACAGGGTCCGGAAAAAAAAAATCCTGCATCATCCGACCCGAGGAAGAAGAAGTGTCAGTAAAAATCATAATACTGTCGATCACATGCATTCCAACACCTTTCACTCATCACTGGACAGACACAAGAAGAACAAGGTTTAATTTATTCTTTCTGTAGCAAACATTCAAACTAAAGGGATTGTCAGCGGAACATTCGGAGTGTTTGGCGTTCAGTGAGCGAGGACGTCTGGGGGAGGACGTCCTGTTCGGGCTAGAAAATGTAAAGATCGGTTTGACGTTTATTTTATTAAATTGAAATTAAATGACAAAGAAGAGAAGAGGAATGAAATAATGGAAAGATGTTGGTCTTTATTCTGCTGTTCATACTGGTGTGTGTGTGTGTGTGTGTGTCTGTGTGTTGCAAATTGCTACTGTGTCAAACATGACTTCTGCTAGAACACGTGTCATGTTTTCACTGCTACATGCGTGTGTCGCCTGCTCGGACTCTTCTGGTCGTCGGGCAGGTTACATGGAAACTTGGGATTAATGAAACGAGTTAAACTGTTTGTTTGTTTGTTTGTTGTTGCTCCTTCCTCTTACGTTTCAAATAACTAATTAAAAACCATCGGGCTGGAGCCAATCACTGCTGACACTGACAGAGACGGATTTACACTCCATACATTACAAAACAAGAAATAACCACAAGGTTTTAGATATATATTAATGTCAACATTATAGAAGCTGCTTATGGTCGAATCTCAGGAACTGGGATTGGCTGAAATGTGTATGTGCATATAATTGTGTGTGTGTGTGTGTGTGTGTAATAATTCTCCCTTCTATGAATTGAGACAGTCTGTCCACTTTGTACCTGAACATGTCTGTGGAGGAAATGAGAGAGAAAGAAGGAGGAAAAAACAAATAGAGACAGGATAAAAAAAGAAAATAACAAATATTGCACACAGACTTTTCATGAAGATGTTTGGATTCTTTTGAGTTCATGAAAGTCACAGACAGGTCGTACAGAGAAGTGACAAAGTGACAAAGAGGGTCACAGGGTCAGAGGGTCAGAGGGTCACAGGGTCAGAGGGTCACAGGGTCACAGGGTCAGAGGGTCAGAGGGTCACAGGGTCAGAGGGTCACAGGGTCAGAGGGTCAGAGGGTCAGAGGGTCACAGGGTCGACCACGAGGTTCTGATCGAGTCAGTTTCACCACATCAACGTGAAATCTGAAGGTTTCTGAAAACATCAGAAGATCCAGTAAAAACAACACAAGGATAAAACATTTTACATGAGCTCTAAACCTACAGTATGCACACACACACACACACACACACACACACAGAGCAAATACATTCAGTTAACACACATTCACCACTGTGTTTGACCCACGACTATAAGGTGGAATCATGGGAGTTTGGTTTGTGATGTTGGAGACTGTGGGTCCAGTGCACAGCTACACACACACACACACACGCACACGCACGCACGCACGCACGCACGCACGCACGCACACAGTGACTATGATACAACTGTGAGCGTGTTCGCAGGTCGCTAACTGTAATGGAAACATCAACGCCAACGAACTAAAATAAGGAGAGTGAAGGAAAAACGGCCTGACCTTCTCTCTACAGAGAGAAAATAACTGCTGAGATGAGACTAAAGTAAAATTTCAAAAAGCCAACGTGTCGCTGTCCCGGTGCGTCCTCTTTACTTCAAGCACAATTTGCCAGTTTTTACTTAAATAAAAAATAAAGCTCAGACTAAAACTCTCGTTTCCTCACGATTTCATCAGAAAAGTTTTGGATTTCTTGCGTTTTATTTTCAGTATGAGTAACATACTGTTTTTTCTTTAAATACAATCTGTAGTTCAATTATTGTTTTTCATTCACATAAAAGTTAAGGGAAGAAAAAACATTCTTTAAAACACAGACAGACACAGGATACAGCACAGCGTGTACGCACATGACAGCCTTTCTCTTTCTAGGTGTGTGAAACTACACATGCATGCACTTGTGTACACGACCTTCCTCTCACGCACACTGACGGCGTTCAACTCCCTCAAAACACAGAAAACACGGAGCTGGCTTTGGTTTGCCGCGCAGCTTTTGTTCGACGTACTGCCAGGGTAAGTGGGCGTGTTTCTTACAGCGTCTGAACTGCTCTCACATGCAGCTCGGTCAAACAGTTTGACTGAAAGTACACAAACGGACGAACAACAAGAGCACAGAAACCATGATGAGCGATACAGGGCGGCCTATTATAATTCCTGGAGAGGTCAGAATCTGGAAAAGTTCAGGAGGTCTCATTCCACGTTTCTTTAAATACCGTGTCTTTGCTTGAAGGTTTTTTTTTTTTTTAATTTGTGAATGCATGACGTTGTATGTGCTCGTGCGTCTAAGCTGCAGTCTCGTCTCCGAAGTAGGAGAAACCCTTGAACTCATCTTGGTTGATCTGCTTGATGATGCTGTCCTCCACCGGCGTCAGGACGGGTTCTTCGCGAGTAAAGTCCTGGTCAAAGTTGTTCACGTCCCTTTTGGTTTTCTGGGAGACAAAGAACGAGAGCGAAGGTTCGGGTCAAATGTTGCGTATTTATTTTTTATGATCAATAAAAACGCTGTGTGGACTCACAATGCGTGGTTTGAACGGCGGCCTGATCTTCCTCTGCTCCAGCAGCGTCCAGTCGATCTCTCTGAAGAACGTGTGGAGCTTAATGGCGTCTTCAAGACCCTGAGCCACCACACAGCCCAGACGCTTGTTAGGACTCTTCGTCATGAACTGAAGAGCGATGGAACGAACAGGAAGGACAGAAGAAGAGAAGGGAGAAAAGAAGTGGTTATTTTTCTAGTGTGAAAGATATTTAATGAGTTTGATGAACTGTAAATAAAATATTCACTTTAAAAAGAAACATAACCAATGACTGAATGTGTCAGGGTCCCACTGATGCACCTGCACAACCAATCCTGAGTCAGTCTCAGCTGTCACTCAGGACGTCTCAGCCCGTTTTCACTGGTGTAAGATCTGATGTTGCCTCCAAAATGTTTCCTCTGCTGCTGTTTCAGACAGATTCCCTCTCTGAGGGAACTTGAGTTGAGTAAGCTTATTGAATTTAGCCATATGTTTTCATATTTGACTCCTCCCAACCCAAACAATAGACAGGAAGCAGGCTGCTATGAACAGGATCTCCAAATAAACTCAAGTCTCCCAGCAGCGCGACATCATCAAATAACTAATTGAAACCAAACTCATCAGAAACACTACACACTTTACATCAGTGTGATGAGAACGACCTAAACTTACAGAACCTGTTCAACAAACACTTTACTTTGTGTACTATACTGTGGCCAGACACCAGGGGGCGATCAAGATGTTTTGGCTATGCAGTCTTTAGAATTGAGTTTGGTTGCACGAGCCTGTTGGGACCCGACTACACCTGAAATTGTAATTGTGTCGGATTCGGATGCAAAAAAACTAAATACCTCCGAAGTACGTATGTTGAGTTCAGATTTCAAACTAGAAGACGGAGTAAGATGTGTTTTCAGTCAGTCCCTTAGAGTTCTCCTTCTGGATCCAAACCCAGAGGTTCTGGTGAATCCTT
This sequence comes from Paralichthys olivaceus, assembly GCF_024713975.1. Lineage (NCBI taxonomy): Eukaryota > Metazoa > Chordata > Actinopteri > Pleuronectiformes > Paralichthyidae > Paralichthys > Paralichthys olivaceus. The sequence continues at coordinate 22,578,781 of NC_091106.1, forward strand.
GGGCCAAAATCTGATTTAGGGGTTCTAGTATTTTCAAAAGTCGTTTTTTAAAGAAGTGTCTCACTCTGGTTGTAAGTTGCCTCAGGGCTCAGGTCTGATTTCTTCTCAGTGTCAGTACAGATTTTCTCACAGGCCTGAAGCTGTGAGACCTCAACCTGGTCTGGGCCTGAATCTTTTAAAAGATTCTAAACGTCTATAAAAATCTATCTTTCATTTCTAATCTATTCTGGATTCTCTGAAATAACTGGGTGTTGAACAAACTGCTGAGTCAGACTGAGCTGAGAGAGTTTATCAAGCGACTCAATGCCCTTCATCTGGATGACGCGTCCAATCACAGCCCAGCGTGCACTGACTGGCCAGAGTCCAACACATCGTCCAACATAAACACACACACTTTCCCACAAGGCTTTGCATTCAAAGCGCACCAACAGCCAAGGTAAACGCAGGGCTTGTGATGGAAAAACTGGACGGACAAATAAACAAATGGACGACAAGTGGCACTCAACACACACACACACACACACAATAACACACAGTAACACACAGTAACACAAAAAAGTCATGGAATCAAACACAGAGGAAATTATCCAATGTACTTCCAGCAAAGGAACAGGAAGCTCAGATCAACATGTGACACTGAGGGAAAAAACCCTCGGACAGTGAGAAAGAGACAAACACAAAACAGAAGAACGCAGAAAAAGACGTGAACACGAGATTCTACGAGTTCTTCACGGATCCTCAGTTTGAATCTGTAACAGCCCGTTAGTCCATGAAGGCTGGATATTGTTTCAGTGTTTCACGATGTGCAGTTTTATTCTAACACAAGAGAAATTAAGTTAATACTTCGATGTTTGTGAACTCGGTCATGAGGTCACCAAGTGTCCTTTGTTAATCTGATGGTGCACGAGGAGTTTCTCTCAATGTGGCACAAAGTTTTAAAGGATCGATGTTTCAGATGCAGCAGAAAGACCAGTTTGCAAATCTGCTCCTCACTGATAACGACTCCCCATCGTCCAGCTCATGGTTTTCCAAGAAAAGTTAAATCAAGGGCAACAGAACTTGGTTGTGGACACTTGAAAAAGTGTTTCAGTGAAGTCATATTGTTTCGGCTGAGAACGGAAGAAGACTCTTGGATTAGAAACGAAAGATTAAAATCCTAAATCCATTTGTCCAAGATTCAACAAATGAGGAATTTTGTTTGTTTTGTCCCGATAGCCGGACGAGTTTATTTCAGTTAAACTGTATCTATCAGATAATGAGTTAAAACAGACTCTTCATTTAAACCTAAGTAGACAAAGGAACATTCATTTCTCAACTGTTCCTGAAGTCAGACTAAACTCGCTGTGTGAGGTCCTGAAGAGCAACATGAGTCATCTAAATCAATAAATCGTCATTTCGTTTGCTGCTCGCTGAGATGAAGCAGAAACAGAGCAATCTTCCCCCTCAGAACTCTGGGTAACTGACCGCTCGCAGAATGGACACCGCCTCCTTGCTGAGCCAGACGGGGTAGAGGACGTCATCGTGGAGGATCGACTCAAACAGGTCGTCTTCGTTGTCGGCCTCAAACGGCGGCTGACCCGCCATCATCTCGTACATGAGCACGCCCAGAGCCCACCAGTCCACCGAGGGGCCGTAATCCAGCTCCTGAAGGATCTAAACACACCAGAGACAAATATCACGATTATTCAAGAAGTAAAGTTTGAAGAAATTCAGTCCTGAGATGGAGAGTAACGTGATGTGAGCTGGCTGATTTAATTTAGGACTGTTTTATCATATTTAGCACAAAACTAAAACCCGCAGCCGACTTTGAAGCACTGAACTTAAAAATACAGCAGAACATCTTCTGCAAAGAGGCGAACACTGTCAACAAAGTCAAGTCTCCAGACAGAGAAACATTTTGCCGATTTCCTCCGTTAATGCTCAACTGAAACTTAGCAATTTCCTCTTTTCCCTGAAAGCTGTAAAGATTTCATTCGTGTTGTGGGGTGTCACCTCAGGTGCGATGTAGTCTGGTGTCCCGCAGAAGGTGGTGGTGGTGACTCCGTCGAGGATTCCCTCTTTGCACATCCCGAAGTCCGCCAGCTTACAGTGACCCTCTGCATCCAGTAGTATGTTGTCCAACTTTAAGTCTCTGCAGAGCGGGAAGGTCATAAAGGTGATAAATGAAACAAGCCAGGGACATTTCATGATCGGAAAATAACACATATCTCATGTGCTCTACGCGTGATTACGTAATGACTCTCATGGGTTCACAGGGTTCTTGCCACTGAAAACAAATTGGGCCTCATGGTTTATCTGCAGCGGAGGAAGGAGGAGGCAGAGAAAAGAGAGAAAGTCGAGGGTTGAAAGAGAGAGAGAGAGAGAGAGAGAGAGAGGGGGATGGAGAGAGAGTCTGAGAGATAAGAGCAGCAGTGCTGACAGACGACAGGGTCGGTCATGAATACAGTCGCTCTGGGTTTGATGGTTGATCGCCACAAAAATGTCAACATCTTCCCTGTGCAGCGTCTGCAGCCATTCAGAACGAGGTGTTTTCAAAAGTGCAGCCGCCCCGACGAGCCAGGGAGGAGATGGAGCGTGTGTGTGTGTGTGTTTAAGTCAAGATGTTGTGTAACTGTTCTGTTTTTGTAATCCCCCAAAATATGAAAGGCAGCATAACAGGCTTTTTTGAGAGCGGCTGTGATCTGTTGTTGACCTGTTCTTTTCTGTCCCACCATGCTTTGCTCCGACAAGTTACTGAATGCACTAAAGAAACTTGTCAGGTTAAATGAGGTTTTGATTAAGCATAACCTTGATGCATCGTACCTCTGGGTAGTGACTGGATGTTTTCACCCTGTCCCCACAGTGCGTGACACTCAGGTTCTGAGTATCAGTGTATCTGTTCTCATCTGGACTTGAGATATTTTACCCAAACCAGCAGCACTTGTTCTCCAGACGACAGATAAAGATATAAACCTGTGACCCGCCCCCCCGGCTCCCTGTTTGCATCCCTCTCCTCCAGGCGACTCCTCGCACATTAAATCTGAACGTCTGCAGCGAAGCAGAGGAATAACATGAATTTAATGCATTTGTGATTGAATTCAAATGGCTACTGACATTAATCTTTGTATTAAACATCACCTGCAGCAGTAAATTCAATATTAAGTGGCTGCAGGTGCAGCAGCACTAATGGAATGATATTTATTCCTGTGGAGACGTTTGTTGTGGTTTTGTAGAACGAGAACTGGACGTCAACAATTAACCAACAAGAAAACATATATCTGTGTTGATTTTCCCATTTACATCATCATTTAACTATTGTAAAAATATTTAATAACCTTCTCCATGTTATTTATTTCTCTGCAGAGCTATTATTTGGTCTTTGTGTTACTTATTTTTATGATTTATTGTCGTGGCGTGGTCAGTGTTGATGAATACACAACATACTTTAAGTTTCTTTGCTCTCAATCAACAGGTAGTTTATTAAGATGAATGATCGTAAAGCCTAAAGAATGAAATTTATTAAAATTACACGCATGTATTTTCGAATTCATCAGCTCATGATTGGAATGAGTCTTTCTAATGTTGTTTTATAAATCAAAACCAAAAATAAGCTAAAGATTTAGTATGAAAAGATTCCTTCATCCACTTTAGTGCAGTAACTCAACCATTCATTTTAGAAACTCGTTAAAGAAATGATCAAAGACAGATCAAGGAAGATATTGTCTGGGTTTGTTGGAGCGTTTTTAAATAGAGACGTGATTTAAATATTTTAGTGGTGATATGAACAAGTAATATTTCACACATCAGTGAGTGAGTCTTTTCCCCCAAACTCAGAGCAGACGGATGTTTTAAATTAAGGGTTAGAGGCTTCCAGCGACATGATTCTGCAACAATGGAATAGATTTGAAAAAACCAAAGTGACCTCAGAATGAATAATATCCTTTTACGGAATATACTGTGTTGTTAGTGAATTTATGATTAACAACGCGTTAAAGGAAACAAATCGTTCAATAACATCATCATCTTTCTCTTAAACCAGAAAAATCACAACATGAACAGGACCAATACAACAGACGTGTCAGGATATTATCACGTAAGTCTGTTGATGTAAAGTTGACGAGAAGAGAAGATAAAGATCTTCTATCAGAAAGATTAACAATCTTTTAATCAAGTGATTGGTGGGGGTTCCTGGGATGAAACTTTGTGGGAACAGTTTCATTTATGCAACAGCTGCAGTTTAACATCTTTCACTGTGTCGGGAAAATCATCCTCGAATGTTATTTTAGAGAAGATTCAATTTTACTCAAAAAATCCTGTCAATAAACAGGAGCTGCTCTCTCACACACACACACACACACACACACACACACACACACACACACACACACACACACACACACACACACACACACACACACACACACACACACACACACACACACACACACACAAAACCAATCAGGCTCATTTGAGAGCATTTCCTGTGTTTCATGTTGGTCTTGAGTGATTTTTCCATTACGTCCTCAAGCAACCCCTGTGCACTGTGACAGCTAACCCCTCTTTCTCTTTCTCTCTCTCTCTCTTTCTCTCTCTCTCTCAGCGCCATCCTTCCATCTCTCCACATGCACCAAACACACATCTGCTCTGACAGACAAACACACACACACAGTTGGAGTATCTGAGGATATAGATATGAATGAAAATATCAGATTTACCACAACATACTTAAGGAGCAAAGTGTGAAATTAAGGGTTCCATTCTACACTAACAGTGAATCCCGACACAGCGCAGACAAAGTTTTTCATGTTCGATAAATCGACTTTGATAAATGACACACTCTGAGTGCAGACTCACTCTTTTTATATTCATGAACTATGTCTCCAAACAGCCTGAACCTACAATGTCTAATCCAAACATCACCTTACATCTGGTCTCGTTGAAAAGAAGGTGAAGAAGATATTCTGCGGCCTACACAAGTTCATTCTTTTCTTTAAAGGGATGAAGAGTCTGATGGGAAAAAGACAAGAATCAGAGGAGTGATGGAGGAGGGGACGGGGGCGGGTCGGGGAGGGTGGTGGCTGAGAGTCGGGACATTTTGTTCCCAAAACACTTGTTCATTTTATTCTGGTCAACAAAGTGGGTCAGAGAAAGAAAGACGAGAGAATCATAGTGCCGTCAAATCAGCCATCAAGAATCAACACGTAAGGTGTGTGTGTGTGTGTGTGTGTGTGATTGAGTAATATGTTCTTCACAGCCTGACGGAGATGTTGAAAGACTGAATCATTAATCTTAATGTTCTGTGTTTTAAATTATTTTTGGATGTGAAGAGGAAAAACAATCAATCAATCAATCAACATTTATTTATAGAGCACCTTACAACAACCAAGGGTTGACCACAGTGCTTCACAACTGCAAATCAAACATACACAAACAGCAAACACGAGACAAGAACAACTGTTTCATTTGAAGGCTAAATCAAACAAGTGTGTTTTTAGCTTGGTTTTGAACAGAGGCAGGTCAGTGGTGGTGCGTAGCTCAGAGGGCAGTGCATTCCAAAGTTTGGGACCTGCTACTGCAAACGATCGGTCACCCCACTGTTTGCTCCTGGATCGGGGGACCTCTAGCAGAGCGGAGAGCTCTGCCGGGCTGGTGGAGCTTCAGGGTTTCGCTTATGTAGGTGGGTGCAACACATCACCTTTACATTAAACACAACTGATTTGATAATGAGGGATATTTATTTATATTGAGATGTTCCAGTGGTTCTAGACTAACTCATTCTTCACCAAGAAGATTGAAACTAAATCACTCGATTCAATTTGAAGTTCAAGTTAAAACCAGTGTTCCAAACTGTCTGTTAACTTTGTTTTTATCATCTATAGTTGTAATCACAGACTCTAAGTAAAGATGAACGACATGACAACTCCGAAGACAGATATCTAAACATCTGGAGAGCCCCCTAGTGGCTGGCTGCAGTATAGGTCATAAATCTCGCCTCCTCCGTGTTAGTAGATGGGAGCCAAATATCCAGAGTCTGTGCTGTAGTGATCGTCAGCTAACATGGAGGAGGCAGGTTTATGACTTATGCGACAGCCAGCCACCAGGGGGCGATCGAGACACTTTGGCTTCACTTTAGGAAGCTGTCATGTCGTCCATCTTTCTTCACAGTCTGTGCTCTTTCAATCTGCAGTTTTTTGTTCTTTCACGTGTTCCTGTGTGTTTTAGTTACAAACTTTTGTTGACA